>NW_022147047.1:36482-367327 GCF_002938485.1 Sitophilus oryzae | reverse complement strand
GCAGAGAACTTAGTGTGAAAGTATTCTGGAATGCGAGACAAAATATCAAAATAGCATTTATATCCAACAGTAAAATGAACTAAAATATGCAGCAGGCTTGTGCATGCCAGCGGCGTACACAGGTTGGTTACCTAGTAACCGAGGAGGGAAAATTAATACTTAAGAGCGAAATAAACTTGCAACGAACAATTTGCAATTTTTTCAATTATCATTATTTTTTTATGTCATTTTTCAATATAAGGAGGTGGTTTTAGTGACTATTTCGACACCGTGTTCTGTAGATAAAAATAAGTAAAAAAGGTCTTCTAAATTTGGGTCCTAAAGTGCTTCGTTTCAAACATACAGGGTGTAGAAATTTCATTTTTATTTCGATTTTTTCCAAGAATTTCTAAAATAGCGTCGATATTTGGAGGAAAATTGGTGTCTGGATTGTTTTTGACATGAGAAATTTAATTTCGATATCAATGTGCCTCCTTGTACTTGTAGGGTTATTTTCGTCTATGCTTGTATGAAATTGGTGAATTTTTTATTGAAAAAACTACAGAAATGTATATTTTTTATATACATTTCTGTAGTTTTTTACGTAGAAACGGTCGCTTTAAATACAAAATTATCAATACAAGTCATAATAATTGACAAAAATAATAATTTTGATTAGGTAGTTAAAAGAAAGTTTAGTATAAAATTGGTGAATAAAAAATATACATTAGACAAAGCATTTAAAAACCAAACAAAAGCACAAAAAAATATAAATATAATAAAAAATATCATACAATACAAATCATACAATTCAAAAAAAATGTACGTCATTAAAATTACAAATAGAACATACATGGATATTGCGGAACACAAAAAAAGACATATCAATAAAATTTTATATTAGGAAAATAATTGTAAATGGATATAATCATTTAAGAGTAATAAAATATATACGACTGAACTATTGACTCATAGTGATTTATTTTTCTTATTTTCTCATTATCTTTCTTTTTCATACAAAAATACCTTAGTTGCTAAAAATAAGGACCCAAATTGATATTTTCTAACATAATACAGGCTGGGGCGATAAGCTATTAGGTATTCTTCAAAACAGTTAAAAATACGTAGATAACGTCCATTACATGTAGATAGAACTCATACTGACATCTTGACATCTAAATCAAATTTCTCATGTCAAAAAACACAACTTTTTATCGAAATGTGTAGATTTATTTAGAAATTATTTAAAAAAAAAGAATGAAACAGAAATTAAACTTCTATACCCTGTATCTCCGAAACGAAACATTTTAGGGGATGGTTTTATTCAAACTTTTTTTTGCAGAATAAAAATTTTATCTGCAGAATATGCTGCTCAAGTTTTCCAAATACAATTCGGACCACCCTGTATAAAGAAAAGACTTTTTATTAGTATCTACAGGATTAATGCAGCTAATATAGTATATTCGCAACCAAAACAAAGATTAAATTCTAAAACGTATAATGAAGTGAATTTTACAACGAACACTTAAGTAGTGCATGACGTACGAGAACTCAAACATTACCTAGTGACGATGTGCTACATCACTAAATCGATGACCATCATCATAACACTATACTCCCGTGTCGCTGGGTGATCCTAATGTACCGAGTGACCAGTATTATAATGACGTTCGTAGACCTTCACGCGAAATATTCCTGAAAAAGCAAGGTTATGTGCAGGGGATGATCGTGAGGCCGCGAAACTCCGAACTGCCTTGGGTGGAAGTGTACAGGGGGATACCATACGCCGCGCCACCTATAGGACACTTAAGGTAATACATTTTTATTTACCTTTGTTTTGTGTTTATAATTATTTATAATTATATTAATTATATTATTATAATTATATTAATATTTGCTCTATCGAGTAAAAATTTGCTTGAAAACAGAATATTTTCACATTTCGTGTAAGTAACAATTCTTCTGTATCTGAAAATCTTCTAATGGGAAGAAATGCGGAAAAAAATATATATAATGACATATTTTTACATTATTATCTATTTCAAAGATATTCAACAACTTTTTTTTTAATTTAAAACAAGTTTAATTTTACCATTAATTTGTTTGTTTTGTAGTAATATATTGGTTAGGTGATTTTCATTGGATAACTAATACATTGAATAACACATTGTACTAAATAATAAAATAACATTTTTAAACTTCAATAATTGCTAATAAATATTACGAAATTTCAAAAGAGAAAAGAAACAATAACAATGAGAAATAGCTTCACTACTCGAAAGAACCGAAAATTAATAATTTCGAGACCCGGTTCTTTGATATCTCAAAAGAACCGGGAATTTCCGGTTCTGAACCCTAGTTACCATATTATCAAAAATTATGTTTTTTAACTAAAAACAACAAACATTTCCAGATTTAAAAAAAAATACTTATATTTCTGGGACCAAAATATACTACCCCTAAAAATATTTGATCTTATTTAAGACTCACCCTGTATAGGGCGATTCACGGTTATGGTACGTTATAGCGTTGCCGGAACCGGAACTGTTTATTGGAACCGGTAATTTCGGTACTATGCCTCTAAGGAACCGGGATTTCCAGTTTTTTTTGTACTTTCGGTACTAGCAAATTTTTGTTCAATGATGGTGCAGTTCGTTAAACAGCAAGCAAGGGATGGTTGTCAAAAGCAAAATCGATAAAAAATTGAGGTTTAAATGAAAATAATATCTAATTATTAAGTAATAATCAGTCATGAGGAAATTAACCTGAACACAAACATGATCACAAATGACTCTCAAAAAAAAACTAGAAACACAATTTTTTTAATTATTACTACAACCAATAGCAGCACACAATAAGGCACTCATTTTTTATCAATCCGTCTCTTTGCTGGGACGCAACGCTCGAACCTCGCAAGTTGGCGGGCGGAACATAACTGAAACTATCTGCAATCTGCCGATATTCGACAGATTGTAAAAACTAGCAGAACATATTTGGGAGAGTGCAACTACTATTTTCCTTCTACTATGATAATACCTTCTTATACTACAAATACACATGTCCCTGGATTATCTTTACAAGAGGAAAAACTTTTTTAATATTAACATTTTGAGTAAAATGAATCCTTCATAATCATTTTTGCTTGTTCTAAAATGGTTTAATCCCGTTTATACTTTTCCAAATTTCAATACGCTTTTTGAGATAATTAAAAAATCATGAAAATATGGTTGAATTTTTTCCTAAAAGAAAAGTCCTTAAAATCGAAAGGGTTTTTATGGTAATATAATCTATTTAATTCTTTGATAGATGTTTATTATTAATTTTGATTAACGTCAGATTTTTTATTGTTGTTTAAAGTATCAAATTTTCTGATAACTATTATCACCTTTTCCGATGCATTGAACTAAATAAATTGTGTGCTTCTTTAACTTTTTAAAAGAGCAAAAATATGACGTTAATTAAAATTCTATCGATAACAATCTATCAAAGAAAGAAAACGAAATGATTTTTAGGATTTAAGATTTTTAGAAAAAATTTACCCTAATTTTCACTAAAACGGTATGGAAATTAAGAAAAGTTTAAATGGGATTGATTGTAAAAATTTGAAGTTTGAAAATGGAAATTTTGAATGAAGAATGTATTTTTCTCAAAATGTCAATAATAAAAAAGTTTTTCCTTTTGTAAAGACAATCCGAGGACATACTCTAGGGAAAAATCTGGAAACTATACATTTGTAATTAAACTATACAAAATATAGTCTCTATTATTTAAAGTACGTAATCAGTTATCGAGGTTAAGCAACGGTATGCATGATCATAATTTTATGGGTGACAAATTTTTTTACAGATTTTTTTTAAACTTTTACCAATTAGTATAGAAGAGAAAAATCTGAAAGCATATTGACTGCTTCCAGCTCAGTCCTGAATAAATGTTTTACTCTAGTATACGGCCTCAGTAGCCTGATACGTTACATTAAATAAAGAAAATGGAAGTCCGAAATTTTTCTAGTACTAAATCATTTTCTACCACATTCAAATAAAACAAGCTTATATTTTTTACAGGTTTATGCCACCAAGCAGCACTTTATATACCTGGCAAGAAACAAAGTACGCGTACGAATTTGGACCTGTGTGTCCACAGAAATTTCCAGACGAATCTACAATGACAGAAGAAAGGAAGCGATACTTCTTGAGGTTGAAAAAGTATTTACTCAACGAGAGCGAAGACTGTTTATATTTGAATATTTATGCACCGTACCAAGGTTAGTGTTTGCGTATTATTTTTATAATTTTAGCAGAAAATATTTAGTATTTTTTATAGAGCATTCTAAATAGTTCATGATATTTGAGTATAACTACATTTATCTTTGGATGCGTCTCAAAATTAAATGTCGATTTGTGGATAAAAAAATGTTCTTACCTAGTACATTCTAAATAAGCAAGTAATAATTACAAACTTGATTTATAATTATCGGAAATACTACAATTTTAAAACTGTTTGATTTATTTCTAAACATTTTTCTGGTTCAAAAGAATTTATTTTTAGAAAAATTGGAGATTGTCTGATAATCTTCACAATTATTACTTAAATAAATCCTTTATTTTATGTCAATAATAAAGATTATTTATTACTTATTAGCAATACCTGCCACTTGACGATTTGAATTTCTAGGAATGAACCTGTGCTTCTTAATAGCAATACACAAAATTTTGCAGACTCAGCAAATATAGCTTCTCTCTAGAAATTTAAACCATCTCTTTTCAATTTCACAAACTTTTTGAAAATATTGTTACCGAATCAAAAATAGTACAAATATATTTTTTTCGAAAACAAGTTAACTTGATGAATAGAACTTATTGCTTATTTTACAAATTAAGATTTATAATAATTTTGAAAATTTTTTGAAAAATTTTGAAAAAAACTTTTAGAAAACATAAAAATATTAATGTTTGAATCTTTTGGTTTTGTGAACCCTTGATTATCAGCGAATTTTGAAGATGGTTAAATCTTTGCCTATATTTAATTATGCAGCATAAGCTCAAAACAGCGTAACATTCCTTTTCCAAATCGGTGACTAGGCCAAAATCTACAATTTTTATGACTATATGCATGGAAAAAAGTCGAAAATTTGCCCATTTTTGAACTGTTTTAACTGTTTTCAAGGCTCTCAGAAAAATTAGTAAACCTGTATGTAAAATTCTGAAAATCTCAAGGTTTCTAGGAAATTTTATTTAGTTTATAGAGATATTAAGGTTTAACTGTCCTGGTTTTGGGTGTTAAATTCGAATTTGTGAATTCTTGTTTTATGATCAATTTTTGAAGATGGTTAAAACATTACCTGCATCTAATACCGTACCCGTAAGCTCAAAACAATCTGGACAATACAGAAATACTGAATGAGGAAAAATATTATACAATAAACAATACATAAACGACAATAAGAATAGGAAAAAAAAACAACTTTCTGTAATCTGTATCAACTGTCTCGGCTGCTGGGAGAACGATGTTGTTAGCAGTGTCAAAGTTGTTGATGTAGTTCTTGCTAATGATCAACGTTTGAGTCTTGATGTTTTGACTTGATATATACTGTTAGTTTTTTTCTAGATTTTTATCTTCTAGTTATTCACTGTTTTTAATTACGGAGCAAAGTGTTAATATTTATTTACTTAACTGCCTTGCAGATTTTGACTTTGTTCTTTTTAGTTCCCATTTAGCATTTTTTGATGGCTTACTATTAGCAGATATTTTGTTTTTAATTATTAAGTATTTAATAATTACACTTTAAAAATGATTGAAACTATGCATTTCATTGAAATAACTATTCTTAAAATAACTATAATTAAAGAAAACGTTGTTTTACGTCTGGGTATTTACGTTAATATTAATAGTAATGCTTAACTTAGTCTGCAATCCAGAATTCTGAGATATCTTATTTTTAATGAGACAGTATAGTGTTTCTTAAGTCTCATTTTTAGCAGTATTTTATTTTTATTTCCTCTATTAACAGTTTTACTTCGGTATGAATACTATTACAAGATCTACTTTATTCTTGTACATCTTGTAATAAGCGAGTAAAGTAGGTCTCAAAGTAAATTTAGCAAAAACTAGTAGGTAGTGTACAACGAACTAGTAGACAGAAAAGACATTCTTATAAATAACATAACACTGGAAATAGTAGAATATATATATTTGGGACAACTAATCCGCATCTCGGGATCTCTACTACCAGAAATCAAAAGAAAAATTAAGTTATCAAGGAGTATTTATAGAAGAAACACAATCAAATGCAAATCTAGAATGCCCCTTTATCTAAAGAAGAAAATGTTTGACGAATGTGTACTACCAGTCAGAACATATTATGCTTGCGAAACCTGGATACTTAAAACGGACGTTATAAGAAAAATACAGGTCGAACAACGCTCGAGGGAACGAAATATGATGAGACTATCCAAGAAAGAGCGGAAAAGAATAGAGTAGATATGACAAAAGACACAATGGTAAGAAGACCATGGATCACAAAAATTACAGCATGGTATCCACGAGGAATTAAGAGACCTAGAAGAAGACCAAACCTGAGATGGGACAATGGTATTAGGAAATTAGCAGGGATAACTTGGGACCGCATAGGCAGCAATGGAGCCAATTACAATGATAGTATCTAAATATATGTGGGAGGCTACACATAATTGGTAATGGTTGAATAACCGGAAAATGATGATGATTATAATTATTACAAGGCAAAATAAGTATCTTTGTATGCACCTAATAAATATTTTGCGTTCACACCTCTCAGTTCTTCCACGTTGACTTGGAAAAGTTCACCATGGACAACTTACATCAAAACACAAGCCGGTCTGGATACAAACAAGACGTACGTTTACGCGCTGAGATATACGACGAGAGGGACCGTAGTTTGGCCGGCGGCCAACAATTCTAATATACAAATCTACGTTGATTTTTTTAGTTTCGCCTTTTAAAGGATAAATGAACTTGACAGCTGCTTTTGCTGGAAAACGCGCGCGCTGCCGAGAGACCAAAATAATGTGTACACAAAGTTGGGGACTCTCGGATTTGTAGCTAATTCCAGCGAGATTTTTGAGATACAATTTGAAGATAGAACTGTGGCAAACTATCCGGACACGATTTTTGTATTTTTCTTTTTTTATCAAAACTATTTTAACTATTTTTAGTAGTAATTTTAAATAAGAAAAACATGCGGGTATTAATTATGCACTGAATTTCAAAATATTGTAATTTAATTTTGATAATATTTGGCTCATATTTGACAGCCAAAATATGCAATTTACATTCGCCATTCTACAATGTGTCAGAGAAAATAATAGAAAATTTTATTCAAGTAAGCTCATCAATATATGCTCAGACAGTCAGGAGGCACTTGGGGCGCTTATGAGCCAAAATGTATCGTCGAGACTCGTCTGGGAGGTGAACTGGGAACTCTGGCTGGAAGCAACCTAACCTTACAGAATTAAATTATTCTGGGTACCGGGCCACAGCGGCAATCAAGGCAATAAAAGCGCCGATGAGCTAGCTAGGCAAGGATCATCGGCATCTTGGTCCAGAGCCAGTACTGGGAATACCCAAATGTATGGCCCGTAGTGCACTAATACTCTGGATCAGGGAAAAGCAGAATGTCTACTGGAAAAACAGACAGGGGTACAGGCACAGTAAGGCTTTTATCCAAGGACCTAGCTCAAAAACCGCAAAAGAACTACTAATAACCCCTTATTGTGAAAAAAAAACTATTTTTAGTGGTAAATTTAAATAAGAAAAAAATGCCGGCATTAATTATGCACTGAAATTCAAAATATTGTAATTTAATTTTGATAATATTTGGTTCATATTTGACTGCCAATATATGCAATTTAAAAAATATTTTTAGGAATAAGAAATGAAGTTTAGGTCATTATCTACAAAAAAGGTTCCGACACTTTTTTTCGTAAAATCCCGGGAAAATGTTTAAAAATGGCTCTAAAGTGTCCAAGAATGGGTTTGGGTTAATACTGGCCGAAATGTGGCATGTAGATAATTTTCATGATCGCCAAATTGAAGATTGGGTCCTTATCTAAAAAAAATTATCCCGACACTTTCTTTCGTAAAATTGTTCGTAAAAAGAAACCAATTGGACTATTCGTAATTATGCAATTTTCGATTGTTTACGGCATTTTCCGGAAATCCCAAAAAAGCGGAAAAAGCCATTCACGAATAGTTGTTTTTTACTAAAATGTGATTAAACAAATACTTTAAACGTTCTGAGTTGCTTAAAGGGACTCTAAGAACAACTGTTAAAAAAAATCTTGACGAATAAGCTATTATTAGTGAAAATATGAATAAGTTTGTGAAAAATGAAAATTTTTGGGTCAAGGAATGTTTCCCGGTTTTTTTATTATCATAAAAATACGACAAAATTCAAGTAAGTTCCAAGATGTCATAGCTGTTGATTCTACCTTTGAAACGAACTTTGAATAATGAAGAAATATTAAATTTTATTCGAGTTATTAAACCAATTTATCCACCAATTATATGCTTATGAAATCTATCTTCGGAGCGTTAAAACTTGGAGAGAAAATTTAGGGATCTTCTAGGCGGAATATCCCGAAAATTACTAACCTACGTAAAAAATGTTTAGGTCCATTTTTGTTAGGTAATTACCTATTCTTCATTTTTTGTTTCTACAAAAATTTTGTAAACAGCATATTTTGGCAGATATTTCCGAAAAACTGATTTTTGGACAATTTGGGGCTTTTAATGGCCCAGCTGACGAATTAGGCTGTGGTTTCAACCCTCATTTACTGGAGTTAATTAAAATTAATAAAATATCCTGGCAAGACCTGCGGTAGTCAATTGTATCCATAGAAAAAGCCTAATAATTAGCTTATAAAACAAAATAAACTTTTGATTTCTAACTACAATTTCTCTTGATGGATGATCTAAAAGGCATTAACATTACTTGCAAATTTTGAAGTGTAATCAGTGGAAAATATTAGAAGTTTGTTCACTTTTTCTACTAATTGGAAATTGCTACCATTAATTTTGACATTCTGAACAAGGAACTGACAAACCGAAAATTAAGACGGCCATATTCTACATCTACTTGACCTAAACAATTTGATATGCTCCATCCCTCGCTCCATCCTTAGTTCTTTTATTCAAAGATTGGTACCTACTTATTTACTTTATTCAAGGACCGCTACTGAATTATCATTATATCTTCTACTCCTTCAACGGCAAATTCATATATTATTAGACCATATAAATGCTCTCGATCTTTTTTAATCCCATTCATAAAAATCCGCCCTGCGAGCCTTTTAACTCTCGCTACATTCAAAGCGTCTAAAATTAAAATCCTGCCTCTATTTCTATTAGGACTAAGCGAAGCGACGCGAACGCCGCCTAGCACCGCTGGATAACATGATAAATTGAAACGGACACACGAGCAAAACTTTTTTCATTATATTATATTTTCCGCGGCTCGTTTCGGCTTTGCAAATTTCCGCGGCTGCGTTTATGGCATTAAGCGTAATATAATCTCGCGCCAAGTTAGAACAGTGCTAGAATTTTACCACGCTAATCAAGCTTCTAGTTACCACAAAATTATACGTTGGCTAACAAAAAGTTTGGTAGTATTATATATTTTTATTTTTATTGAGTTACTGAAATGTTTTTAATAAAATTAGACAAAGAAAATAGAGTCCTCCTACTTTGGATGCCAGCCCACTATGGTATAGGAGGTAATGAAAAAGCAAACGATCTAGCTAGAAATGGAGCGAACACTAACTGGACCGAAACCGTTCTGATTCCCAAATGGAAACCAACTTAAAGTAGAGCCTAAGATCCTGGAATACTCTATTAAGGAGGTATAATATTAAAAGTATTAATTGTTTTATATCTAGTTCTTGCACTGTATCAAATAATTATTACTAAATTAAAACTAAAACTAAAATGATTATTATATTTCTGTTAACTGCACTACGTTTGTAGGAATGGGTTTGCTCTCAATAATAACACTATTGTTGAAAATACCTTATGGTTTTTTCTGTGCTGAGACTTTGTGGATGAGTTTCCCCCTCCCATACAATCTACAATAGGATGAATGATGGCGGATCAGCTAATATTAAACGAAATTCAATTTAATAACATTTTATCAAATATAAATATAACTAGACGTAAACTTCTTTCTATTAAGGCCCCAGATTAAGCCTATATAAATGGAATAAACGACGGTAAGATAGAAATTCTAACTCTCATAACGTGGCAGCCTCCTCCTCGCTAAGCAATGATGTCTATTTTTATTTACGTCCTTCTGGATAACCCCCGACGTGATTAAGGGGACGTGACGACGACGGGGCAAGGGGTGGGGGACGGGGCGGGGGAGATACCTGAAGCGGCTCGTCTGGGTGGGAATATTCTAGAGTTTAAAAATTTGTCAGATATTTACCGGTCTTATTCGTGCAGTTATACTTCGCCATTAAAGCAACATTTCAAGATCAGTATATTTTCAAGAAATATATAAGGTGTTCCTTAATGTCATGCAAAGGGTGATGTTTGACCTATTCTAAGAAAAAGACTTTACATGAATGCATGTCTTAAACATCTCAGTCTTTGAGATATAGGCTGGTAAACTCTGCTAAAAAACTTACAGCGATTTTCTTACTGACTGATGATATAGACATTTTTACGAAATTTGATACAGGTCTTCTAAGCACAAAAATATTTTTTTCATATAGAAAAATGTTATATTATATTTACTATTTCTTAATTTCCTTCCAGTCGATGCTGAAACGGCATCAGACAAATTAGTCAAAAAAACTGCACATTTTTTTTGACTAATTTGTTTAGCTTCTCTAGGCATTTTTTGGCCAACTTCGTGGGCAAAAGTGGCTCACCCCCTACAACTTTTTTATTTTTTCAGATAAAACAACGATATTTGGTATGTTAGTATATGACATAAATTAGGATTGATTGACGTATTCAAATGTTTTTGCACACTTCCGGTTTCACAGGAAATAACTACAACTTTTAACTAACTACTTTATTCGATAGAAAATTACACTCTGAATCGAATGACATACGTCAACTTTTTTACATTTTGGCATATATATGGTTTATTTTAAATTGTAACATGTGGTTCATAACGACAATTTGAATCATAATACCGAGTGTGTGGTATCAAATTATTCGTAAAAAAGAATTTTCCAAATATGCTAAGGAGCCACCCTCGTTCCATTTGAAAAAATTGAGATATGATTAAAAATACGATTTGGGCATCTGTTAACCGGCCAGGACAAGACACTAAAAACATTAGACCTATTTTTCCAAGGATCCTTGATTAAAAATTAGTGTTTTTAAGACAGCCACTCTAGATTGAAATTTAAAATTGCATTTGTTTTTGAGTGACTATGTCTAAAATTGACATATGATATGTTATTCGATTCAGCGTGTCATTTTATATCGAATAAAGTAAAATAAATACCGAGGGTGCCATTTAAAAATCAAAAGTTGTAATCATTTCCGGTGAAACCGGAAGTGACCGAAAACAATTGAATACGTCAATGAATCCTAATTCCCAATTTATGTCATAATACTAACATACCAAATCTCGTTGTTTTATCTAAAAAAAATAAAAACATTATAGAGGTGATTCACTTTTGAGACGCACCGGTAGAAGAGGGGTATTAAATTTTATGAAGATATTTGTAATACCATTGGAGTGATTACAATAAGAAATTAGAAAATTTTTGTTCAACAGTTAACATGTTTAGGATATACATTCATATAAAGTTTTTTTTATTAAAATAATTCCGATAATCACCCCCCTAAATATTGGCATATGCCATTAAGAAACTTCCGGTATAAAATTCATAGAAAAAAATTGATTATTTTTTACATTATAAATACAAAAAAAATTTTTGAAATTCTAGTTTTACTCTATATTTTGTAGAATATTCTATGATTTTTTTTTTAACTTTTGAGCTATATACTAAAAAAGTTTCTCTCACAAATCCCGAGCCACCACTGGAAGATACGGTGCTAATCCAGGGGCGTCAGTATTCTCCCCTCCGTGTCTAAGGGAAGATGAAGGGATGGTAGAAATGAACGACAAACGAACAAGGTAGAGGGAAAGGTATTTTCAGAGAGATTACATTTTTTTCTGGATTTAAACGTTTTTGGAATAACTCTGGGTAATCCGATGTTAGAGATAATTATGTAAACCAGTGGAAAAAGTTCTCTAAATGGTATGTGCTTATGGATATATTACTGAAATTTCTTAAATCATAAGCCTCGTTCAGACCCTAGAAATTAGTTGAATAAACTAGTGGTTTCAATTAACGTAGAAGTTTTTTCCTCTAATTTCAATGTAAGCATTTAGAACGCCAAAATTAGTGCTAGTAATTTTCAATTAGTTCAAAAAGTTAAAAAACTTTTAACTTTTCATGCTTGCTTCGTCCACGTTATCGTAGATGGAGCTGAAGGTTTTGTAGGGTATATATAAACAAACAAAATAAAAGAAGCAGAAAAAGGGGCCAAAAAAACCCTACATATATGCTTATTCTCTGCATTAAGTTTATCAGACTGCAGGGAACAGCCATCAGGTTTGCCACAAGAAAATTTTTGATTGTGTCATTGTGTAGCCATCCATGACCAATACTTGTAAACTATCCAATAAGACCAAGAATAAGACGTACGTTCGCCAAATTTTAAAGCATGATTACGAGTCTCACTTCCAGTCGTTTGTATACGTCAATAAATTCATTTCCCATTTAATTTCCTTTTATGCCAGCAAATATTGCAGTGACGCCAAAATTGATGCCGCGAAACTAACGATTTTATGGACAAATTAGACCTGTTAAAAAAGTCTGTTTAAAAACTCTGTAAACTATTGAGGACTGTTTAATCGGCCAAATTTGTCCATAGAAACTGCAGTCCTTGCTGATATGGGAGGAAGTGAAATAGGAATTGAATAATATTCACGTATGATAACGAGTAGAAGTGTGACTGAATTACAGTGACGTAATTCAGCAGTGAAATTTGATCACCAGGACGTTTTATGTATTATTTAAGGAATTCCAATCTATTTACCGTCTATTTACCGTTTTTGACTCGATCAATAGCCGGTCCTTGATTCATGACCCAGTTCATACTCTGGTTCATACTCTGACATTTTACTGAACACCTGAACACTGATGACGGAAAATGATATTTGTCAGTTCAAAATTAAAAGTTCACTTGTGGCTTCTTTTAATGTAACTAAAAGCAATAACTTAAAAGCAAAAAAAAACAGTTTTTCTCAGCTGATTTACTGTTCTGGTATTATATTTTATAAGAAATATGTAAATTCTCAAAATGTGTAGAACAGGCGATTGTGGTGTAGCTGTGCAATCATGGAAGCAAATGTGTAGCAAAATACACAATTGTGTAGCTTGTGGCAACCCTGACAGCCATTCGACGACCGGTTTCGGAGATTTATCTCCATCTTCAGGCCGACTTTGCTGTAACCATGGCTGTAACCCTCAATCTGACAAACGAAAAGCAGAGAATAGCATTTGAGTACAAAACGTACTATGGAGAGTGCTAGACGCTCTCGCCATCTAGCGGTAGCTGTGACAAGCGCCTTTGCGCGCGCCAATTTCAAATTGTCAAACAGATTGTGTCATCTATAAAATATGATTGTGTCAAAATGTGAAAATAATTTTTCAAATGTCAAGCTTTCCGATGTCAAAACATAACTTTTAAAGTTATGTCCTAATTCTTCCCTATTTTAGGTCTTTTTTATTAGTGGCGGACAAATATGGATATTTTTTGTATGGCGTATGACGTCACAGGTGGTACGCGCAAACTTAACGAAATTGAGCCGCTATCGATCATACCTGTTTTCTTTTGTACCACAGCGGCTGTAACCCTCAATCTGACAAACGAAAAGCAGAGAATAGCATTTGAGTACAAACGTACTATGGAGAGTGCTAGACGCTCTCGCCATCTAGCGGTAGCTGTGACAATCACAGATCGTACCGCCAAAATTAGAGACAGGGGCCCAAACAAAATAAGCAGTAGTTAAAAAAACCTACATATGTTATTCTCTCTGCATTAAGTTCATAAGACTGGAAGGGAACAGCCAGGCGACGACCGGCTTTTTGGCCCAGATTTGTCTACCGGTCGTCGAATGGCTGTTCCCTTCAGTCTGATGAACTTAATGCAGAGAATATGGTATGTAGGTTTTTTTTGGCCCCTTTTCTGCCTCTTGTATCTCGTTTGTTTTAACTTTTCCACTAATTATGCTTCCTTCAAAAATTTGCGAGAAATGTCATTTTGGCCTTTGACTATCTTCCGTCAAGATAAATTGTGGTTAGAAATCAAAAAGTTGATTGTTTAATAAGCTAAATATTAGACTTTCTCCCTATGTGTATATTATTTTAATTATTTTTTAAACATTGTGAATGATCGTAAACTGAAAAGCAATTGAAATTGAAACTACTCAATTGCGAGGCTCTGAATGAAGCTTTACTCTCGCAACGAAATATAATTAGTGGAAATAGTTAAAAAGTTTGTTAACTTCTTTGTTAAGTTGTTGTTACAGTGATATACCATATTGTAAACTACATATTTAATATTTCAGTTACTTAAAAAGTTAATTTGTATTGAATAATTGCCTACTATTAAAGGCAATTTGAGCTATAATCCTTGATGGGCATATTCTGGGTATGCAAATACTTCCTCTAAATTTTGGATTTCGTTCAACCGATTTATTCTCAAAACCTGAAACATCTACATATAAAAAGAAGCACCGGTTACTAATTAAGTATAATAAACTTCACCCTTGGAATTACTTCTATTACAATTACAATACATTTATCTGCATTGGCATTTTCTACTTTTCGATGGGAACATCAGCTTCATCAGCAGATACAATCAGCTTCCCAACATTTTTTAAATTATGCAACAATTCCTCTTGTGGTAACTTTTCCATAGATATCCTTTTGGATATCCTCATGTCAATTCAGAGACGATGAACATGAAAATTATTTACCACAAACATCGCAAACTAAAAACCTAATAAACAATTTTATACCGAATATTCCGAATATAGAAATAAATTTAGTATTCTTACCTATTATCGTCCAAATCCATGTTGATAGATAATTAGAATTTTGAATTTTTGTCTTTTATTTTTAAATATATTTTTGGAACTGCTGGTTTTAGTAATTACTAAATTAAACGAAGTAAAAAGTTAGAAAAATTAAACAATACTTAACCATAACCTTAAAAAATGCAGATCCCTCTGTCAACTTTCTTTATTTTTTATTTATTCCTTATTTCCCTAGTGACGTCACAGGTGGTATGCGCGAACTGAACGAAATTAGAGCCGCTATCGATCATACATGGTTTTCTTTGTACCATGAGTTTTTGCGACGTGACTGACAATATAAAAAAGTCATTTTAACGCCTAGGCATAAAAGTAAACTACTTTTACGCCTGCATAAAAGTGCGATAATATATTATTAAACTGACATAAAGTGCCAAATTCAACGAGCCTAACCATAGTTTCTCGATATATAATTACACACAAAATGTATACAAGGTATGACTTTTAAATCTTTTTATATTATTTGGAACGTATGAAATTGTTTAAAAAATATTTGTGGCGTTTGGAAAAAAATAGCATGTTCTATTCGGAATAAAAATGACTTGACTTTTTGTGCCTCGGCTGTATGTCAACGTGTAGCCACGCCACAAAAAGTGTCATTTTTACTCCTAATAAAACAATATACTATTTTGGTTAAATTTTGAGAACCATTGGGTCTTTTGTTTGTTTTTGTTATTTTAAATTTAATTTACTACCAATGTTACTATTAAAGAGTTATATTTTGTAACCAAAAATTAAAAAAAAAATTGAAAAATTTTGATTTCTTGTGGGGGGAAAACTCATAGGTTTCTGCGTTCGAAATATACCATTACGTAAAAGAAGTATACTTACATAATCGTGGCTTATTTTCATCTTGGCGTCTAAAACTAGGTTAGAAATTGAACGTAATCGGCCAAGTAACTTTTAGTCAATACTCAATCTTTTGAGCACTATTTAACGCCATGTATCATACCCATCTAGATTTTATCAAATAATAATAAAGATCTACTGACACTACATCATAAACATTAAAATATCTAGGGAAATCTTTTTTAAGATGTCGCCAACCTTAATAGTATTTTGGAGAGATATGAATGCTCTATTGAATACCGGAGTAATATGCTGGGTGTTCCATTTAATTTATAAAGTATCTAGCTATTAAAAGTGATCAATGTCCAGTACTAATTTGGTCTCACCCTTTATAACCTTTTCGGATAATATTTTTATTTAGTTTAACATACAATGGCTATTTTAACTAAATATCAGGCTATATACTTTATAAGTTACTATTTAGGTAGCCTTTACTGATACTTGTGATACGTGAGTCTTTCATCAAACTTCCAAACCAAACTCGCTTTGATTTTTTTTCTGAAATTCGAAAATCAATTAATATATCGGGTGCTCCATTACAAAAAATACAACTTTGATGAGTAACTTTTTTTGAGGACACCCTGTAGAACTCCAGAATAAACCTACATACGCTCTCAAAATTTAATTTCAACACAGACTACCATCCTCCTTGG
The DNA here is from genome assembly GCF_002938485.1 of Sitophilus oryzae. Taxonomy (NCBI): domain Eukaryota; kingdom Metazoa; phylum Arthropoda; class Insecta; order Coleoptera; family Curculionidae; genus Sitophilus; species Sitophilus oryzae. The sequence continues at coordinate 350,686 of NW_022147047.1, read as the reverse complement.
GGCCTCCGCGTCCTAGTACAGGCACCACCCTGTACAATAAACCTATCTTACGGTTAGATTGGATATTTGTTTACACTGGGTTCGTCCAATATTTTGCCTTGACCTAAAAATTATTCCAATTGACCATCATATTATCTTTCATCAAACAATACTCCGGCCTCTATATTCTTCACTCCACTTTAACAAATTCTTTTGTAGAATATTATTTGAACTATACTGCGCTGTTTACAAACATGGATATTCCGAAATCTCAGCCGGCAGCGCGCTTAGATCGACCTTTGGCCGAAGGTCAAAAAGCAAATTTGCAAGTCAATGCCTCTTTTGTCTCTCGTTCTGTTCCCTTTTTCGAAGTACCTATTTTTAACGTGCTTGCTGCGCCTAGCGAAGGGAAAGGCTTGAAAAAGATCGTAGAACAAAACGTACCCATTTATCTTCAGCCACTAAAAGATACTATCTTTTAGCTTGAGTTCCAAAAATAGAATTTTGTTCCGACGAATTTGAAGATTTAATTTTATATCGTATATATATATATTATTATTAAAACAGCCACCATAAGATATATATTTAGCTAGAATCTATATATATATATAATTTTGTTGATTAAATTTAAGATATATATTTTTACGAACTATATATATATAATATATATATATATATATATATATATATATATATATATATATATATATATATATATATATCTTTATTTCAAGAATATGTAACATGACATAGGCTGAGATAGTGTCATAAAAATATACAAACTGTATATATATACGGTGTTGAAACTGCTATTCAGCACTTGCCCGAGGCTTCTAAGGTATTTACAAGAGAGGCTTGTAGAAATCAGTTATCAAAAAATATCGTTTCAAGTAAATCATTAAAATCTAACAAAGAGCACAATATTGTCAAGAGTTTGCGTAACAAAGATTGTTTCTACCTAAAAGCTGATAAGGGAAATAAGGTTGTTATATTAGATAAAAAAGACTATTACGATAAGGTTAACAACTTAATCGATAATGGTCCCTACATAAATTTGAAAAAGAATCCTTTGTCTAAAATGGTAGCAGACGTTAAAAAAACTCTAAAAAAATGTAGCACCCTTATTGACCTTTCTTTAAAGGGAAAATTGTAAGTATCCAATCCCTCATTACAAAAATTGTATGCGTTACCAAAAATTCATAAGCCGGATAAGTCTATGCACCCAATTCTTTCGGCTGTAGGTTCTCCGACTTATAATTTGGCAAAATGGTTACCAAAGGAGTTCGAAAATTTAGCTGTTCATGAACCCTCTTTCTTACTTAAAAATAATATCGAATTCATTAACAAAATTAAAGATATAACATTGCATGAAGGTGAAATTTTGGTTTCCTTTGATGTATCTTCGTTGTTCCCGAGTGTTCCAATTCCACATACTTTAAGCTACTTGAAGGAATTACTGAACGCAAATGGTCTCGACAACAAAACTGTGATTGAATATATTGAGCTTACATCGTTATGTATGAAACAAAATTGTTTTCAATTTAATAACAACTTTTTTGAACAGCGGGAAGGTACAGCAATGGGTAATCCATTGTCTCCATATTTGGCTAATTTATTCATGAGCAGGTTTGAAGTGGAGGCTAAGAATCAGTTTGAATATTTTCCAAGAGTATGGTTTAGGTATGTGGATGATATTTTTGCTGTTTTGACACACATTCAGACACCACAGATAATTTTATTTCTAAGTTAAATAATCGTTTTCCTTCCATTAAATTTACGCATGAAATTGAGAACAACGACATATTACCATTTCTAAATGTATTAATTATTAGAAATAATAATAATTGCCTAGAATTTGATATCTATAGGAAAAATACCACTACACGCAGATATATTCCTAATGAATCATATCATAGTCTCATAGTGTTGAACATAAAATGGCTAGTTTAAATTTCTTAGTTCATAGATTACTTAGTTTTCCACTTTCCAGCGAAAGATATGAAATAGAAAGAGATTCCATTAGGAGTGTAGCTGAGTGTAATGGATATTCTCCTTCACTAGTTGATAAAATAACTAGAAAACGTAGGTATAAGTTAATGATTTCTGAAAATTCGACTTTTCAAGTGGAGAAAGATACGTCAAAATATTTTTCAATACCGTTTGCTAGAGAGTTATCCCGTGGTCTAAAAAAGGAATTTTTAAGAATGTCAATTATAAACTTGTGTAGAGTGCTAACAATAAATTACAACAATTCCAAAGTCCAAAGGATAAAACACCTCCACTGGCAAGGTCGGGTATTTATGAAATTTCTTGTAAAGATTGTAATCAGAAATATGTTGGCCAAACTAGAAGATCAATATTAATTAGATTGAAAGAACATTTAGCTCAGATATGATATGGAAGACCGGATAAATCTTGCGTTGCCGAACATATTGTTGATAAAGAACATTGTATAGATCTTAATAATTTAAAATTAATTAAACAAGTCTCAAATTACAGGCAATTAGATGCATATGAAAGCATTAGAATTAATAAATGTAAAGATAGTATGAACAGAGACATCTAAACTCTGTAAAAGCGTCTCAGACACTGGCTTTTTTCTTAGCCCTGAGACTGTATGATCAGTTATAACTGAAGAAAGGGGGACACAATAAATCTGTAAGGTAGTGGTGATTGTCCCCCTTCCCTTCTACATTTTATTAAAAATTTTCAAAATGAAATAACTGAACACTGTAACCTAAAAATAAAAAAAAACGTCTCAAAAATTCTAATCTACATAAACCATTATAATATAACATATAACATATAAATAATTAATAACTAATTATTTATATGGACTAATTCCTCAAAAAGTGAATTTAAGCCGATATTTAACCGTTGAAATACGTCTTACAATAAGTATTTCCAAGTCTCCTGGAAAATGTTATTAAATTAAAAAAAGTTTATCGCAGCTTTTACTACCCCTAAAAAAGTAAAATAATCATAAAATAAGGTGACGTAAAACACCCTGCTCCAAGTTTTATCTGCAATAATCGAAATAAACACTTAAAATTAATCCAGTTTTTGCTCTGCGCCGAGTTACGAGACCTTAAACCTCTTAATGTCTTTTAGCGGCTCCCTCTGCCAATTTGGTGGTCGTTAAAAATTTAACGTAATAACCGGGAACCGTGGAGCGAGAAGTTGCCAATCACGAAACGATTTAACGTTCTGCCGTCATTCACTCACCGGAAAGATCGTTTTATATGAAGTGCCGAAGTTATTTTTTATGTAATTTTTTTAACTAAAATAACGTGCAATACCGGGCCCATCTCGGTACATATTTCTATTATTTTTAATAAAAAATTAGTTTTAATTATTTGTCCTCACACTACAATTAGCGTAGAGTTTGGCAAGAAATAAATAACAAAACATTAGGCGAGAAATATAATGTAGTATATTAGCATTGTGGAGTATATTTTAAAAGGGTGCTTAAAGGTCTAACTTACGGTGCGATTTAAAATTCAAAAGTTGTAGTCATTTTCGGTGAAACAGGAAGTGACCGAAAATAGTTGAATACGTCAATCAATCCTAATTTATGTCATATATACTAACATACCAAATCTCGATCTTTTATCTGAAAAAATAAAAAAGTTATAAAGGTGGGCCACTTTTGAGGCGCACCCGGTATTTTTTTGACCTAAAAAAAATTACTACCAGAAGTCTTTACTCCCAGCGAGCGTCCTTGCCACTTTTCGTCTAGCATGTCGTCTCGTTAGTTTGTGTGTCATGGCCTTGAATTTTTACACCCAGCGCGAGTAAAAAAGTTTCACATCAAAAATATCGTATTCAAAAAATAAGTAAAATTGGCCGAAAGCAAATCACCGATTGCCTTAATAGAAAATTGCCCGAAAAATTAATTTCCCTAAGATTATTTTACTGAACCAGAATGTTGCCCGAAAAAAGCAATAATTGTCTGGATAATTCTCAAGTCATGGTTGCTTTGGTTTTATTTTTATTAAATTGGCTCAGTTTATAAAGCTATTGTAATGTGTCCAATCAAAATAACAGCTTTAAGTAATTTGACTATTTGAAAGCCTAAAAAAGTATTTTTTTGGGTGTGGTTTTGGACCGATTTTTTTTCTAAAGTTGTGTATAGTATTGAACTTTGAAAAAACCGAATTGAAAACACGGATAAATTAATAAAATAATATAAACAAATAAGGAGACAAACTAAAAAAAATAAAACATATAGATCTACATATCTATACGTCTAGGATATTTATACATTCAAAATATTGTATATGTCGAAACACAAAGCAAAAGCCTCAATTTAGGACTGAGTAAAGTTTTACAATTATACGAGTATATCGAACCCAATAAAAACAGAGAGTTACAATAGCAATAAACCGGAAATGGCTTTGCTCAAAGCTACTGTCACTTGTCGAAGAACAAATCCAATCGATTCAAGTGACTGTCCAGTTCCATCTCCCTGATATCGGACGTGTGTAGAGAGCTTTAACTATTTTGGTTTGACCGTTTGCCTTTTTTCTGCCTCGATGTAGGTCAGTTAAAGCAGGATAGGATTGTTTGGTCTAGTTGAGGGTTATTCTCTTTACAGCTCTCTAACGAGGACAGACAAATAAAGAAAGTTGATGAAATGAATTTTATTGTTTTTTTTTGCTGTGTTGATTAGTATAAAGGACAAAGTATGTTTACGTATACCGATTTACTTGTCAGGTTTGCCTGCTCAGTCAAAACCTTATGTGTAAACTATCGGAAACAACAAAAGTTGGTCAAAAAATGCCTAGAGACACCTGTCTCTAGGCGACTAAGTGTACCTACTTGGCAAACATTTGTTATTGGAATATACTTGCTATGTCGTGAGAACGGTTTTCTTGGTCACTCGTCGCGTCCCCACTCTCTCCCGGCCGGGTATAATAACCCGTATAATATAGCCTGAGTCAAAGGATCACAACTATTATTCGTACACTTGCCAAGTGTACTTGGCCAGCCTTGTCTATACTTGCCGAGGCGCAAAAAAACCACTGCGCAAATAATTGTACGTTATAGAGTATGTCCCGTTTATTTCCGGATCATAGTGTTTTTCGAGTTAATTGCGGATAATATTTAAAACGTTAAAACAATAACAGATTATATAATATCAAATTTACTTTAATAACTTCAATATTGGCGACATACCTAAATCGTTCTCACAGCAATAAATGAAGACTACACGGGAAAAACCAGATATGTCACATTTTCATAGAAATTAAGATATAACGATACAACTTTATAGACAAATGTCAACGTCATTCCAGAAAAAAGAAATAAAAAATAATATGCTTAGTCCCAGAGATATTACAGTTTGGTTATTTTGCCGTACAAAGGAAAAACCAGAGTAGTCTACGCGTAAATGGCAAAACACCAGAGATGTACTTACGCATGGACGACAAGCATGCATCTTGCAATTAGTATTATATGTTATAAATTTATGTATTGTAATAAATACCTACTTAAATATTAATTTTCTTCCTACAGCAAAAAAATAATAGTTTAGATTTAGGTTTTATAGAATCTTTAATTTGACATCCCTGGTTTTCCCCTGTTTTGTTTTGCATATTGACATTTTTATTTCGGCATTTCAGAATATAGCGATAATTCACAATATTAATAATTCAGAATTGGTAGTAATATATATTTTTCTAATTATTCAACCGAAAATAACATATTTCTTTAAAAACACTAAATTGCATATTTCTCGGCTCCAGTTAAAATGGACAAAACTGGGTTTTCCCGTGTAGTCTTCAAATGATGTTGTTTTGGAATTTATGGATTTATACGAAAATGAGCCCTTCATATGGATGACCAAACATAAACAATGTAGAAATCTTATTGCAGTGTACAGTAAAAGAACTTAAAAAGAAAAAATATCACTAGCAACGACAATTTCGGGACGACTGGTATCCATCGATGCGATTATACTGTTTACTTACCAAGGATTTAAACAATGTTCGTGTTGGCGTACTTGCTGAAATGGACACGTCGTGTGAGCGCCACACTTGCCGATGTTGTTTATAAAGTGGGGACTAGCGGGGATACTTGCCATGTACGCAAATATTGCGTACTTGCCAAGTAGACGAGTCCTGAGAGTGCGCCTTTAGGCAAAGAAAATAATGTCCTCCTACTCTAGGTGCCAGTCCATCAAGGGAGAGAATATAATAAAAAAGGAAACGATTTAGCTAGAAAAGAAGCGAACTCTACTTAACTGACCTAGAACCAATAAATCAACTTAAGCAGAAAACTAGAAGCTGGAAGACTCCATCCGTAACCTGGAATGGGAATCATTCAACGGTCTAAAACACTCGAATAAATTTCTCAGGACTTTTTTTATGTAAGCACAATCTTCGGATTGTCATAGGGTCTTTAAAAGGACCTGTTTCCTTAATGAAGACCTCATTGAATTGTGCTAATATTTATATAGATATAACTTATTAATGACCTTTCAGTTTGAAATAGTGTAAAAATATACAAAATCTAGTATAGAGTCACCCGGTATATACGAGTCAATAGAGAGTATTTATTATACGTATAGTTATATAAAATACGACTTTTTAAATGTCAGAACAATATGCCTTTCTTGGGTATTTTAAGTTAATGCAAATTTAGTTTCTGAATCGTTTCAACAAAAAGACGGAGATGCAGAGAAAGCAATTTTATAACTCCGGATAAAGAAAAATTTTCCAATTATTTTTCAATTTTATCTTTTGTCTCCTTACCGTTTGCGACAGAATAAATATTAATATTTTGTTGCAGAAAATAGACCAGAATCTGGCTGAAAAAAGAACTCTGTTTCGGTATTATTATTATTCTTTCTCTGCTTAGCCATTAATGGATGTTCGAGACCACACTTTCCAATGGTTCCCTATCTCTGGTTGTGTGGATCAACGTCTGTACGTTACGCATTCCTGTCCATTCCTGCCCTCGATAATCAACCGAAGAAATTGGTATTTATGGTTACGCATGACGTGACCCTGGTCTGCAGTCTTTCTTTTTTTTATGGCGTTGAAGAGTTCACGTTCTCTATTAATACGTCTGAGCACATTCATGGTATCTTGAGGATTCTGCGGTATATCCACATTTCGAAAGCTTCCAGTCTGTTTATGGCACGTGCTTTTGGTGTCTAACACTTCACGCCATAGAGGTGTACCGACCAGACGTAGCATTCCACAAATCTCAATCGAAGCTTAAGGTCGAAATCGCTACAGGTGAAGACTTTTTTAAATTTTAGGAATGCGCTCCGGGCTTGCTCGATTCTGCACTTAATGTCCCTGTCAGATGACCAGTCCTCGTAAAGCCAAACTCCCAGGTACTTGAACTTTGCGACTCGTTCTAAGAATTTTCCTTCGCATGTTAAGCTGGCGTCTCTAAACTCATCCACCTCTCTCGTGACAACCATGAATTTTGTTTCCTTTGTGTTAATGGCAAGTCCGATTCTTTGACTACATTCTCCTACAATACTAACCAACTGTTGTAAATCATCCATGTTATCCGCAACCAGAACTGTGTCATCGGCATATCGTATGTTATTTATCCAGACTCTATTGATTCTAATTCCAATTTCCTTGTCCTCTAGCGACTCCTGAAAAATGGCCTCTGAGTATATATTGAACAAGAGCGGCGATAGTATACACTCCTGCCCTACTCCTCTGCGAATACAAATTTGGTTGGTTAGGCCGTTCGCTAATTTTCGCTAATTTTACCCCTCACTACTAGCTGTTACAACCATGGCGATGTCGTCTGCAAAACCAACGAGTGTAATTCCATCTGGCATGCGGGTTTCAGCAAACTATCATGCAGAATGTTCTACAAGGTTGGGCCTAGAACCGATCCTTGAGGAACACCACCATAAATTGACACAATCTTAGTGGTCTCACGCGATTCAAGTTTTGTTTTTCTTTCACTCAGATGTGATGATATTATTTGTACAAGATGCTCATCGATATGTCTAGTTCTCAACTCATTTAATATTTTATTCCACGGTGCACTATTAAAAGCGTTTTTATATCAAGTGTAATCATAGCACATAGTTTCCTGTTTGCATGTGCAAAGCCTGCAGCGCACTTGGCAATTTCTACAACTTTTTTAATTGCATCTATTGTCTGTAGACCTTTTCTAAATCCATATCTGTCCAATTTAATTTGTAATATGTTAAGTGTATTAGGTGTTCGTACAGCTTCATTAAGCGTATAAGGTGTTCGTATAGGAAGAATTATCTAAAGGCAATTTATTATTTTTTGGAATTAGAACAAGATCTGCTAGCTTCCATTCTACAGGAAAAATAGCAGGTACCCCAAGAAAGTTATACAATTTCAGTGCAAAATGCCCTACTGTTACATTAACATATCTTAATAAAGATAAATGAAGTTTTAACGCTATATATAATCTCACATAAATAATAACAGCCATCGGTTAAGATATTCAATGACCTTTTAATTTCAGCGTAACCATTAAAGCACGAGCTTATATTTATTTGATTTAATTCGGATAAAAGCAGCTCTCGATAGAAAAGAAGCGAAAACAATCAGGTGCTAATGGATCAATCAATCCGGTTGCCCTTATTCTCTTCTTTCCAGTTTAATCGAATTTATTTATCCTTCGGTTCGTGCGTATCGGGAATTTATTGTTCTTTCTTAAACCGTGCTTTTCTTTTAATAATACTATGCGATTGGAGGCGTTAGAAATGGACATGTTTGATCTATACCAGAGTCTTTTTCTCGACCTGCATTTTGTATTTCAGGGTGAGTCTTAAATAAGTGCAAATATTTTTAGGGGTAGTATATTTCGACCCTAGGAAACACGGTTATGAAGTTTTTTCGGTTTAAAGAAAATAATACTTTAACATAACTTTTATTTGAGACGTCCCATAAACAACAAAATATTGTTAGAGTATGCTTCTTTCTGCAACATGTTGTTACGGTTTAAAATTTCACCATAACTTATTTTACTTATTTTGCTTATTTTTAGGAATAAAACTAAACTTACTTGAATAATAACGTTTAATTAACTTACTTCTTAACTGTACATATACCTTCTAATAATATCTTATCTATTAAATCTCTTCACCACAACAATTTCTTGGGATGGAGTTGCCTCCGATAACTGTAATATAAAACCTCATTAATAAAATATGAATTTGTCTGTTTAAAACCTACCTTTCTTTCTACAGTGGTTACTTTATTTAGACTTGTGTTAGGATAATTTTCTTGGCATATTTCTTCGGAGGATTCTTGAACATAGACTTGATGTGATTATCTTTTGTCTGTTTCAACGCAACAAGTGGGAATGTTGGGTCTACAATATACATATGGGTTAAGGATATTATTATGTATTTTTCCTGTGTGTAATCAATTGGTTTACCTGATTATAGTTGATTTTTCCCTAAATTTCATCTTGTTTATATTACGATTTACAGACTGATGTTTCAATTGTTGTCAGCTGATCGTTTGACACCGACGTTGAAATTTGACAGATGGGTCTTTGTAAATTAGGTTTTCGATCTTTTTAAACGGTTTTATATATGATCGGAAAATGTATTAATAATTTTCCGAAGATATTATGTTCATATAGGGATTATTATAATTTTATTATGATGTAATAAAATGGTTCACTCAATCCGTATGCATTAAATAAAATTTTACATCGAATTTTATTTTGGGTCTTTTGTTTTACTGGTTGCCTGTGTTAGATTTTGTGTTGGTATCTTGGAGTCCAGCGTCTTTTGCGGATTTTGCAAACACGCGTCCTTTTTCGACTTTGAATCATCTTGGTGAAAGCAAGGGAAGCCTTCTGATCTCTGCCGAAAATAAAAGAAATTCTAGTGAAATTTTGGCTGGCCGCCGTTCCATATTGGGATTATTCAGTAGAATTACGGTCTTGGAATTCATTGAGGGTCGAGAAGACCGATTGGCAAGAAATTGAGCTTGGCCTGTGTAGTTGGAATTCTGGGGAAACCTTGAAAAAGGGATATCTTTGTTGGTTGGGTAAGAGACATTCTTAGGTGTAAGGTTCTCTTCTACAACTATTTATTTTAGAGGACAGGAGTTGTAGATGGGTGCGTGGACGTACTGGGATGAGTACGAGGACAGTTAAGGAACCCTTTTCCATGGAGTAACATGCGTTGAGACGCCATCTTGTCTTGGAAGGTCCGCATGGTGGAAAGGTATTTTACTATGTCCAAACTAGAACGTGTCACTAAAATAGATCACATTTTAGGGTTCTTGTTCCTTGGCTCTTAGTGATGATTACGGTTTAGTTTAAGATTTTTATCAATTTTTTTGTACTGGATTTGGTACTGAAACTAATGTCATTGTGACGTGAATGCCACTGTGACGAGGAATGCCACTGTGACACTGAAGACCGGCAATCTGGATTTTCTCATGGACTGACTGGAACGATCACTGGATAACAGATAAGACTTTAATCATCTCTTATTTTATTGCGTTTATGATTGATTAAACTTTATTACATTAAATATACGATTGTATGTGAACTTGGTATACCAGGGGATTTTTACATTTAAATTTCATTTTATTCTTTATAGACATTTAATCATAATCACAAACACGCATCAGGGTTGTTCACAGTTTAGTCACAACAATATTTTGTGATACTATTCATGATTTAATTTATTTTACTGATAGTTTATTTTACTAGTATATATATATATATATATATATATATATATATATATATATATATATATATATATATATATATATATATATATATATATTATATTTGCTACATTTTATGACAGATCTTGGTAATTTGTTTTAACTTTGAATTTAATATTTATTAAACGAATCCAGTACATTTTGGACTTTTCAATCAGTACACTTTTTCCATACACCTCCCTTTTGATATCTCTTGTTCTGTGCATATATATTTTACTTAATTATTTACTGAGCTAGCTGGAACCTATTTGTAACAGAACCTGGTGAATCTGAGTTCTCATTATAAACTTTTTCACCCAAGGTTGCGTTATAATGTGTAAAAAACTTTTTTTTAAATTTCACTCCACATTTTCTGATGAGCCCTGTCAAGAAGTCTCTGAAAACGATTTTTCTGCAAAACCAATGAGCTTATAGAAATCCCAGAAGACCTGCACCCCCTGTATTGTCACTTTGTTGGATATGCCAAAATCTACAAGAAGTACATTTCTACAAATCGATTAATTATCAATCAACTAGATATGGACATTAATGAATACTCTCGACTCCATTCAACAGAAACACCCAGAATATGGACTATATTGCAATATTATTTACTTGGTGCGGGCTACCTTATTCAGTTCAAGATAATTAGACGGACTTGCTACACGAAGAAACCATTTTAAACTTGTAATTTTTAATAAATAAATATTTCAACAACGAATTTAGCCGTTCTAGTTATTTAACTGGCGCAGGCGGTAGGACGTTTTTCGGATTCTAGTGTATCGTACGTTGAATTTTTCGTTTAACGATCAACCAAAAACTGTCCAAAACAGAGTAGTGTTCAAGAAAGTAGATTTTGATCTACCGAATTTTGATCTACCGAAGATTGGACTTCAGAACGTGAACTCTGCAGGGAATTTGACCAGCATCGTGGAATTTCGCAAGAACCAGTAATGTGGGAAGACAGCATTGCTAATCAGGGACCTGATTCTTATAGAAAAGGAATGACAAAAACTAGGAATATCTAAATGTTTTCTATTTCTCTTTGAGGGTAACCTCAATAATCTCAATAGGTACTTAGTAACTTGTCAGAGTCTAATTGATAATTTTCAAAATACTTATTTGACCGCTCTTTTTTAACTCTTTTTAACTCATGTCTATATTTTATATTTATGCATTATAATAATAATAATAGCTCCTGGTAGCGTACAGCTTGCCATACTACAGCCGTTCGGTATACAAGGAAGGTAATGTGGCTAGCACTACGCTTCAACCGCCTATTATTATCTTAGGATTGTAAATCTCAAGTACTCATTTAAGGCTGAGTCTACCTAGGTACCCAAACTATTTTTATTTTAATAAAAATAGTCGGCTGATGAAATACCGGGTGTAGGATTCGAACCTACCACCTTGAGATTGGTAGACGAGAGCCTGGCGTAGAGGTAACGCCACCGGGCACCTTTATATGCATTCCTCAAAGGTATATGTATATTTGTTAAGTAAACATCGGCCTATTTCTGAACATATCTATTTTATTATGTCATTACAAGCTAACAGATTAGATGTTTGCCTTCTACAATTGAGTTGTAAGAAAAACATCAACAAAAAATTGAATAAAACGACTAATCGCCTCCATACACTAAAAGATTTGGCCTGCAGAACTGGCTTGCGGATTTAGCGTGCCGATTAGATCTTTGATGGATTAAATATTCTCGTTTGGGACAAAAATCGACGTTTATAGCAGCTTTTATATAGATAAATGTTTATCAAAAAAAATTGGTCAAGTGCGAGTCGGACTCGCGCACGAAGGGTTCCGTACCATTCATTATCTATACAACATTAAGCACTATATTATTATAAACTTTTGTTCCGATTTAGCTGATATTTTGAATGCGCGTATAAGTAATTAAAAAAATAAGAAACACATTACTAAAATGTATTAATCAATAATAAATATGTAAAAAGTAAAAATAAATATGTAAAAATATGTAAAAATTAAAAAAAAATCGATTAAAAAAAAGTCGCCTTGACTAGGATTCGAACCTGCCTTACTACGGCTCCAACATCATAGCGGCGTAAAGTCCAAACGCTTTAAACCACGCGGCCACCGAGTACTTGAAAGATTCTATGTAAAATTCTTACTTAAAAGATAATGTTTAGTGAAAGTACTTTTTTATTTATTTAATTAATTCTGTTTTTAGTATTTGGTCTTATAAGCGGCAACATAGATACATTATCTGTAAATATTTCAACTGTCTAGCTGTAACGGTTCATAAGATAGACCTTTGTGACAGACGGACACACGGACGGGCAGCGAAGCCTTAGTAATAGGGTTCCCGTTATTACCCTTTGAGGACGGAACCCTAATAAAAATTGCGGTCGACTTTCTCCTTCGTTCATTTCTTCGTTCATTTTTTTAGACAAAACCAATCTGACAGAGCAAGTCTGTGCATTTGCCACAGACTTAGCCTGCCACAGACTTGGTCAGCCACACATACAGAAAGTTTCTATCCGTAGACCAACACCACAGGCCCAATCCGCAGTCCAAACCTTTTTAGTTATTTTTAGTTATGTTTATTCAGTGCAAGTGATCATATTAGTTGAAATTACATTTATATTATTTTTTCCCTAGTGAATCTATCATTAAAGTGACATAGGAATACGCAGCTTTCATAACCTAAAACAAAATTAGAAAAAAACATTATAAAAAATGCCTGTACCTCTGTGGCGGATCTATTCAAAAAAGTCCTATGGGTATTTCGCCAATAAGGCAAGCTGCCCAATCATGGCACAAAATGGCGAACTTCTAAAAGAGGAAGAGCAAATAAGAAACCGCTGGAAAGAGCATTACAGCCATATCCTTAACCAAGAAAACAACCCCAATATGGAAGCACTAAACACAATAACTCAGTATAACAGCCTCGATATATTAGATATCCCAATAACAGAACAGGAAATAAAGAACTCCATAAAACAGCTTGAAAACAACAAATCAGCTGGCTATGACGCGATCCCGGCGGAAATCTATAAGTAAAGAACTTATTGGTCATCTTAAGGCTCTCTTCGATGTCATATGAGAAAGCGGAGAGGTACCGCAGGACTTTTGCAACGCGATTATAGTGAATATATTTAAGAACAAAGGAAGTGCATCAGACTGCGGAAACTACCGGGAAATTTCACTACTGGCTATCGGAGGAAAAATTCTTGCAAAAATTTTGTCAAACCGCCTGCACCAACACAAAGAATAAATTCTCCCAGGATCGCAAACGGGTTTTCGCACCAACAGCGAACCGTCGATTCCATATTCTCCATCCGCCAACTACAGGAAAAAGTAAAAAAAGAGTAGCAGTCTAAACTTTATGTTGCATTCATTGACCTAAGAAATGTGAACAGAGATGCACTTTGGGCAATTATGAAAAAGTTCGGAGTACCCAACAAATTTCTTACAGTCTGTAAAAGTCTCCATAACAACAAGTCAAGAGTATCACATCATGAATCACTGAGCGACTCCTTCGTAAAAAACACAGGAGTTAGGCAGGGATGTGTCTTAGCGTCTCTCCTGTATAACATATTCATGGCAGCGCTCTCTATTATAGTGGACAGAAAACTGCAGGTGAGAGGTTCGGGCATTAGATACAGATACGACGGCGGACTGTTCAACATAAAAAGACTCAGTGCAAAAACAAGACAAAATTCATCACAGAACTTCAGTACGCTGATGACTGTGCTCTAGTTGCAAATACGTTACAGCAATTGCAAGAAATGTTGAACACTCTCCCGGAAGATCACAACAATGCTATAAAAACCGGAGAAGAACTATTGGAATATGTAGCGGAATTCAATTACCTCGCCAGTTTGATTTCGGAAAAGGCCAATATCGACTGTGAAATTCAACACAGGATTAGAAGTGCCTGGAGAGCATTCTGGAAATTAAAAGACAGGATTTTCTACAATCATGACTTCAGCACAAAAACAAAACTTGCAGTGTACCACAAGCATTAATAATATTGCAGAGCAATAATAATTCCCACTATGTTATATGGAAGCGAAACCTGGGTGCCGTACCGCCGACACATGAACGCATTAAATAAGTTGCAACAGAGACACCTTAGACAACTCTTAAAAATCAAATGGTTCCATCATGTATCAAACGTATCGGTACTTGAAAAAGCTAAGTGCGAGAGTATTGAAGTCATGATTACAAAATCCCGCTTAAGATGGGCTGGTCACGTATGCAGAATACAAGAAAACCGCATACCAAAATCTCTGCTTTACAGTGAGCTTGTAGACGGTAAGAGGAACTTAAAGGGGATTAACATGTAGAATGTCCAACAGCAGCAATGGAGGTCATTCTAGATCTAACACCACTGCACATTGTCATTGGTAGATATGCCAATGCGACAATGATTAGAATGGTCACTAACGGAATTAGTACTGGGAGAATTGTCAGATCAGGGGCTTGGAATACCCTCAAAAAGGAAATACCACTTCTGCAACTCCCAGTGGAAGATATGCCAAGAACGTACAACTTTGACAAACATGTCAATGTAGTATTGAGCAATAAGAAGGATTGGAAGAGCGAAACGCTTGCCCAGCAGTTAAAAGACCATACCATAACTTGGTATACTGATGCTTCCAAATCCAATACGGGAACAGGGATCGGAGTGTTTGGGCCGAGAGCTAATTACTCCGAACCAATGGGCACTTACCCTAGTATCCTACAGGCAGAAATCTACGCTATCGAGAGATGCGTACAACTTATCTTAGATAGGAACTATCGGAAACAAGAAATAGCCATCTTATCTGATAGTCAAGCAGCGTTAAAGGCGATCAACTCAGTCTCAATCAATTCGAAATTGGTCAAAGAATACATAGAGAAGCTGAATAAATTAGGCAAAGAAAACAAAGTCCTCCTACACTGGGTGCCTGCTCACCAAGGGATAAAAGGCAATGAAAAAGCAAATAATCTAGGTAGAAAAGGAGCGAACACTCCACTAACTGGACCAGAACCGTTCTGCTTTCCAAGTGGTAACCAACTCAAGGAGGAACTCAAGAACTTGGAAGATTCCATCCGCAACCTGGAATGGAAATCTTGCAATGGTCTAGGACACTCGAAGAAGTTTCTGAGGGCTTATGATCAATAAAAATCACAGATCTTCCTAGGTCTGAGTAAGAACAATCTTCGGATTGTCACGGGGTTTTAACAGGACACTGTCTCCTCAATGAACACCTCAGTAGATTGAAACTAAGAAGAAACGGCGAATGCAGATTCTGTGGGGAAGATGGTGAAACACCAGTACACCTCATCACTGAGTGCGCCGAGACGACAACCATTCGTGCCATGAATTTTGGTACGACTGATATTGGAGATGGAGAACTACCCTCTATAAAACCGTCCCAGATACTGGCTTTTGTCAAAGCCCTGGGACTGTATGATGAGTTATGATTCAAGAAAGGGGGACACAATGGATCTGTAAGGTCGAAGTGATTAACCCCCCTCCCACTCATTCTAAATTTTAAATTCTAAAAACATGTAGAATGAGTGGGAAGAAGCAGCTCAATAGAACAGATTGGAGAAGAATTGTAAACTCAGTTAACAGCGACAACCAAAAAGTAAAGAGGGAACAAAGCAATGAGATTTTTGAATGTACGGTAGAGTGCGGTAGACAGATAAGATCGCGTATCGGGCTTTTCAGTCACAGAAAAGCTCATGAAAGAAAACGCCTAGCGTGACCACATTCTGATGCGTGTCAAATACTCGTCAGCGAATAATGGCAGTATGTATGCATGGGTATTTCGCCACTATAACAAATTAAATATTAACAATTTGTTTATTTCAGCAGAGCGTCAACGGTTTTTATAGACGTATCGGTTTGAAAAAACTAAAGTGTATGTAGATATTTTAAATAGTTTTTTTGTTCTTTGTGTTTTTTGCTTCCGACGACGGGAAGAGATATGTACAGTACGTCTGTCCGTTCTGTACCTACGATGTATTGAGCATTTTTTGTCCGTTAGGCAAATTTGTTTATTAGTAAACCATTGCTGATAATTAGTCTCCTTTGGATTAACGCAGCAGTGTTTGCAAAAAATAACTATTTTATTTTGTAGATTTTCTTGCACTGGCGAAATACCCATAGGACTTTTTTGAATAAAAAAAATTGTAGATTTGCGTAAGTAGAGGGAGATGGCCGATTCACCATCCGCCGCAAGGAGCCGGAAGTGACGTCATGTGACGTCATCAGCTAGGAACATGTAAAATACGCTAATAAACATGAATAAACAGGTTTGAACCGCTTTGAACCGCTTTTGAACTGCTTTGAACCGCTTTTTATCTTATTACAACAGACCTGTTCATTTTTTGTTCAAACCTGTTCATTTCTGTTTTAAATCTGTTATTTTTTGTTTAAACCTGTTTATTCTTGTTTATTAGCGTATTTTACATGTTCCTAGCTGATGACGACACATGACGTCACATCTCCCTCTACTTGCGTATAATACCTATTATTACCAATTTTTAAAATAATTTAAGTTGTTTATTTCAATTTATTTTACCGTAATAGCCGTATCGGTTGTCATTGGTGTAAATGGTCCTAGAGTGAGTTCTGCTGGTTTCTGCGCTCTCAAAATAATCATCGACATCATCTGACGTATTTCCTTATTATATTCGTCGTGCCAGTTACTATTATAAGCGTTAGTAGCTACTGCGACACTCTAAAAACTATAATTGTAGCATATTGTAGAGAGTTCCTTTAATAGTTTTTTTACTTGAACTTGTATCTCGTTCGCAGTAATGGCAATAATAAAAATTTGATTAACTTGTAAGCAAAAGAAAATCACTGCAAATATCAACTTCGTGTAATCTGAAACCTACAAAAAAAATTAATTTGATTTTTCAAGAAAATTAAATATGTCTTTCTATCACAAAATGTACCTAAACTGTATTCAAATTCAAAATGCACTAGTATAAACAAATTCACAGTGCGTGATCAGCACGTGTCAGGCGAGAGCCAGCGGCGAAATCTACCCTGATTGGCCGGCCAGCTATAGAGCCGTTGAGGTAGGCGGTTGAGATTTTTTACAGGGTCGGCCTGCATAGCGCGTTAAGGAATACTGTTTGATAAAATAAAAATGCTTTTTAAATTTATTCCCAACCAAGCGAGTAAAATCAGAACGGTCAACTATTTCAATAATAATTGTTGATCACTTCGTACAAGTTACAAGTTACAAATAGAGAAAGTAATATTTATGTTTGCATAAAATATTTTTACAATTAGTACACACGTACCTACTACAAAAAGTCAAAAGTTATATATTTTATATAAAATTATTATTTTGTAAATGTTAATAAAATTATAAATTTTGTAAATCTAATGTTAATAAATGTTATGTTTAAAAATAGAAGTTTTTATTTGACTAGTTTTTCAAAAAAAAATGTCGTTATACTTTAAAACGGATAATACAGCAGGCTACGAAAGCAAGTTAAAACTAAGTGCTTTTTTTGTCAACTAAAATGTATTAAATTATGTTCTAATGCAATTGGTCTTTTAAATGATGTAAAAACGTTTACATCATTGCATTTTTTGCAAATAGTATTATAGAAACAGATACCTATTTATACCGATATTCAGATATTGCTGTCAATAATGGAAATAAAAAAAATCAGTAGTACCAAATAAAAAGATAATTATTTTAAAGGACAAATTAAGCCCTTTTAAAAAACACCAAATTTGTTAAAATCGGTCGTGCCAACGAGTAATGTAATATTTTAATATACCCGCCCCCTTCCCATCACTTTATTTCTCTAATTATATGTAGTTTGATAATAATTAAAGGTAATTATTGAAAAAACTGGAAATCGTCCGATTTTCACCAAAATTGGTATATACTCTATTTTGAGGTCGTAGATTACGAATCTGAACATTTTTCCTGGCGGTCTCTTACTGTTTTTCAGAAAAACGGAAAATAGTTTCAACATAGAATTTTACTTAATTTCTCCTAATTTTAAGGTTTTCTAGCACATATTTTGTTAGGTATTCAATAAACAATGAGGTTTTTGCTATTTTCTGTTACTTTTTTAACCAATTCTATGCGTAATAGAGAAAAATTTGCTAAAATAAATTTGTAAACAATCTGAAAATGTTGGGTTATGTGTTTCTGGCATTTAAAGCAACGTTGCCAATGCTGAACGTAAATTTAGCGTGTTTTTTTCGCTCATTCTGGGATTACGAAAGTCGGTCGCCTGAGGAACGGCTCCTTCCCATAACTGCTATTTTACAACGAGATCTGACTATTTATAACCACAAAGTGGCACGAAAGAGTTTTATTTGCATTGGTTACAATTTCTATGCGGAGGGTGTTAATCTTTTTTTTTGTTATATTATATAAAAAGAGATTAACCCCTCCGCAAAGAAGTTGAAACCAATGCAATCAAAACTCTTTCATGCAACTTCGTGCTTATAAATAGTATTTATATAACTCTTTGCGAAGGGGTTTAATCTTTTTTTTAATATAATATAACATAAAAAATATCAACCCCCTAAGCATAAAAGTTGAAAGCAATGTAATTAAAATTCTTCCGCGTATAACTTTGTGAATATAGGTATATTTAACTATTGTCAAATCTCATAATAGGTAATTTATTTAAAATCCCTGATCACCCGAAAAAATTCAAATATTTGTCTCTCTCATTACATAGGAGAGAGAAAGAAGTATATATGAAATGTCAAAATTCCATCTGGTCTCAATTTTCCTTTTTATTTTGTTAAGAAAAGTGTTTTTCAGTAAAATTTTGGACATTTTTCAATAAGCTAATTCAGCCCTATAAACTAATAATGCAATTATTAGTTTATAGGGCTGAAGTAAAGAAAAATTCAATGTTGAAATTATTTTCCGTTTTTCTGAAAAACGGTAAGAGACCGCTGGTTGGTTAGGTTTGGTCAGATTCGTAATCTACGACCTCAAAATAGGGTGTATACCAATTTTGGTGAAAATAGGACGATTTCCAGTTTTCCCAATAATTACCCATTTATATAATATAAATTTCCATCATAAAATATAAACAATAGTAAAAAAAATCATAAAAATATACATAATAATTTTATGACTTGAAATATCCGACCTTAGTGCGGTCCTGGTTATATTACTACAGCGTTCCTGTTCACGTGTTTGCCTCATGTCTCTGTTTACATTAGGTGCATCTTGGGGTTGAATTTACTTTAGACTATTCTGTTACATTTTAACTAAATATACCAATTGAAGGGGTGGCTGCAATAACCTGGCAGCACCATTTTAATAAGTTTGTGGGAAATCGAAAAAGAGGTGCACAGTTCTTGCTGCAAACCATGTACAAACCCATAGCAAGGCAGCTCTAACTAAGGCCGCCATTTATGTACAGAGTGGGCCAAATTCGACGCTTTTAAATGGAAACACCCTTTTCTATAGGAGATGGACAAAAACTAATATCGGTGTCTGGAGCTCAATTTTTGTCAAAAACATGATGGTGAAAACCGCATTTTTTCGGAGTTACGGGGTGTTTTTCAAAAATATGCATTTTTAATAAATCGCTGTAACTTTTTTGCTATGGAAAATTTTGTATTTTTATGAAAACATTTCCAAAGCACCTTTTTACGTAGAATTTAATGGTTTAAGTAAAAATTTTTTAAAATTAATAATTTTAGAATTATCAACTGAAAATTTGATTTTTTATATGAGACACCCTGTATATCTTTAATTTATTGAAAAGAATTTAAAATTACCTTTCCAAAAATATAACACACTTGATATTTTGCTCGATTCAACTTCGAGATATAGAGTATACAAAAATTCGCCCGCATTCATTAAGTAGGCTTTGAATGGCACCGGCTGTAATGCAAAAAAATTCTAGCTGTGAGCATCAGTTAAAACGAAAATAATATTTGCTATGAGAGATGCAGAATTTTATAACAATTTAAAATATATTTAACCAACATCAACACATTTAAACTATATCTGATAACAATAAAAATAAATAGCAAACCAAGACATGAGATTTAGTACAGGTGTTCGACCGTCTTCTGTTATATCGACCATCTTCTGTTATGGACAGACGGGGCCGTTTCTGAACAATTCCCGCGGAATTCCTTAACTCAGTGGGGGTGAGAAAATCCCTCTCATAACTGCTAAGTATTTCTAATTCTTGTCTAGATTATACGGAAGAATAAGGAACCTTTATTCTTCCGCAAATATATCCATAGGATTAGATCCATGGACACTAAGTCAGGTGTGATCACAACGGCTCACAACGGCTGGGATCTTGGTTAGCTATTCAATTATTCTTGACATTGGCTGCAAAATTTTGCTGATAACTTCAGCGTTCTGAGGCTGGAAAAATATGTTTTCGAGTTCCATTAAGGGCATATCATCAATAAGGGGTCCAAAGCCTACTAGTTAAAAGTGGCGAACTTTTAAAAATTCTGTATTTCGAAGGGTAATATAAAAAAATATCAAGTGTGCTATATTTTTGGAAAGGTAATTTTAAATTCTTTTCGGTTAATTAAAAATATAGAGGGTGTCCCAAATAAAAAATCAATTTTTCTGTTGATAACTCTTAAATTATTAATTTTAAAAAAATTATACTTATGCCATTAAATTCTACGTAAAAAGGTGCTTTGGAAATGTTTTCATAGAAATGCAAAATTTTCCACAGCAAAAAAGTTACAGCGATTTGTTAAAAATGCACATTTTTGAAAAACACCTCGTAACTCCTAAACGGTAACAGATATTGATGTGCGGTTTTCACCATCATGTATTTGATGAAAATTGAGCTCCACACACCGATATTAGTTTTCGTCTATCTGCTATAGAAAACGGTGTTTCCATTTAAAAGCGTCGAATTTGATCCACCCTGTACAGTGTGTCCCATTTTGGTTGAAATCATAGGGTATCTCCGTTATTAGTGAAGATAGAAGGGTGCGGTTTGCACAAACCTGTCCCACTTTTTCGTCAAACGGAAACGGATGCTGCAAACAAAATTTGCATAGCCCTCTTCATTTCTGAGCTACAGGGTCTTTTCAAAAATTTTGCAATTGGGGACACCCCCTGTATCTCTGTTATAGTTAAAGGTATCGAGAAGGCGAAAACTGCTTATTGTAGAACTTTTTACGTAGAATACAGGCGTTCGACATTGTTGTAGTGCCCACGATATATTTCGTATTTCAAAAATCCCCAAAATCAGAAATCGAGAACGGCGAAATCCGGGAATCGAGAAGGCTATCAATATGCGTTCATTGGTTCCAATTCATTGATTTGAAAAATAATAATTTAACAGTATTCTAATATTTCCATAGTTATGAGGGGGAATGTTTCCCATCTTGCTGAAGTATATTTCACGTAAATTGGCTAAAGGAATATCTAAAATTTCCGATACGATAGATTATTCTTACGTATACACGTATTCCCGTATAAGATTTACAAATAGCGGTAGAGAGTTAAGTTTCCCTAATATATAAAGAATTTATTAGCGGCTCCCAAAATAAAACAAGAGACAGAAGCAGTATACTTTTAATAATTCTTTAGTTTCTTGTATTATCAATCATGGCCTACCAATAAATATGATCTTTTAATAAAAAGTTTTAAATATTGCAGTAAATAGTGAAAATAAATATAGAGTGACATATATTTTTGAGAAGCTTATGGCAAGACAGATCATATGATTTATAAATATACAATGTGTTCCATTTAAAAAAACATAACTTTAGCTCATATTTTCAAAAATATTTTTTTGGTAGAAAAACAGACTAGGCCACTGTATTCTACGTAAAAAGTTCTACAATAAACAGTTTTCACCTTCTCGATAGCTTTAACAATAACAGAGATACAGGAGGTGTCCCAAATTGCAAAATTTTCAAAAAGACCCTGTAGCTCGGAAACGAAGAGGGCTATGAGAATTTTGTTTACGGCATCTTCCGTTTGGCAAAAAAGTGAGACAGGTTTGTGCAAACCGCACCCTTCTATCTTCACTAATAACGGAGATACCGTATGATTTCAACCAAAATGGGACACCCTCTACTGTTATACTGAGAGAAATGTTTGTTGCAGGAAACGATCGGCCATTTGTTTAAAGGGTAATTCGTTAAAAATCTCATTTTTGAAAAAAAAGTGGAGCTGCCTGCTTATTGCAGCCACCCCTTCAATTGTCTCTCAGTTTGGTGCATTTCAAGCGATTTTTTTTAAATTCGGACAGCATCGCTCAACACGGCAGAATTCAAAACTGTCCGACCACCATATTTCACGGCGTCCCGGTGACCATGTTGATCGCATTAAAATAATATGGGAATCGTGGCTATGTCACAATATTTAAGTATTTTGGTTTTTACTAGTGCAGTTATTGAAACTATAAACTTCTTAGGTATGAAGTTTGTAATAACCTAACTATAAATTTTAGGTGTTCTTAAAAAAATTAAGCGCTAGTTGATTAAAAACATTATACCACTAATATTGATCAAATTATATTTTCACCTCTCATAGTAAACAGGGTATCCCAGGGTGAGCGTGCCTTAGAAATTTCTAGAGAACTACAATATCTAGATCGGATATTTTATGCACATTGCTGTTTCACAACGAGATCTATCGATTAAAAATATTTGCAATATGGCGGCACTTCCGGACATTCGAGCAATTTAATTTTTAAAGTAGATAGCCACATGTCTTCTCTTTATATCCCAGTGGCTGTGGTAATCGCTAAATTTGACGTTTAGGCTATACAATTTTTTTTGACAGGCAGTTTTTTCCCTCCCAAAATTTTAGATAGTTTTTTTTTCTCAAAAACGGTCAATGTTAAGTATCTATCTATCTATTCAGCCTCTTCGGTCCATCGTTGGACATAGGCCTCCCCCAATCTCTTCCACTCTTCCTTCTCTATCCATCTTGTGCCTGCATGTTTCCTCAGATCGTCCGCCCATCTCATCTGGGGTCTGTCTCTACTTCTTCTATTCTCCCAGGGCCTCCAGTGTGCGATGCATTTGTTCCATCGATCATTCTTCTGTCTGACATTGTGACCGGCAAACTTCCATTTCAATTTTGCTACTTCACTTCTAACATCCCTTACTTTAGCTTTTCCTCTGGTCCACTCATTCCTTTTTCTATCTACCAGCCTTATATGTAGCATTTGTGTTTCCATAGATCTTTGAGATTTTGTTACCTCCATATTTGATTTTGTCAGTGTCCAGGTCTGGGATCCGTAAGTAAGTACAGGGAGTACACATTGATTATATAAATGTTAAGTATAGAGTGTTTGATATCAAAATTCACAAAATTTTACAGAGAATTTAAGTATATAACAAAAATAAGAAAAATTTATTATTAAAATAAGAAAGTTGCTGTCAACTTCCGGTATTTCCGGAAGTGCCGCCATATTGCAAATATTTTCAATCGACAGATCTCGTTGTGAATTTATTTTCCTTGCCTACTTTGTTCACAAATTCTTTTACCAACTTCAAATTGATGATTATTGGGTTTTGAACATAAGGCAACTCTTCAATAATCTTTCATGATAGCTATTGTTCGTAAATAATTTGTATAATTCGTTTAGATTGTCATTAAGAAACATATCGCAACAAATATGCGGTACTTTATTTTTCATTGAAATTATTGTGTTAATTTGTTAATTCATCTCTCAAGAAACTTAATATATGAACATATTTACTTACCGTTATTAGTTGAAATGCTATGGACGCTACATTAACTGAATTTATAAGAAATTCGTATAGAATAACATACTTGATTGCCGAATTTAAATCTTCTACATATCTGAAATAAAAAATAATTATTTAAAAAGAAATAATTTACTACGAAATTCATACTTTATTGTTTTTTGGTGTTCGATAATGATAAATCTTAACCTTAAGAATGGATTGTCTTGAGGAGTTGATCTAAAACTCTTAAATGTTCTCAGATAATATCCTATTAGCTTAAATTTAAACGAGGCAAAGTTTACAAGGGTATAGAGGGTGGCCTGGCCAGCTACATTGGCAATGAAACCAAGCAATGGAAAGTAAATATTGGTTAAGAAAATAATGTAAATATGCTTTTCTCGGACTATATCGGGGAAATATAATTCAAGAAACACAGCGTCGCGCGTCGTTTTGGTAATCAAAATTTTTCAATCCTGTTTTGAATATATTTTTGACTGAAGCAATCAGCATAAAGCTTACAGTACAATTTGTAACCGCGATAACGGAAATAATAATCAATAAATTATATTTTTTAAATTGCTGGTACATTCTCTGCATTTCTTTGTTCTTATTTAATGCCATGTCCTTTTCTATAATTAGAATTTCTTCAAACATCTTTGGCACATCATTCTTTTTGTATACAATCAGTTTAACTAGAACCGTGGAAGCTGCAATAGTAATCATAAAAGCCTGCATTTTCCTCTCCAAAGGATAAGGATATTGGGATATTCTCACACTCTCAATCATTATAGATGCAATTGCCAATGCGAAAGATACCTGGAAAAAGTATTTATACACAAAATAAATTCTTTTTAACGATGGCTTCACATATTTTGCCGAAAAAATTCCAGATAATATCATAAATTTTTTAACTAGAGAACCTGAAGTCTTCATTTCTCTTTAAAGAATTTTACCAAACTGAAATGTTTTTCAAATTTATCTTCTGACCGATGTTTGCAATTACACATGAATGTTGACGTCTTTGTGAATAAAACCCAGTTTAAAATAAATACTTATGCTTGAAGGTTTATGACTAATAGTGATAAATTTTATAGTTTTTAAAAATGGACCTATATTTCGTAATTTATTTTATTCTGACTAGGTGGTCAGTTCTATAATACGTCAGAAATAAACGACATTTGTTTATCTAACACGCAATATGAATATGATCGAAAAAAAATGGCGTCAGCGATGGCTGTAAAATGAAGATCGCTGTCATTATATGTTTAAAATTATATGGGGAGGATATCGATCGTCACTTCAAAGCCAACTGGATGCAGTTTTTTTATCATGTGGTAATTTTAGTATGTATCGGTCATCGGGAAGTCATTTATAAAGTTAATTCAGAGACAGCCTGGTTTGAACTTCTTTTTAGATTGTAATATTTTTTTTCAGATATTTTAATTATTCCAGTATTAAAGAAAATGAAGGCGAGATAAAATAATAAAAACGAAGAAAGAAAAAATAATGAATTGAAGGAAAAATACATTTTCTTTTAACTCTGAGTTTTGTGCCATTTAAATTATATGGCAAAATTAAGAACCTGAGAATCAATAATTCATGTTTAAAATATCCATAGTAATTGTATTCGCTAACATTTCTGAAACCTTCTTATTTCAATAATATGACAAACAGGTTATATATGTAGGTCAGTGTTTTATTAATTATTCAGCATAAATAACAAGGTACATATACGGGAGGGGTAATTCGGGTAATTGCCAATACGAAAGATACCTGGAAAAAGTATTTATACACAAAATAAATTCCTTTTAACGATGGCCCCACATACTTCTCTGAAAAAAATCCAGAAAATATCATAATTTTTTTTAAGTAGAGAACCTGAAGTATTCTTGTATAAAACGCAGTTTAAAATGAATTCAATTATGCCTGAAGGTTTATGACTAATAGCGATAAATTTTATATACTCAGATGCAATGGAAAATTTTTTGGTTAAATTTAAACATTTTTGTTATTTTCAGCTCTATTTTCATGAATTTTTAGCAAGCTGTATATAATTATGTGTTACTTTAATTCGTAAACTCAGTTTTTTATAAACTTTCTTATTTGGCATATGTCGGGGCATATATTATACAGGGTAAATCGAGGGGTTGTTTTTTTATCTTAACCCTTAACTGGTATACTGGGGTCAATACTGACCCCAAGCGCATTAAATCTAATGGAAATTTGTAACATTTGACAATACGGCGCCGTACCACTCAGTACCCGCATCAATCGACGTCTCTTAGTCGATGCCTGACGGGCAAATGCGTAAGTTGCACAGTTCCGAAATTACGTGGCGTTGGGGTCAAATCTGACCCCAATATACCAGTTGTGTTATTATTTCTGTTTAAAAATATCGCGCAAATTTTTAACTGATAAACAACTTGAAGATATTTTAATGAACGATAGTGATTTAGAAGAAGAGCCCAGAACGTTGGCAGATTTAGAAGACTCAGACAGTGATCTGTCTGATGCTGAAAGCGAACACACAAACCACGACACTGAATCTGGACAAGAGTTTTCAGATGGAGAAAATATTCAAGATAACTCGGATGATTCACTGTCTGGTGACGAATCCAATCAAGGAACCTCTTCATATTTACTATGGAAAAAATAGATATAAATGGTCTACAAACCCCCCAAAGCGATATTGGATGCCTTATTGACAGATGTTGTCAATAAGGAATCCAATAAACCAGAAATAAACGAATTTTACAACTCTACAAAATCAGGTGTAGACAGTTTAGATAAAAAGTGTGCAAGCTATTCTTGTAGCAGAAGAAGTCGCGGGTGGCCTCTAACAATTTTTTTTGCCATAATCGACAGTAAAATCCCGTATATAGTATATAGCTGCGTAATCCTGTATATTGCGTAATCCTGTATATAGCTGCGAATTTGGAAACAAGATGACCCGAAAAAAAATTAACACATTACTGGGAAAGGTCTTATACAAGAACACCTACAAGAACGGCTTTCATTGAATATATACAGGGAAATGAAAAGCATGATAAGAAAAGTTCTTGGGATAGCAGAACAAGGTCAACCGGACGCCACTGATTTGCAGCCTCCTCCTCCAAAAAGAATGAGATGCTTTCTGTGCCCTCGATCCAAAGATAGAATGACTCCAATGACGTGTTCAAAATGTAGAAAACCCATCTGCAAGCAACACGCTGAACAGAGGTTTGTCTGTAACGCCTGCACCACAGCATTGGAAATGTAAGAGAGAACGTCACTGTCATTTTTTTTACCGACATTCTAATTAGGTTTTTCTTTATTACAGGTGGTCTGATGAAGACTAAAGAACCGATAATAAGCCATTTTGAAACAATAAATATGTTCTTTTGAGTTTTGGGGCCAGTTTTGCAGAAGCCTGTGAAAATTTTGTTTATTTTCTTGTATTTCATTAATGTTTATATTTTTTATTATTTTAAGAAAATACTATTATATTTTACGGTACTACAACTGTTTTTATATATTAATAAATTAGCTTACTTCTCCCCAAACAGATCATCGGCTTTTTTTCCTTCTTATATCACGTTTAAATTGGGGTCACCTACAACCCCGATATACCAGTAACGTTATAAAAAAAGTGTATACCAGTTAAGGGTTAAGTTTAAAACACCCTCTGCATTAATTTCGTGTGTGTGTTTTCCTAAAATATAATTTTACGGTCAGAACCATGTCTCCAGCAACACTGGTTTAAATCTTAAAGTTAACAAGACATTTTAAAAAAATAAATAGGGAAAAACATGTCTAATTCCCAGAAATTCAAATTATCAATATACAGGGTGCCCCAGGCTGAGCGTGCATTAGAAGTTTCTAGAGAACTAAAATACCTAGATCGGAGATTTTTTGTACATCACTGTGTGACAACGAGATCTCTCGATTAAAAATATTTTCAATATGTCGGCATTTCCGGAAATACCGGAAGTTGACAGCAACTTTCTTATTTTAAATGGCTACCCCCATTTTTTATTACATACTTAAATTCTCTGTGAAATTTTATGAATTTTAATATCAAACTGGAAATACTTTTTTCTCAAAAACGGTTAATGTTAGGTATAGTGTATTTGATATCAAAATTCATAAAATTTTACAGAGAATTTAAGTATGTAATAAAAAATACAGGAGCCATTTAAAATAAGAAAGTTGCTGTCAACTTCCGGTATTTCCGGAAGTGCTGCCATATTTTTTAAAATATTTTTAATCGATAGATCCCGTTGTGAAACAGTAATGTGCAAAAAATCTCCGATCTAGATATTGTAGTTCTCTGGAAACTTCTAATGCACGCTCAGCCTGGGACACCCTGTATAAGCCGAGGAAATAAACGTCTCTTTCCTATGCAATGTATGAATATATAAACGCAGAAATTGAATCCTTCCTTAGCTTTTTATGTAATGGCAATTTTCAATCCTTAACTCGTCCTGTAAATTTATCCCGGAACTATCGGTGTCAATAGATCAGCCCCGACTGTCCACTGCACACTATAAATAGGGCAGTAGCCCAGCCAGGATAGTTTTATTTAAATAACCATGCCGATGCAACAGGTACTCGTATATTTAGATTTAGTTCGATAGCAAGGGTAAGTGGGAAATTTCCACTTTACTTTTAGCGGTTCGCTCTTGGTGTCGTTTTATGTAAAATAGGAAATCGAGGTCATTAGGAGATTATCGAACAGAGATTTTACTACGTGTTTTAGACTAGGTTCTCGGTTTTATTATAACAAAACGCTTTTAAAAGTAACGTCTTCATTTCTCGTCGAGAAAAAAACTTAGTCGATGACTAATAGCACAAAATGAGCGATTTTTATAATAGGATGAAATTTATTATACATAGTCCTAATTACCAATAGTCCTGAAGAACTACAAGCACACATTAACGAACAAAATACATTCAGCACTAAATGCCCAAGTAGCATTTGGACGTTATCTAACGTCGGGTATACGTCGCGTTCAATAAACACGACGTCGGGTACCAACGTCGGCTCGAGCGCCTGACGACCCTTATTTGCACCTAAATGGGGAATACAGACGTCGGTATCTGACCTAATAGGGAATGTAATTCTACCAACGTCATATTACGTTGGATTTCAGTTACTTAAAATTCGTCGCTAAGCACTTACGTTACCTTTGGTTTCAAATTCGCTACCAAGAATACATATAAAATTTTCCCAAAGAAACTTGTATCTGCGGTTTGACTTGAATTATATTTGTTAGATAAATATTCTATAACTCCCTAATTACAAATGTATTCATAATCACTCCTCGAATATAACTATAAGTGCCTACCTAATTTCATATTATAGTATAATTCTGAATCATTAATCCAGACATCAGTTTTGTCAACGGAAGTCACTTTTTTGATATATCTTATTAAAATACTTCGGAAAACAACGAGCGCCTTCAAAATTAGGTAGATTTATGAAATAAAAATATCTATAAAAAAGTAACTCGCAAAATATTTTGTTTTATTTTGTAGCTGGCTTAATCATAAAACTGTACTGTGGTTCCCCCCAAACTCAACCTTATCAATATTATTCTACTAGAAATCGGAATGTGAATATAAATTTTAAAAACAAAAAACGATTTAAAATGACTGACAATCGGATACTTGTTAAGAATGGCGGATTTCTGTGTCCGACTTAATATGAACTACCAATATACCAATTCCGACCGGTTCTCCAACATTAGTCGTCTCACACGACCGAAGTCATCATACCGGACGACCGGCAATCGTATTATGACGTATATAATTCCATCGTACGCCACGTAAAATTTGTCATCGGCCGGCATCCGGCATACGTAGGAGTATCCGTCGTCGACCACAGAGGATATAATTTTTCGTATTCCTGGTAAACGATTCCCGACGTTGTCTGTTATCGGTTTGTTATCAAAAAATGTTTGACGGTTGACGGTTCAACGGTTTCGTAGGCGTAACATCACTTTTCGTATCAGTGATTTGTAGATTTGTGCAATTATAGTTTAGTTTTTGTTTTCTCCTTAGAAAAATGGGCATCCACTTTTTTAAGATAGCATATATACAAAATTTAAAAGAATTTATCCAGTACCTCACATGTGGGAGGAGGATGGGGTCTGCTGGTTTCCTAAGTTAAAAAAAGAAATTAAGATGCACCAGTGTAATGCAGCATCTCATCCGGATAAATTCCTGGGTGGAGGCAAGACATCACTACTACTATTATTATTTTGCAAAAGCCTCGACCTCTTTCTGTAAAATGTAGATGAATGTCTAAATACCTTTTTAGTGTTTTTTTAAGCATAATAAAAAAATATTAAGTTTGTTTACAAAAACTTTTTATTAGGTTATGTCCATGATAATGGGTTGTATTTACGGACGTAAATAGAGATACGTAAATTAGGTTATAAATATGAATATAAAATACAACAAAATATAATTGGACGTTACTTTAGGGATTATCAGTGAGACGTATCCTATTCGGACAACGGGTAGACGTCGGGCTAGTTCAAGTATATGTACGTCGTGCAAGCCAACGTGGGGACGACGTTGGGAAATTAATAAAAATGGTACGTTGTTATTTTGTACGTCGACAGATCGTTGGATTTACCGACTCGGATCCAACGTCGTCGCTTTTAATAGGAAAGCGACGTCACCGGTCTATCACCAGCACCCGACCTAAATTTGCACAAAGTCTGACGTCGTCGCTTCAGGTCAGATTTAGTTCGAAGTCAGATAGATGCTACTTGGGTGGGTCACAAAATGAATTTAGCAGAAACTAAAGTAATATACAACGAATTAGTGGAAAGAAAAGACATTTTAGTAAATAGCACAACACTGGAAATAGTAAAAGAATATATATATTTGGGACATCAAATACACAGCTCGGGATCTCTGCTACCAGAAAGCAACAGAAGAATTAGATTAGCATGGAGTACTTATGGAAGGAACTCAATCATATTTAAATCTAGAATGCCACTTTATAAAGAAACTGCGGGTCACACAACGCTCAAGGGAACAGAGTATGCTGGGGATAACCAAGAGTATATATAGGGATAAAAGAATAGATGGATACGACAAAAGACCCAGGTAATAAATGTATCCACAGAATCAAATCCTCAAGACGCAATGGGCAGGACACACAACCGATGGACCACAAAAATTATAGCATGGTAGCCACCAGGAATCAAGAGACCTAGACGAAGACCAATCTTGAGATGGGACCATAATATTAGGAAATTGGCATGGATAACTTAGGTCTACATAGTCCACAATAGACAACAATGGGACCAACTAAACTGAATACAGCATACAGCCTATGTTTAAATTAGAAATTTGTTGTTAATTTACTGTCTGAAATACTTAGGTATATGATCAAAATTATGTGGTTAATTTAAATACATTAATAGTCTCGTGAACTGCGTACTTATTTCAAAACCATATTATGTTATTATAATATATTTCCTACGTAACAACATAGGTAAACACAAAGTTTAAAATCCAAATATAACTTGGCAGTTCACAGGTTGTCACTAAAAATTGAAATTAATAGTATCGTTAAAATAGATCCTAACATTTTATTTTTTTTTCAAAAATAAACAGCGCGTCGCTATTTCGGAATTTTCTAATTGAGCATTGCGTCGATTCGTCCCATTTTTTTACGTTTTGATTCGAGTCCAACAAGAATTCCAGGATAATTTTCGGGCTCAGCTGACCTACTAACGACGTCAGCGTAATTTTGATGGTAATCCGTGGCACAAAAAATTGACCCTAAAAATTAAAATATTTTTTAACATTGAAAATGTTTCTGTTATCCTATATAAGGGAGCCCAAATCGAATTAAAATGCTACATTTGCCACACCATGACGTCATATATACAAGGGTATAGGAAATCTCGGCGCAGCGGCGGCAGTCGGCCAGCGCGCGCAAAAACCATTACATCGCTAATTGTTTATTGATATATCTTTATTAGTTTAAAAGCAAAAAATATGGGGTTTGCTTTGATACCTTGTCAAGACATAAGCGAAACTTTTAAATTGTCTCTTTTTTTCATTTAGGCCTTCGTTTTTCGTTAAATGAAAGTTATATTATATTAAAAAGTCTATTTTTAAACCAAATTTTCGCATGATTGAAATGAGTTATTCATGTTTAAAGTTTTTTTTGGTCATAAGCGCTAATGGAAATGTTTTTTTGTAAATAATTATAAATAATTACTCCCTACAAAGACTTTATTGTGTACTGGATCAAAAAATAAGTATTTGTTTTCTCTATACGGTGGTATTAATATATCGATTTTTGATGATAGTGCCCTTTTTCCCGGTCTAATTTTGTACTACTTTTGGAATAAGGGTCCCCATATCACGTACTTGTACTTCCTTCCATGAAAAATTCAGCTTGTGACACCGAAGTGGGATACATATATAAAAACTCAAAGGGTTTTTTTGTTACATCCATCCCGCCGAAACCGCCTCACCAATCTTGATGATTCTTTTTTTAAATGAAAGGTATATGTGTCTAGATTTGTTATGAAGTATTATTATATCGTTTAATCGGTATTTCTTTATGTAAAACGAATAAATATTAAAACATACCTGAAAAACACCTACACAAAATACCTTCAGAAATCAATTATTTGTCATTGTCAATGGTGTGTCAGTTAGATTACAGAGATTATATATCAAGTTTTTAGATATTTTAGGGGTCAGTTCATACCACTAGCTTTAGATACATCAATATTAGCACAAAGGTTCGTTTACAGGACATTAATGATTAGTGAATTAGTTATGCAAAGCGATTTTAGAAAATTCATCCTCTTAGAGTGTAAAATTATGTCGAACGATTTGTTGTATGAAAATCATTTACTAGAAGAATGAAATTCTACAGAAAGAAGAATAAGAAGAGATTTTTGAAATTCATCAACCAAATGGGTAAAGTTAGTAAAAAATTATATAAACCTTCGTGACCTCTGGATTATACATATAAAAATTTGCACAAAGGATCATTTAAAAAACATGAGTTAATTATTTGGACATAGGAATTTATGAAATTCGTACCCTTAGGGAGTAGAATAGGGAATGAAAGTTTGCTGTACGAAAATGCATTACTATAACATCTAGAAGTATAACATATTATACAAGGGTTTATTTAGTGACATCAATAATATGAACGAAATATTTTTTCTTCAAATCATCCTTCTAGGAATAAAAAATAACATAAAGAGAGTATTAGTGCTCTGGAAAAATAAAATAAAATCAGGGGAGTATATCAAGAAAAACGACAATTATATGTCAAAGCTATTTATTTTAGTATACAGTTTATATGGGACCATAGGTAGGGTTCTATCCATAGAGGGTAAATGTCATTTTACTATTTATTATTTTCGAGAGATTTTGCAAAATTTCGACTTTGGTTCGAGTTCTAAAACACCCTATATATAATTATTAAGACATAAAAAGCCGTCACAGAAGAGCGCCATAAACTTCGTTATTTAACATTCATCCATAACGTTCGTTATTTAAACATATGTATGTAATACACTCATATTAACACTAATCATATTTTTACGTTTTTATTCATCATTTTCAATGCCCTCCCCCGGTTGCATCTTTGTAAAGGACGGTGAATTTTTAGGGTTTTATGTTCATTTCATTCGTCGTTGTTTCTTAGTTTTAATCTACTGAGGTGTTCTTGCGGATATACAGGGTGCTACAAATTTGAGGTACGAGCATTGGTATCTCCGTAACCGTAATAGATACGAACATGGTTATGGGGTAAAGTTGCGCTTTAGGATGTACACCAAGATGCCATCAAAAAAGCTTTAAAAATTTCCAGGATTGCTGAGTTTTTTTGGAAAAACCCGATTTTTTTGAAAATCAATTTTATTTTTTCCTGTCGCTACTTTTAAGAAAATCAAAAAACTAATTGCACATTCTCATAGCCACTTTATTAGGGTTATCTAATAGTATTTTTAGATTTTCAAATTAGCTGATAATTTGTGAGATACAGAGGCCAACTTAATTATTTTAAATACGGACCTGC
This sequence comes from Sitophilus oryzae, assembly GCF_002938485.1. NCBI lineage: Eukaryota > Metazoa > Arthropoda > Insecta > Coleoptera > Curculionidae > Sitophilus > Sitophilus oryzae. The sequence goes on along the minus strand of NW_022147047.1, from coordinate 316,295 downwards.
ATTTTTTATTCCGATGTTAAAAGAACTCGGTCTCCTGAGTACAATGATATGCCACACTTTATACTTTTTTTTTATTTTGGGTACCTTAACAACAAAAAAAACTATTTAATTATTATTTAAAATAATTTCAAGTCCGACTCTGGTTTTTTAAATTATTTAATCTGATTATATTCATCGCAACAATATTAATCAGCGCTAATTACCATGGCATAAGGAAAATCGAGCCTTTGGGAAGATTCAAATAAATTATATCCAGGTCAGCAATTTAAAGATATTAGTTTTAACTTTTTTTTATTGTGGATTTGAAATCTCAGTATGCGATCTAATAATATGCGTAATATTTATCGTAGTTATTATAAATAAATCAACTTCTAAAAAATAGTTTCTGTTGCTCTACACTCTACCTCCTGTTCGAAAGGGTTACCACCCTCCGTATTGCACAAATTTATTTTTCGTTCAATTTTATTTATAACTCTTTGAACTTTCTTCTTATACTTCCGAAAGCATTTTGCATTTTCTTTATTGTAAATTTTGAAATGTATTGATTTCACTTTTACAAATGACGTGAAGGAATGTATTCATTTGTATATTATCTTTAATTTTTTTTATTGCATTTGATTTTCCATATTCATATATTCATATATTTTACCCCACGTCATTGTTAAGTATGAAAGGTTATCAATATTGTAACGATGAATAGATTAAATATTTAAAAAAACAGAGCCGGGCTTGAAATTAGTTAATTTTGTTCAAATGTACGAAACAAAAAAAAAAAATTAAGTGTGCCATATCATTGTATTCAGGAGACCGAGTTCTTTCAAAATCTGAAATAAAAAATCCAGGTCCGTATTTAAAAAAATTAAGTTGGTCTCTGATCTCACAAATTATCAGCTAATTTGAAAATATAAAAATACAGATAGCCCTTATAAAGTAGCTATGAGAGTGTGCAATTAGTTTTTTGATTTTCTTAAAGGTAACGACGGAAAAAAATTAAATTAAATTTCCAAAAAAAATCCGTTTTTTTCCAAAAAACTCAGCAATCCTTGAAATTTTTAAAACTTTTTTGATGGCATTTGTCACAGCTGACAGTTGTGACGTTATTGTAGTCCTTGTCATGATAGTGTGTATTATTAGTTGCCTATGGTAAACTTATAAAAATAACAGCTGAGAAATTTTGAGTTAATTATTTTGTCAATTTTAAATGTGAAAAAGGTGTCTTTAAAGTTTTTAGAGCTATAGAGTGTATAAATACGTTCATTTTGTGTTGTGGATTGTGACAAAGTGCTTACTAAGTGCCTACGATATTGTTTATTAATTATTTTAGTGCAAAATATGGAAGTACTCTAAAAAGAATGCTCGCAAAAGGTGATGCTGGGAACTGCTGTTCTTAAAAATTCATTATCCGAGTATTTAATACGATTTATACAGTTAATTTTCTATACTGCATACATATAAGGTGTTTAAATAAATGAACTAAATAATAAACGTTTTGTATTCGGCAACCAATAATGCACGTGTGTGTATTTTTGGTTTCCGGATAAGGACTAATAACCATGACAAGGACTATAATGACGTCACAAAGCGAGTAGTTTTCGCATGCACCTGGCGGACACTTTTGGCTGAATGAGCAGTCCTATTAGGTTAACTGTTCTTGGGTACGAGTGATATCGGAGATAGAGAACTAACCTATGTAAAACTGCTTCAGATACTGGCCTTTGGCAAACCCTGAGTTGTAATTTAAAAACGGGGAAGACAATAGATATATTAATATTTTTGAACATTGATTGATTTATCCATCAACTTTCAAAAAAAAAACTAAAAATATCAGTTTTTTACATATACATTCTTTTGTTGGTTTACGTGATATTCAAAAGAATAATAAATAAATTTTCCTTTGTAAAAATACCAGTAACCTCTGATTTTTTAAGTTACAAATTTATGCAAACCACGTTCCGCAAATCGTTAAAAAATTAAACCTTTAACCTATACATCTCGCATTGAACATTTATGTTTAGTCACGAAAAAACTCATTCGGTAAACATAGAGGGTGTACTTTATATTGGATATTCCATATTGCATATTCAAATTGTATTAGCTAGAATATGTGAGTTTTGATTTTTGAAAAATAATATTTTTTTCCATAGCAACTGTTAAAATATCTATCAAAAATAGTAGATAAAATAGTACTTTAACCGCAAGAGTAGATTAAATGATACTTTAACAGCGAGGATAGGTTAAAAACTTTATTTCTTCTAGCACGTTTTTTAATTGTTTCTATTTTTGAAAACTTTTGTATTCCTTTCATAAGTTATTCGCGATTTAAATAGAAGTAGTTTGGATACCGCGGGTGATCTGGCAAATGCTCCTATCTGCCATTTTTTTCAAAATTGAGATTATTTTAGCATAACGTTCTATGAGTCATTATGCACGTATTGACAAAAGGTAATATCTGAAAATAAAAAATTTACGGCACAATTTAAAGAAAAGAATCTCCTCCTATCTGAAACCAGCTGTTATTCTGGTCACACAAACTCCTATCTACTTATTTTAATTATAAAGCAAAAGCTCCTATCTATAATCAGGTGATATTAAGAAGCAATTTCTCCTATCTTCATAATAAAACTATGAAAGCAAATTATCCTATCTTACTTTTACCACAAGCAAAACGTCCTATCCGTTATAATCCTAAAATACAAATAATCCTATGTGCCATTTTATCAAAAGCAAAAAATACTATCTGATTTAATAAACAATTTTACAGTTTAATTGCTTTAATTGCTTCCAAATAAATAGTATTTAATAGAAAACATACATTATAATATATTTTCAATAGCCCAGCCTTCTAAGTCGTTCCGTTTTTGAAAATACCGTTTTTATTGCCTCCTGTAAAGTTACTGTTACAGTAGATATGAACATTTGCCAGATCACCCGCGATATGGCGTTTGTCACCTCAGCCTGAATATCTGTTGATAATTTACTTATTTCGTTTTGAGCCATTTCTGGCTCCAATTCAATCACCAATCGACTCAAAAGAGAATTAAAAAATATTGACTCAAAACTGACAACTAAAGAGACAGCTTTATTTATTTGTCAAATTACATAGAAACCAACGCAAACCCATCACACTATTTTTTTACTCGTAATAAATTCCTTGAAATAATAATTTCTGAATATTTTAACATTGAAAATGTTTCTGTTATCCTATATATGGGAGCCCAAAACGAATTAAAATGCTACATTTGCCACACCATTACGTCATATATACAAGGGTATAGGAAATCTCGGCGCAGCGGCGGCAGTCGGCCAGCGCGCGCAAAAACCATTACATCGCTAATTGTTTATTGATATATCTTTATTAATTTAAAAGCAAAAAATATGGGGTTTGCTTTGTTAGCTTGTCAAGACATAAGCGAAACTTATAAATTGTTTCTTTTTTTCATTTAGGCCTTCGTTTTTCGTTAAATGAAAGTTATATTTAAAAAAGTCCATTTTTAAACCAAATTTTTTCATGATTGAAATGAGTTACTCATGTTTAAAGTTTTTTTCGGTCATAAGCGCTAATGGAAATGTTTTTTTGTAAATAATTATAAAAAATTACTCCCTACGAAGACTTTATTTTGTACTGGATCAAAAAATAAGTATTTGTTTTCTCTATACGGTGGTATTAATATATCGATTTTTGATGACAGTGTCCTTTTTCCCGGTCTAATTTTGTTCTACTTTTAGAATAAGGGTCCTCATATCACGTACTTGTACTTCCTTCCCTGAAAAATTCAGCTTGTGAGACCGAAGTGGGATACATATATAAAATCTCAAAGGGTTTTTTTGTTACATCCATCCCGCCGAAACAGCCTCACCAGTCTTGATGATTCTTTTTCTAAATGAAAGGTATATATGTCTAGGTTTGTTATGAAGTATTATTATATCGTTTAATCGGTATTTCATTATGTAAAACGAATAAATATTAAAACATACCTGAAAAACACCTACACAAAATACCTCCAGAAATCAATTATTTGTCATTGTCAGTGGTGTGTCAGTTAGATTATAGAGATTATATATCAAGTTTTAGATATTTTAGGGGTCAGTTCATACCACCAGCTTTAGATACATCAATATTAGCACAAAGATTCGTTTAAAGGACATTAGTGATTAGTGAATTAGTTATGCAAAGCGATTTTAGAAAATTCATCCTCTTAGAGTGTAAATTTATGTCGAACGATTTGTTGTATGAAAATCATTTACTATCTGGTCTAGAAGAATGAAATTCTACAGAAAGAAGAATAAGAAGAGATTTTTGAAATTCATCAACCAAATAGGTTTGCCTTTAACAGTTAAAAAATTATATCGTAAAGTGTAACTTTCCGTAAGAATTCTTTATCTATCATCGATCATGATCTGTCATCATGTTAACCTGATGTTTTGTATGTTAATTTCTTTTTTTGATTGTTTGTTTTACGGATAATGTGCTTTTTCAGTGAATGTTTAAATCTCTTGTTTTTTGTTAAGTTCGTTATTTAAACATATGTATGTAATCCACTCATATTAACACTAATCATATTTTTACGTTTTTATTCATCATTTTCAATGCCCCCCCGGTTGCATCTTTGTAAAGGACTGTGAATTTTTTAAAACGTAACTCGCTATGGAAAAAAATATTGTTTGATTCACGACGATAAAATTGCATTGCCGTATCCCGAATTTAATTCACTCGCGATTTCATCGCTCGTGAATTAATCTTTTCGGTTCTATCAGTCACTCAGGCAAAAAAACCAAAGTATGTATTTTTTTTGAACGTGCATATATTCCAGGTTAATTCCAAAAATATGAAACATATCGTAGCAACTGCAAGAATGTCGAAGATCTGGAAAATACTATCAGGCAAGCTTTTAGATCAAATCCATCCCGTTATAAGAAAGAAGAAAAACATAGAGTAGAAGCACCGGTTGTGGCCAGTTTAAGATATTTTTAGACATTGACCAAAGACATTATAAAGATAGACCGAACATCTCATTCATAAATACTCGTTGGAAGTGTATCAAACATTCCAATGTGTCAAACAAGGACAGAAGAGACAGGGAAGTCTAAAATTTCCGACCCCGGCAACTAGGCGCATTTGGATTGTTCTAATGGCCAGTGGCGTATCGTTTTTTGGAAGGAATTTAATTAGTAAAGTAAAAGTAAAGTAATTAGTAAAATTTTTACTCCATATTAATATACTACATTGACACTTTTTCGTCAGATGAGTTTTGTTATAAGGTCTAATATAATAATATAATTAATATCCCATATATACTTATGTTGAAACGTTAGTAGGTAGTCTTCAAAAATCGCTCCAACGTCGATTTTCAATTTAAACTTTCAGTTACTTCTATATAAACTTTCAGTTACTTTTGAATATTTACAGGGTGACTCAAGTTTCTGAAACAGTTCTATATTATGTTTGTGGTTGGTGACTTTTCTGCCAATTTTTTTTCAGTATATGGAGGCAATGGTAAAGCACATTTTAGACATTTTTGTAAACATAGGTGGCCGGAACATATTTTCAAACTAAAGTTGTAGATTTACCATTAAATTTCCATTCGAGAAATACCTAGGGTTGCCACCTGTCCTTTTTTGAAAAGGACAGTCCTTTTGACTTTTTTTTGACTTAAAAAGTAATTTTTATTTACGTATTTTGCCTGAAAAAATTACCTAGAGCAAACAGAAATATTCTTTTCGTCCAAATTTAGTTAGAGATGTTATAAAACTTATAAATATTTTTTTCTTGTTTAGAATAGGCAACATTATTTAGAACTTCCCGTTTAATCTCAAATGATGGTTTAGATTTTAGTTTTACCTTTTTTGATCTTCAAAAGAACTTTTCAAAATTAGTAATTAGTAACGATTTAGTTAGTTCGCAATCGAAGCTTCCTGTGAAGTACTGTGTAATAGTTGTTTAATCTTGTATTATTAATAACTTCCTATACTTAAAATGAATATTTAATGAGAAAATTGTTTTTTTTTTGAAAATATAAGACAAGATTTGACTCTTTCGGTCTTCTTCTTGTATTATGATATCTCTGATACGAGGCAATTACCCTTTAGTCTCTCAATAGAAGGCATTTATCATTAAAAGTATCAAATTTGTGTGCTACAGTATGGGATTTCTGTCGCATAATATTGAATATTACGTTTATTTACAAACCCATTACTTTTAAAGGTAGCTTCATCAGACAATCAAATTTTAGTTAAATGTCTGAATCTTCATGAACTGTATTAAGCATATGTATTGTGGTTTGAATCACCCTGTATGTTGACAAAAATATTTTGAAAATGTGCATTACAATGGCTCCCATCTTATGTAAAAAATTGAAAAAAAAATCACAAACCAAAAACGTAATAGGTAAAAAGCTTTTTTGGAGGCCTGGGTCACTCTGTATATAGGTATGTATAAAACTAGTAGCCTAAAAATTATTTACAGTTCGTCCCATTCTAAAAAAAGGTAAACACACCGTACAAATAACTCTAGGAAGAGGTATTTTTGTGTGGTAAAAAACTGTCTAAACAAGGCCGAAGGGGCAGATATAATAAAGCAGTAAAATGTAAAAAAGGTCGGGTAAACACCTTTGTTTATTTGTTGAGCAAAATTCCTTTAGAATATCGTATGTAATGACCAAAATATGACGCAATTTTAAGAAAAAAAAATGTCACTTTCTGGCTTATAATAAAGTTTCAAATGCAACGTTTATCTTCAAATTTGTTATGATCTACAACAGTTAGGTAGTAATTGAGACGAATTATAACTCAATTACCGGCTACTACGTTTTTGTTTTAATAGATCAAAATTCAACAAATACAATTAGAAATTATTTTAATTGTAAGGGGCTCCCTTGCGGGACGCCTATGTACAATTACGGCGGAAATTTGTACCTACCTGGAAAAGACAAATTCGGGTAATTTGAGCTTATTTTTCCACACACTTGACACTGTCGTACCATATAGAAAATTCGCAGATTCAAAAGTACGTTAAACAAAAACAAAAACTACAGAAAAACACTGAAAAGTTCACTTCGGACTTGATTCCGACTTCAAACACACCGTAAGCTAAACGTAGTACGCTATAACGGACCAAGGGCCGTCGCGAGGGGTGGTGGGACGGACGGCTCATTTTCATTCTGGAAGACTAGCAGCGACGTTGCCAATAGTTCGAGACGTTTCAGCACATTAAACAGTAAACATGTCCTTTGATGGTAACGCATATATCCTCTGGTTAATCACGCATGCTTCTTTAAAAATAAACTATTAATTTAATTAAGAAATTGAGATTTATTGATATCCGGTGAAGGTTTTAAAGTCACCTTTTCTGCAAATCAAACTAAGTAGATAGGCGCAAATTTGAGATGTGGCAATGTCGCCTTCTCTATTTCAGTTGGTTTTTACAGTACGTAGTCAACCTCCGATAGTTTGATCGGGTTAAAATGCACAATGCGATATCTGTTCTTCCTAAATCTATGACATTGACTTATCAGAAAAAAATATTTGTAGTTAAATTTGGAGATAAAACAAAATTTTTGGTGCTTCTCCAGATATTTTTCTTTTAAAATCCGCTTTTATTGTAAACATCTGTATGGATGAGGGGGCCAAAATAACATAATAATGTAAGACGCCGCTTTATTAACAGCTAAAGTTTGGCAGATTGAAATTCAATCGATCTCCTGTATTGGAGAGGCCAAAATCCTGTCTATAAATCCTTGTACGGCAAAAAAGGAATAAATATATAAGTTTAACGCTAAATAGATGCTAAAGGTTTCGCATCGCTTGTTTTCTAAATCCGTCGGACACACCGAACCAAATCCCCGAAAGCTTTTAGTCTACTTCACTTTACAGGAGTCTTTACCATCCTATTGTATTTGCTTGCATGTATAGATAAAATATCACCTTATAAAATGGAAAAAACAGATGCTTTTGCTTTTTAGTATCTGAACATCAAAACACTTTCGAGAGGTGATGACAGTTTTAAAATTACTTTAAAAATTACCTCTAGAATTTTATTAATTAAGTAGTTATTATAGGTAGTAACAGTGATTCCTCGGTAGGTGCATATGTATGTTTACAAGGTGTCCCATTTTAGTTGAAATCGTACGTTATCTCCATTATTAGTCAAGATAGGAGGATGCGGTTTGCTCAAACCTTTCCCATTTTTTCTCAAATTTTCATATCTTCGTTAATGTGAAATGTATCGAGAAGATGGACTGATTCTTGTAGAACTTTTTAGAAAACGGTAGCGTAGTTAGTTGTTTTACGAAAAATTAATTTAAAAATATGACCTAAAGTTATGTTTTTTCAAACAAAACACCCTGTATATTTATAAATTATTATATGATCCGTCTTGCTATGAGCTTCTCAAAAATGTAAAATAATTTATATTTATTTTCACTATTTACTGCAATATTTAATAATTATTAATCATTTTCCTATTAGTAGGTATAAATAACAAAAAAATCAAAATAGTATTTAATAAAATAGTCGAACACATATTAAAATTTTGATTAGGACTGAAATATTTTCCTTTTAAACTGTTACCACTAAATTTCTGAATAGATAGACGCAACATTTGTAGCCATTCTTAAAAAAAATCTGAAAAATAAAGCTTTTTCGCGTCATTGTGACATCCGTGCATCTATAATTTTCGAAATGGATATATCCAGCGCCATATGCAATAAAAAAAATTCATATTTGGTGTAAAAGTTGGCTGTTAAACCTATAAATATTATGCACATATTTACTAGATGCTGTTTTCTTAACAAATCTGTTAAGGATGACTATGTAAGTAGAACTTCAATTATTAACAATAATCTCTATTGGAGTTTAATTTTCCATGATTATTATGAATATTATACTCCAGGCAATTATTTTTTTAAAAATTCATTATACTTAAAAAATAATAAATCTTTAGGAATTATTACTGTGGCCATAAAAGGCGCAATTAAAGTTTATTTATGTTCTACTTGTAGCCAGGTTATGGCCAAAAATAGTGCAATCGAAATCTAGTTGTGGCCACATATTATTTAGCTTAAACGGTGAATAATATGAATATATATGAAAACATTTTATTTACTATTATTCAGCTTTTAATAAAAGTTGAATAATAGTAAGTAATGATAAAATTTTTATATCAGTTTTTCCATGTTTACTTATTTTTCTGAAGCCAAAACAACGTTTGACCTTGATTGCCTTGTACTATTTCGCAAAATAGCACGATAAATATAAGCCCGTGTTATAAAAATTAGTTCCCACGTTTCCTTAAATTGATTTTGATTGATTTTTATAACACTGGCTTATATTTTATCGTACTATTTTGCGAAATAGCACGAGCCAATCAAGGTCAAACGTTGTTTTGGCTTCAGAAAAATAAGTAAACATGGAAAAACTTAACCCAGATTAATAATAATAGAAAACAAACAACCAATCACGGCGCGTCTGGATCAATTTTAGGAAACGTGGGAACTAATTTTTATAACACGGGCTTATATTTATTGTACCAAATTACCTATTAATTGTACAAATTACCTATAACAGATGCGAAAGAAAGCGACTGCATCGGAAACCGCTCGGCAAACCCGACACGCCTATTGAGTGGTGTAAATACACCAGTCGTTTAGTCCGGAAACCTATGCTGTGTTGTATTCGCTTGCTGGAATGACATAGTGCGTGGTTATATGTTTCTTTTTAAAAACGCGTGTAGGATTTTTGTTGAACTTTTGAACTGTTATTTCTAAGTTTTGGTAATTTGTATATCTTATTTAAAATGGGATGCAAATGTGTTTATTTATAAGGAAAAAAAAAGATATTTATAGTAAAAAAAATTAATTTATTTAACAAAATTTAATTAAAAATATGACAAAATAGTTACCTTTCTATTGGTTCTATCGGACTTTTTTCGACTATATAAATCTTTATTTGTAAACTTTAATACATCAAATATTTTCAATCTAATAAATCATTTAATGATGTAAATAAGAGGAAATTTCTCACATGGGTGGTCAAATTTTATAGTTTTCATTATATTAAAGAGCCTCTGAGAAATGTTTTCAACTCAAAATGCCTTTAATTATGTTTGACTACATCATTAAAAAGGGTCTTCAAATACATCAATGTGATATTTGTCTAAAATTTGCAAAAGAATCCGAATCTCTGGATAACTCGAAATTATTTACCCATTTAAAAAAAGCCTTTGATCATGAAAGTGGAAAAATTTGTTCATTTTATTTACAGGCTGGAAAAATTATTTATATTAAATTTTGATGAGTGAAGAAAACATTCATTCATTTTGATATAATGAAAACTATAGAATTTGACCACCCATGTGAGAAATTTCCTCTTATTTACATCATTAAATTATTTATTAGATTGAAAATATTTTATGCATTAAAGTTTACAAAAAATAAAGATTTATATAGTCGAAAAAAGTCCGATAGAACCAATAGAAATGTAACTATTTTGTCACATCTTTAATTAAATTTTGTTAAATAAATTAATTTTTTATACTATAAATATCTTTTTTTTCCTAATCTCCTACGAGCTGATATAATATGACGAGTAATCTATTAAATTACTGGAGATGATACAGAAAAGTCCACAGACTTCGAGACATAGGAAAATCAAGTGCATTTAGCGTGTGTCCAAGTTTTGACAAGTTTTCAAAAATGACAGTTTTGTTTAGACTGACGTTTAATTTTACCTGACTTCGCGGTGAATGATTTCTTTTATGGAGGTACATAAAATCTAAAATTTACGGCCATGAAGAAATTCAAAACTTGGAGCAGTTAAGGCAGAAAATATTTAATGCCTTTGACACTGTCACCCCTGAGATGTTATCCAATGTGAGGAGGGGATTTTATGATCAAGTAGTTTTAGTTTTAGTAGTTTTAATACACACTATGATATAAAATTTATTATTATTATAATGTACATTATTAATACTATTGTTCATTCGAAATGGCATTAAGGCCCAATTGCAACAATGATTTAAATTTTTCTTAAAGATAAGTAGAGCTTAGAATGAGCTGTTTTTATATTTACTTTAATATTCACCTTAAATGAGGGAATTTGACTGATACAATTTTTGAATTTGAATTGTTTTTAATGATACTAACAATTTTAGTTCAATTTTTAATAAAATCTATTTAATATTAATAGAAATCCAAGAGATTTGAAACCTCTTTTATCGGTTTATAACATTCTCAAATGAATTACAGGTATCCTTATTTTCTATGAAAATCACACAGCTTTTTTCATAGTCACTGCAGTTGCTATAGCTATAAAAAACTAATTTTTTAAGGTGTGAAAATTGCGACACACGCTAAATGGACCTGATTTTTCGTATGTCTCGAAGTCTGTGGACCTTTTTGTATGCCTCGATAACATATTGGTGCAGATTATTTTCACCCAAACAAATAATAACCCAAACTATACATTGATGCGGATTGTCTATGAACTCTTTCTGAAGGTCACAGAAACCTGAACGCGTAATTCGGTGTTCTTTCGCATCTGTTATAGGTAATTTGTGGTACTATTTTTAGATATTTATGTTTTGCGAAATGTTTCACGAAATATTTCCAGAAATATTTCGTAAAACATTTCGGTGATAGTGTCGGCTGTTTCCTGTTTGTTTGATCAGGACCAGAAATTTGAAATTTTTGTCTAATTTAATATTTTTGCATTTCTTATAACTCAAAAACAAATTTGTATAAATTATTCAGAATGATCAATTTGGTTCATTTTAAGTAGTTCTTCAAAAAGTGTCAAATAAATTTTTCTGTAAAATAATAGTTTTTAAAATTTACATGCGATTTTCAATGTTCGGGTCGACGCTATCGAAAGTTTTGTTTAGAAAGTAATAATCAGCTTTAAGCCTTAACGACTTACAAGAAATTAGGTTTTTGTGTATAAACTTTAAGTCTTTGACAAATAATTTTATGACCAACTTTCTCTAGCAGCAGGTAGTTTGAACTTCGAAAAACAACTGTATACTAAATTCCTAACGAGCCCCCGTCCAATTTAAATGGAAAAAAGGTAAAAAAGGAAGTTAATAAAAGGGAAATCAACCCCTTTTTAAGTGAGGTGAATAAAATAGAAGTTCTCGGGGTCGGGAATTCGACCAGACCTGTCCGAGGCGTTGTTCTGTGGCGGCCACTTTGTTTTATTAATGCTCGGGGGCCGGGGATCCTACCGCCTGCGCCATGAATTCTGCAAACGAGGACTTCATACCTTATTACCTGCCGGGTCGATGTTAGGGCTAGTTAATAACTTAGTTTACATTTTAGATTATACGCGAACCGTCTGCTCTGAACGAAATATAAATATGGACCTTCGCAGTTTTAGTTTCTCGGCGAGAGAATTTTTCGAATGTGGATTCGACGCGGAAAATTATCGTTCGTGGCTTTGAATATTAAAGTCTGGAGAGGAGAGGCTATAAACTAATCTCAGTATTCTATTTAAGCGCTCCGTTAATATAAAAGAATTTAGGTATAAGTTAAAAAGTTATTTTAAGGATCACATGTGGTATTATAATTGTTTCTTTTAACAAATGTTATAATATATCCTAAATCTGCATAAAATTCTTATAAGTACTGAAATTTTCATAATTTTGGCACTATAATTACTATTTTCTAACATACCATACCAGGTTTATACCATAAACTATACCATAACTATTTTTTAACATATCAATAACTATTTTTTAACATACCATACCTTTTTTTCCATATTATACCGGGTGCGCCTCAAAAGTGGCTCACCCCTATAACTTTTGTTTTTTTTTAGAGAGAAAATCGAGATTTGGTATGTGAGTATATGACATAGATTAGTATTGATTGACGTATTCAATTGTTTTTGGTCACTTCCTGTTTTACAATAATAACTACAACTTTTATTTTTAAATGGCACCCTCGATATATTTCTACCACAGCTTAAGTAAAAACCAGCTCGGACAGTGTAGCGTGCCGCTTTGATCTTTTTACGCTCGGATTTGCGATTTGAAAGAGAGGGAACACTGGAGCGGCGAGCTCTCTCGCCAAAACCAATAGCCGCGTAAGCGCCAGTCAGCCCAGAGATGTATTCAAAAAAATTTTACACGTGACGTAAAAAAATATTCGACTGGTGCTAGAACATAATTTAGATACACGTTTTTTAAATTGTTGACTTTAAATAAATATGCATTCTCAAAGAAAAACATTTAAAAAACAAATTAATTAATTTATTCCTAGAAATAACAGCAAAATGAAATAGGTACATTGATTACTTATATTTATTTACGAATGTTTCTAAATTAGGAGCTTTCGGTTTTTGTTTGCTACATTTAAGTTCTTATTAATATTCTTTAAGGTATAATAAATGCTAACTTTTGCGTATAATTTTAACAAAAAATACATTATAGGAAAATTTTGATTGATGGTTGAATTTAATTGTCTGAAATAATTTAACGAATTTACATAATATATTTTCATTTAAGGAAAGTTCTTCAAAATTGTTCTGAAAAATTTTATAAAAAAACTTTTTTAAAAACAAGTTTTTATTTAAATACACTAAAAAGAATAAAATAAACTTTTTCTTTAAAACTTTTATTATGAACTTATAACGTCATATACACAATTTTAATATTATATAAAAGCTTGTCGCGAGATTTGAGTGTACAGTTGCACTCATAAAAATCTGGTACGACATCTTTATCTTGTAATTCCTGGTTTAGTGGTCTATCATAATATAAACTTTCAAAATGAGACAGGGTAGACACAGGTTTTAGTTAATTTACTTGTTTATCGATGTACAGAAATCTCGCGACAAGCTTTTATATATCTAATATTAAAATTGTGTAATGACGTTCTAAGTTCATAATAAAAGTTTTAAAGAAAAAGAGTTTATTTTATTCTTTTTAGTGTATTTAAATAAAAGCTCAAAAATGCCGCCATTTTGACAGCTGTCAAAAATTCGGGTCATGCCTTGCAAAAAAATGTATTGTCATCGGGACTGAACCTACATGCCAAATTTCAATCTCCTACAATAAAAGGAACTGGTTTTAATTTAGCTTACAAGATTTGGCCCGAACAAACATACATACATACATAGATAGTTACATACAAAGCAAGTTAAATAAAAGCTTATAAAAATAGCCTCCAATGAGGAAACTAAATAAAAAAATGGTCACTTGGCATTAGCAAGCCTCCAAATAAGTAGTCTTCATCGTTTTGAAAAGCTCTAAAGTGTGAATATACTTTTGAATTGAACATTAATTTTGAATTGAAAATTAAACAGACTATATTTTGAAATATTTCCATAATTATTTGTGCAACCAGCAGCCGCACATCCCGGAAAACCTTTTCCCATTCCATCAATAAAAATAAAATTGAAATAAAATCACAAATACCTATGGTTAAATATAAGAAAAAAAATCGAATTAAAATCTTCCGTAATACGGCCCTACGCGCCACCGGTGGAGGCTATGCATCGACTGAATGAGGCTGACTGTCGGTCGCTTAATTCAGTTAGCGCATCGTCGGAGTGGGGCGTTTTAAATTCGAGCGTGGGAAAAATTGGCGAGTGTCAAAGCTATGTTATTCTGTAAGCTGTGTTTCTACTTTATTCGATAGAAAATGGCACTCTGAATAGAATGACATATCGTATGTCAACTTTTGACATTTTCGCATATGGTTTATTTGAAATTTGTAACATGCGGTTCATAATGACAGTTTGACTCGAAATATCAAGTGTGTAGTACCAAATTATTCGTCAAAAAAATGCTTTGTCCAAATATGCTAATGAGTCATCCTCGTTTCATTGAAAAAATTGAGATATGATTAAAAATACAATTTGGTCATCTTTTAACCGGCCAGGACAAGACACGAAAATCATTAGACGATGAAATCTATTTTTCCAAGACTCCTTGAATTAAAATTAATGTTTTTAACACAGCCATGTCACTTTAGATTGAAATTTAAATTAAGATTCTTTTTAAACGAAAATGTCACAAGTTGACATACTATATTCAGCCTGTCATTTTCTAACGAATAATGTCGAAAACTCTCGGTATAGTACCATTTAAAAATCAAAAGTTGGAGTAATTTCCGGTGAAACATGAAGTAATCAAAAACAATTGAATACGTCTATGAACCCTAATTTCTGTCATATACTAACATACCAAATTTCGTTTTTTTATCTAAAAAAATAAAAAAGTTATAGGCCTACCATGACGCTTCTGTTGTTCTTAATGTATAAATATACCTAATTATATTTAGTTTCATTTTTTGTCTTTAAATTCAGTGGACTAAATATATATTTCTTTTCAATTAAATGACGTTTCACATAAAAATTTTCTGATGGAGGTGTGTCAAACGAAATCAGCTCTAAAATGACAGCGCTTTTCATCGCTCGCCGTCAAAACGGCGCGGCGTAACGTAGAAAATTGCATGTGCAGTAAAAGGGGCGACATTTTATCAATGTCGGGATTTCAACGGCCATAGTTAAAACTTTATTAGCCCCATCCATAGCGCACGTTCTCTTCACCTTTGAACGTTTTCACTCTATTACGAGTTTGACGTGCAGGCGAAGAAAAATGACCCGGGGATAAGTAGGATTTTATAAAGTAACAAAATGGGCTGATTAGTGGTCCTTCAATCTAGAAGCTTTTATCTGTTTTAATTTATCGAATTGTCGTGCGAGAATCAAGTGTTCAGCGTGAATGCTTGCTTTTCAATCCTCAAAAAAAGCTGGGATTTTCGTAACTAGAAAAAATTGGAGTGTCGTGTGTGACTGCGCTTGTCGAATTCAAATTAGCAGAATTTCCGTTTTGGTAGTACTCTGAGAACCTATCCTATAGGATGGCAAAGTTAGATTATTAACCCATTTTAGTTTAACCAACTAATCAGTCGCATGGAAATGTATTATCTCCCAGTTTGTTTCTATACGCGTTTTTACCATTTAATCAACCATATCTATATACGGACAAATCTTTGTCTTTATAACGTATACTATTTATTTATATGTATTTATAAATAAATTATTATTATTATTATATTATATCTATACGTTGGCAGAATTGGCGCGCGAAAAGTTAACATAAGCGGTTGAATTCGACCAGTATGAGCATGGTAACACTGAGTTTTCTCTGTATCATATAGATAATAATTGTCGTCTAAGCATTTACTATGCAAATTTCGTGTGATAAAAATTTAAAAATATAGAAATAAATGTATCTGTGACGTTTATTTCTTTTTATCCAGTGCGCCAAATTTACGGCTCGGATGATATTTTCTATAATCGTTAACATATTGTGTATATTTTCTCATAGGATGCGAATTTCTCGAAAAACTATTTTAATTTATTTGATATGGGCAAATTTTTGAGCACAGAGATAATCAAAATGAACTTACTCTTTTTTCTTATATTGGATGATACATACGGTTTATACATTATATACATTAGATCATTACATATTATCTACTTGCTTTAACAGTCTCTGATTGAAAAATCGACCACCACCTCCCCACACCCTTATTAACTTTTTGAAAAATGTTATTAAGAAGATATGCTCCCTTTGTGCTAGTTTATATTTTTTTGAAGTCAATTTGGATGAAACTAGAAAATAATTAGTACTGCCCTATAAAGGGTTATGTATTTATAACCATTCGGTAGCATTGAGGTAACGGGTGACTTCCGTTATGCTCTTCCCGGCAACATATTCAAGATCTAATATAAACGATTCCGAGACCTATACAAAACCAGACAGCGGCACAGGAAACGCTGCACTTATAGCTTAAGCAAACTTCGTTAATAGAGTTGATTTCCATTCCCATTCTCGTCGCATGTTCACCAATTGGCGATATATGCTGTTGCGTTAGCTTGGCGATATCCTTGGACAACTTAATTATGAGTTCTTCCGATTTCTTAACGATCCAAAGCTTGTCAGTGGCTTTTGAGTAGTATAAAAATTGCTTAACCGAAAAATAATGCTTAACGTTTCAAAAGGTATGTCTTCTTCCGATATCAGTGGAGCGGCGAAAAAAAAACTTTTAACGTAATAAGGTGATTTGATAAATATAGTGTAAAATGAATATTAGTTTCTTTGTATCCATTCCGTGGTTTTGGCTTTCATTTTGCTCCTATAGTGTAACAGTGTATTTAAGTTTGATCTATAGTAATTAATCTGACACAGAAAGCTGATTTATTGCTCCTAAATTACGCTAGCGGTGCGTACGAATTGTTTATTTGAATACGATTTCAATCTGACGTGACCGAATGAAACTTTCATCGCGCAAACACACCTTTCATGTTTGTATTTTGATTCCATCCGTCACTATACGATGAGTTCCCTATGTCATGAGGGATTGATAAGAATGACTGAGATTTTTGAACATTGTATAGAGTATAAATGGATTTCAAAAAAATCAAAACTTCGAATGAGAAATACTGAATTTAGGGAGCTGACGATAAATTCTAGCGTGCAGTCGTTTCTTAAGTAAATGTGATTTATTTAATAAACTTCATAAACTTTTCAATTAACTTTAATTGAATGTTTACGAAGAACGATAAAATTGGCCACGTCATATTACTTTTCCTGTTCGAGGCGATATATCCAATGGTGGCGCGTTGATCAAGACTTTAGGGATATGCAACCTTAGAAAAAACATTTTACTGAACTACGCTCCAAAAAGATAGCTTTTATACTATCAAATCGTCTCATAATTTTATTAAATAAATATTGTAAATATGTCTTCTAAAATTTATTGTCTCTAAATATTAACATTGGAAAATGTTTTATGTTCGTATGTGGGGGCCAAATTTCGAATTTTCTTTCAAGGTCGTCAGCACCGGTGTCGCACTAGCCGCACAGTCGACCAAATTAAAGCATCAAAATTTTGTAGCGTGATGCCTAATTTAGGTGAACTGGCCTGACAGCACGAAACTCTCGGAGATATACCAGGTTTAATTTTGAGTACGAGGGGCGATTATAAAATTGAATAGATTGATATTGATATTTACAAAGGTTACAGTACTATTTTCGATTTTCGAATTTTTGATTTGGGTTTTGACAATTATTTATATTGTTTGTAATGAAACGATATTTTTATTTAGGTATTGATATATTTCAGAAAGGATTTAAGGATTAAAAGATATAATATATTTACTTAATTTCAAGGTATCTGTATGAAAAACCATAACGTTAATTATGTTTTGTATGTGGTGTTGTCATTTACAATGTCTCTGATGGTTGCAGCGATTGCAAAATCTGTGAGTTTTTCACGCTAATGTCATTTTTCTAGTAATTCGTGAAATCAGAAGCTGCAATCCGACGCTGGCAATTTCAATCGATAGCAGCACGCCTAGCGCATGGATTACATGTGCACACACTGTAGGCAACAGCATATATCAACTTTAATTCGTAAATTCAGTTTATTATAAACTGTAGTATTTGTTTTATAATACAGGGTTAATCGAAGAGTTGTTTTTTATTCTATCTTTAAAACACCCTGTGGAATAATTTCATGAGCAAGTTTTTGTTAAACATTCTCTTTAGGTCAGAACCATGTCTTCTGAATATTTTGTTTTTTTGATTTATGTCAACACATGCCTTGGTTAATTTTTAAGAGCAAATTGAACTTGCCACAAAACATTTTGCAATTTTTTCAACTAGCGATACTTTTTGATGTTATTCTTCATAATGACGATGTGGCTTTGGCAATGACTTAAGAAAATAAGGACATGGACTTACAGACATACAGGCTGCAGCAGAATTTGTGACCTTAGAAACCATTCTTTTGCTGGCAAACAATGAGTCATCATTATTTGGTCACCAGCGACAATTTTAGCGATTTTTAATAGTTTGTGTGTAGTAAACTTTGTATAAACTTTATTACAATTACAATGGTGATTAGTTGTTCAGCTTTCAAGTGTAAAAGCAGCAACGATAAGAAAGAGCCAGGAGTTACGTTTCATAGGTAAACAAATAGTTCACTCCAACTTTTTAGTGTTTTCTTATTGAATTTGATAATATATATATATATATATATATATATATATATATATATATATATATATATATATATATATATATATATATTTATTAAATCGACGGAGTCAGACCCGGTACGTTGAAGATAGGCCGTCAGACCCGGAGTATATCGGACGAAAAATGTTCAAGCGATGCCTTCAGGCCCTGATGCTGGACCGTTTAATTTGTCCCATTTATATAAAAAATAGAGGTTTATTCGTTTTCGCCAGACCCACGACGTTGCCGCTTTTAATTCTCAAATATTTATATTAGAATTAGACGAACGGACCTTTTGACGCGGTAATTGATCACAGTGCAGAAGTCAAAAAGGGTGCATTTCTGCTATAGTGAATATTATTGTACTTATTGTTAGTATTAGATATATTCTGTCTTATAAATGCATCTGTACGAAAGCGTTTTTATCTGAAATTTCTTTGTAATAAGCATAATCAAGTTACAATGCATTATCAATTTCGTTTAGTAGATTTTGTAAGTGTTTAGTAAGTGATGATGGAACCCCGTTTATTATCTTTATACTTTAAAAGAAAAAAAGTTTAGCTACTTCTACAACGAAATCATAGCATCGAAATAAATTTTTAGATACTCGTACAATTTTTTGACACGACGATCGATTCCGACAAAAAAAAAAGTTATTTCTACAATGATATCGTAGCATCGATATAAATATTTAGGTAGGTACTTGTACAATTTTTTGACACGACGATCGATTCCGACGACTGTCATTTCTAAGATAATTTGACGCCGTGTTTTGGAATCATAGGGTATGTATGTATTTATCATTAACCTTTTTTTCTATTTTGTTATAAAGAATTATTTTAACTTATTTTTTTATTACATACAGATATGAGGGCGGCAATTCAAAAATTTGCACTGTGGGCAAGACGGGTAGAAAAAAGATGCTCATTTAGAATATTAAGAAATTCAGGCAAAAAAATGAAAATAAGCATTCTTTAAAGATTGTTTCTACTAGTTTTATTTAAAAATATAAATAATATAAGGTCTCTCTCTCTAATCTGGCGAGTTGAGTTTGGATGAGAGAACTGTAAACAAAATTTTTAAAAGTATAAATGTAATAATTTAAATTTGTAGCTGTAAAGTAGGAAAAAAGTGTAGGTTTAAAAGCATCGATTTCTGGGAATTCCATATTTGTAGAGGCTGGGAACCACCTACTTTTCTGGGAACCCCATACTTTCAAGTTTAAATTATATTATTAGAACTGTGATTAAAACAAATCACTATTTTCATTCATATTGCAATCAATGAATAATAAGAATATTATATTATCAAATATTACTCTAATTAAATTTTCGAATACAAAGTAAATATAGAAGATAGAACATATTATAGAGATGCAACCATAAAACGTGTTTGTCATATTTACATGGTGTTGGTAGATAGCATCCAGCCGTAAACTGAATATACAACGTACCTATTACTGTAGTGTGTAGCCACAGTTTACAGAATACGTGTAGCCAAATCAAAATTTTTCTTTCACTGAAATTACTATTTTAGATCTCACTGAACGAAATAATGCAATAAAATTAATTATTGTGAAATAACTGAATTCTATCATATTTATGATCGAAAAAAAAAGGCGTCAGCGATGGCTATGAAATGAAAATTGCTGTCATTTTATATGTAAAATTATATGGTGAATGTCATCGATCATCATTTCCAAGCCAACTGGACGCCGCTTTTTTTTTCGATCATACGGTACCTTTTTGTTTAAACTTTTTCCTGTGGGGAGAAATATCATACAAAACGGCCTTATCGTACAGTCACTATCATATATACGATGATCGTAATTATTTTGATGTAATAACTTCGACAATGAAATCATACCACCGAAATAAATCTTTAGGGTACTCGTACAATTCTTTTGACCCGTCGATCGATTTAGATGAAAAAAACCTTTAGGTACTTCTATAACGTAATCATAGCACGAAATAAATTTTTAGGTACTCGTACAATTCTTTGAAACGACGATCAATTTAGACGAAAAAAAACTTTGTACTACTACAACGAAATTATAGTACCGAAATAAATTTTTGGGTACTCGTACAATTTTTCGACACGATGATCTATTTAGATGAAAAAAAACTTTAGGTACTTCTGTATATGTATAACCATATGCGAAAATGTCAAAAATTGACATATTATGATTTGTCATTCTAGATTGGTGCATGCACACTATCCTAAAACGGCGTATCGGCGTAACGGCATGTAACGACCTTGAATAGATTTCCAGTAATTCTATTGGCTGAAAAATTCATCTGTCATAAATTTTATTTGTCAAATTCATCTGTCAAAATTTCAAGAATAGAATTACTCGAAATCGATTCAAGGTCGTCACCCGTTGGCTGTCGTTTTCTAGATAGTGTGGATGCACCCTCAGAATGTAATTTTATATCGAATAATGTCTAAACACAAATACGACGACCGATTTAAACGAAAATTTTTTAGGTACTACTACAACGAAATCATAGTACCGAAATAAATTTCTAGGTACTCGTACAATTCTTTTTGATACGACGATCTGTTTTCTGGAGGCGAAAAACATTTTTAGGTACTTCTACGTAAATTTCTAGGTACTCGTACAATTTTTGACCCGTCGATCGATTTAGATGAAAAAAAATTTTAGGTACTTCTGTAACGAAATCATAGCACGAAATAAATTTTTAGGTAGGTACTCGTACAATTTCTTGACACGGTGATCGATTTAGATGAAAAAAACTTTAGATACTCGTACAATTTTTTGACACGACGATCGATTCTGACGATTGTCATTTCAAAGGTAATTTGACGCCGTTTTTTGGAATCATATATATGCCATATGTATACTTATCTAATAAGTAAAGTGTATTCATTTAGAATATTAAGAGATTCAGACGAAAAAAATCAAAATAGGTAGTAAGTATTCTTTAAGATTGTTTCTACAAGTTTTATTAAAAAATTGTAACAGAGAACTATTATTATTATAGGGCCCCTCTCGGACCGCTTGGACGAGTCCATTATCAAAAAGATCGAGGGACAGTAGGTAGAAAAAACATATGATTTGATTTGTCACGGAAACGTAAAGTTTAATAAAAGTGTTTTGTTGAAATTCTTCGAGTTTTATCATAAAGTTTATGGTTCGACACCCAACAAAATAATTGTAACGAATCCTCGTCACAAAATATAAATAATTTAAAGTCTAATCTGGCGAGTTGAGTTTGGATGAAACTGTAAACAAAATGTTTAAAAGTGTAATGTAATCATTTAAATTTAAATAAAATTCATATAGCAGTAAAGTAGTAAAAAAAGTGTTAAAAGCATGAACTTTTGGGAATTCCCTATTTGTATAGTCTGGGAACCACCTACTTTTCTGGGAAACATACTTTCAAGTTCAATTTATTAGAATTGTGATTAAAAGAAAGCACTATTCTCATTCATATTGCGATTAATGAATATTAATATTAATAATATTATACTACCATATATTACTCAAATTAAGTTTTCGAATACATAGTAAGTAAACATAAATAGAAGATAGAACATATTATACAGATGCAACCATAGAACGTGTTTGTTATATTTATATGGTGTTGGTAGATAGCATCCAACCGTAAACTGAATATACAACGTATTACTGTAGCAATCAACATTTTTGTTACACTAAAATTACTATTTTAGATCTTAGTGAACGTAGTAATGTAATAAAATCAATTATTGTACTGATTAACTACGATATAATCGAAAAAAAAACGGCGTCAGCGGTGGCATGAAATGAAGATTGCTGTCATTTTATACCGGGTGCGTCTCAAAAGTGGCTCACCGCTATAACTTATTAATTTTTTTTAGATAAAAAAACGAGATTTGGTACATAATTAGGAATAATTGACGTATAGGAGTAATCGACATAAATTAGGAATTATTGACGTATTCAATTGTTTTTGGTCACTTCCTGTTTCACCGGAAATTACTACAATTTTTGATTTTTAAATGACACCCCCGGTATGTTTTTGCATTATGCAACCGCATGTTACAATTTCAAATAAACCATATGCGAAAATGTAAAAAAATTGACATATTCTGATAAGTCATTCTCTTGAGGGTGCATCCACACTATCCTAAAAACGGCGTATCGGCGTAACGGCGTAACGGCCTTGAATAGATTTCCAGTAATTCTATTGGCGGATGCGTCTCAAAAGTGGTCCACCGCTATATCTTTTTTATTTATTTTTTTTTGGATAAAAAATCGAGATTTGGTATGTTAGTATATGACATAAATTGGAATTGATTGACGTATTCAATTGTTTTTGGTCACTTCCAGTTTCACCGGAAATGACTACAACTTTTGATTATTAAATGACACCCCCCGGTATGTTTTTTACATTATTCGATAGAAAATGACACTCTAAATAGAATAATATATCATATGTCAACTTTTGACATTTTCGCTTAATAGTATTTTAAATTTCTATCTATTATAGAGTGCCATGGATGTGTTAAAAACACTAATTTTTAATCAAGGAGTTTTGGAAAAATAGATTTGATAGTCTAATGATTTCCGTGTCTTGTCCGGGCCCGTTATAACATATCAAAATCGAATTTTTAATCATATCTCAATTTTTTCAAACGGAACAAAGGTGGCTCGTTAGCATATTTGGAAAAAGCATTTTTCTACGAATAATTTGGTACCACAATTTGGTACTCGAGTCAAATTGTCATTATGAACCGCATGTTACAAATAAATCATATGTGAAAATGTCAAAAATTAACATATTTATGATATGCCATTCTATTCAGTGTGATTTACTATCGAATAATGTAAAAAATATACCGGGGGTGCCATTTAAAAATCAAAGTTGTAGTCATTTCCGGTGAAACAGGAAGTGACCAAAAACAATTGAATACGTCAATCAATCCTAATTTATGTTATATACTAACATACCAAAACTCGATTTTTTATCTGACAAAATAAAAAAAGTTGTAGGGGTGAGCTACTTTTGAGACGCACCCGGTATACGACGATCGATTTAAATGAAAATAATTTTTAAATACTTCTACAACGAAGTCATAGTATCGAAATAAATTTCTAGGTACTCGTACATTTTTTTGACACGACGATCGATTTAGACGAAAAAATTTTAGATACTTCTATAGCGAAATCACAGCATCGAAATAATTTTGTAGTTACTCCTACAATTCTTTGACACGACGCGACGATCGCTGATCGATTTAGATGAAAAAAAAATTAGGTACTTCTACAACGAAATCATAGCATCGAAGTAAATTTGTAGGTACTCGTACAATTTTTGACCCGCCGATCGAAATAATTTTGTTTCTAGTATTTATTAGCCGAACGACCGGTTTCGACAATAAAAGTTTAGTTACTTCTACAAATCCGGTGATGACAGCAATTAAAAAAAAAAGATTAGACCGTAAATTAATGATATTTTTAAATGAAACTAGTTGGAATAATTTTAAAAGAATACTTATTTTCATTTTTTTCGTCTGAATTTCTTAATATTCTAATTAGTGTATGAGCATTTTGTTTTCTACCAAATATAACACGGCTATATCTTCGTTTCCCTTTAATAGTTTGCTTTACCGTGTTGCCGGTTCTTGGGTCTGAATACATCGATTCAACGTAAATCGGCTTATACACTTATACTAATGTCGAAAGGTGGCGCTGCCCGTGACAAATACCGGTGTACCCCCAATCGTATATAAAAAACGTAAAACCATTTTTTCAGGCCCAGCTGAAATTTGGTCAGGGGAAGTGGGGGAAACCGTTCTAGACGATAACCACTGAAATCGTACTCAGACCCGACCCCGGGCCTGAAATGTCGAAATCTGGTCCCAATGAAGCAACGTAGTTTTTGGGCTCGTATAAGCGGTTTAATAAATCTATATATATATATATATATATATATATATATATATATATATATATATATATATATATATATATATATATATATATATATATATATATATAATATATATATATATATATATATATATATATATATATATATATACCCGTATGATCGAGAAAAATGGCGTCAAAGGCGGCTGGGGAATGACTATCGATGCTATTTTTGACGAGGTCGAACTCTGCTCAAAGTTAATTAACTTTATTTTGATTTTTTTAGTTAATTAAAATTCTTCTTCTTTTCACTTTAAAGATCTTCAAAAAAATTAAATTTTAATTAAAATGAATACTAAATGTAGAAAATCTAGAAGACAATAGTAAGTTTCCGGATACAGAAATCTATATCCAAAAAATATTTTTTTCTGATAATTTGAACTATACCAGTTTTAATTAATAAAAAATCTATATTAGGTAAATCCAGTAAATCGTAATTAATACTAAATGCGTCTTTAAAAGTAAAGAAGAGAAAAATCAAAAAGGCTCTAACCTAACAATCGCCCGTCCCAGTTCCAGGCATTTCGATAACTCGTTAACAAAAATCAGATTATTCTACTGTTAAAATGTATGGATTATCCTTTTGTAATTGTCTAATACACACTAGACCCTTCAGATTTAGTAAAACTGTAGCTGTAAACCAGTTATGTGTGTTCATTACTATACATGGAAGAAGTATTGTGTTTATCAACAAGGTTAATTGTAGGCCTTTAAATTTTGCTTAATATGGTCATATTTTGTAATATTCAACTCATAATTGTTGATACTTCTGGTGGATGATGTTCAATTTTATACATGTATAAAATATAAACACACTAAATTGAAGTACTAGAAACGGTAAGGTGGGATATTTTTACGAATCTGTATTATTACTTTTTTACTTATAGAATATCTAAAGCTGTGTATAACCTCTAAGAAACAAATTAAATGAACAAAACTATGTCCCAGAAATAGTCTATTGTATAGAGGATTTAAGGAAAACCTTAAAATGTTTGTACAATTTGTTTTTGAATTTCTTCTAGGTTTCTGCATCTTCGGTCAGTGAAAGTAGAAATATTTAAAGCAGTTTTTTCAGTCCATAATATTCAACATTTAAAAATACAGGGATACTTAATCATTAATTAATCTTAATTATTCTTTTTTGAGATATAGGCACTATAGGCAGCAAAATATTAGCCTTATAATCCCGGAAGCTGTGGCCAATAAATTAAATGATAAATAATTGTAAATTGTTTATACATATATAAATCACTTGTTTTAAAATAAAAAATTGGCATTTTAAATTTTATATTGTATTTATTTATTAAATGATAAAATTAAAATATTTATATACTACATGATCTAACACTGTAAGTCTTAGTTTCTTTGGTTTGGTTTACTGTTTGCCGAGTACTATGGGTATAGTTCATTAAATTAATAGATTCTTTTCTTATGATTGACATATGCATATTAATTGTTTTCTTAAGTTATGTTACAATGAAACTCACTTTATAAACAGTATAATATAGGTATTTATTTTCTTTCGAATGGTATTACAAAATATGTTTTACTGTGAACCCTACTAATTAATATACTATGCCTGGTTCAAGAGTCTAAATCTGTACTTATTACATTATCATTTAATTTAATAACAAACCTAAAATATTTGTCTGCGACTTACTAAAAAAAACAATTATGATTTTCGAAAGTGATTAATACAGCTTTTTGTAAAATTATACATTACTTCTTGATGTATGTATTATATTAATTCATTTATTTACTTAAATTGTTCCAATGTGTATATTATTTCCTACAATCTACCAGTAGTTACGTTAAAAGTTAAGTATGTAAATAAATGACTTAGGAGCCTAAAATTATTGAGATTAAATAACGTAATATATAAGTAAATAAAATTGACAATACACCAATAAAATATTTTAGCAATAACCATTGATTCCTGCATGGAACTTTACTTGAACACAGCATCACCAATTTTGTTTTCATTAAATTCTCTATGCAATAGATTATTTCTTGGACACAGTTTTGTTCATTTAATTAATATGCTTCTTGGAAAACAGAAACTTAGGCATACACAGAAACAGATACTCTATAAGTAAAGAAGTAATAATAAAGGGATTCGTAAAAATAACTATCTCACCTTATTGCTTCTAGTACTTCAATTTGGTTTGTTTATATTTTATATATGTATAAATTGAACATCATCCACCAGAAGTATCAACAATTATGAGTTGAATATTGCAAAATATGACCATATTAGGCAAAATTTAAAAGCCTACAATTAATTTTGTCGATAAACACGATACTTCTTCATCAACTAACGGATTATTTACTGGTATTAAACACACATTTTTATTTACAGCTATAATCAATGCAATATTAGTAAATCTGAACGGTCTAGTGTGTATGAAACAATAATAAAAGGCTAATCCGTACATTTTAACAATACAATAATCAAAAATGTTGTCGAAATGTCTCGGTCGGAGGCTTGTCGGACGACGAGATTTAGTTAGGTTAGAGTCTTACTGGTCTTGCTCTTCTTTATTTTTAAAGGCGTTTACTGCATTAAGGAAGATTTAATATCGATTTTTTATTGAGTAGAACTGGTGCAGATCGAAACATTTGAAAAAACAATTTTTTGGAAATAGATATGTGTATCTGGACACTTGCACACATTGCCTACTGTCCATCCAGTCATCGGCTTGTAAATTGCGCAATGACATTGCCTTTGTTACCCCCTTTAACCATGTCTCTCGGGGTCTTCCTCGTTTTCTTTTTCCATTTGGGATGCATTTCATTATATTCTTTGATAGCCTTTCTTCTCCCATTCTGTTTACATGCCCGTACCAGATTAATTTTTTTTTTGGATTTCTTCTATGATGGTTTGGTTTGGTTTGGTTTGGTTTTTTCTTTCTTCGTTATTCTTCTTATTTCTTCATTTCGCACTTTTTCCAATTTTGATTTTCTTGCCGATCTTCTGAGGAAGTCCATTTCAGTTGCTAAAAGCTTTCCTTCCATGGACTTGCTCATCTGCCATACTTCAGCGTCATAAGTAAGTGTGTTCTTAACTATAGTGTCATATATGCGGGTTTTTCTTGTGGTATTTATATTTTTTTGCCAAATAATAGAATTTAGTGCCCCTGTAATTTTTCTGGCTTTGTTGATTCTATTATTGATGGTATTGTCGCTTTTTCCATTATTATGTATGTTAGTACCTAGGTATGTGAATTCTGTACATGATTTTATTTTGTTTCTGTTTTCCATTTCTAGGTCTTGTCCTTCGTTGCCCACGCATAGATATTCTGTCTTTTTAAAATTTATTTGTAAACCCCATCTATCATACTCCTCATTTAATTTTCTCAACATGTACTCAATGTCATCTACATCTCGGGCCAGTATTACTTGATCGTCGGCGTAGTGAATGGTATATACTGTTTTATTTTCGAGTGGTATGCCCATTCCACTACATTTTCGTCTCCATTGTTCCAATGCTGCATCTAAGTAAATATTGAATAAAATTGGAGATAGACCACATCCTTGTCGGAGGCCCTTCTTATTTCAAGTTTTTCAATTATTCTTCAATTTCAATTAACATCTATATGTACTTGATATGTGCATACGTCGATACTAGTTTTGTACCTTTTATTAACATTTTAATGCGTTTTGGAGGGTTATTAACATTTTAATGCGTTAGGGAGATTTAAAATTAGGGTAAAGAACAACCCTTCAATTAACCCTGTATAATAAGCCAAATACTAGAATTTATAAAAAACTAAGTTGATGAATTAAAGATGATAGTTTTATATAGACTGTAGTGACTACAGACTTATAAGTCTAATGAATCATGCTCTGAAACTTTTTCTTCGAGTCAAGCATGCTCGTATATATTCCAAATGTGAAGAAAAAAGCGGAGAGATACAGTTCGGCTTCATCAAGGGGCTGGGTACCAGAGAGGCTTTGTTTTGAATCAAGCTACTAATCCAGAAATGTTATGATCAACGCCAAGATGTCTTTGTGTGCTTCATAATTTATCAGAAGGCTTTCGACAATGTTAAAAACGATATTCTCCTAAACAGACTGTTCGAGATAGGAATAGACGCCAAAGACATTAGAATCATACAGGAACTATATTGGAACCAAACCGCGGAGATAAGAGTTAACAAAAATTTATCCACAGATACCTTCAATGTGTGTCAAGGAGTCCGCCAGGGCTGTATACTGTCACCAATACTTTTTAATATATACGTCGAAAAAATATTTTAAATGGCCCTGGAAGGAGAAAGTGGAGGAATTAAAATTAACGGAGTTCCAATTAACAATATTAGATATGCAGATGATACGGCAATACTAGCACCAACTTTAGAGGATCTCCTGCAAATAATAAATAAGATAGGGGACATGGGAAATCGTTTCGGTCTTAAAATCAACGCTGCCAAGACCAAACTTATGGTAATAGGATGCCAGCCTACAATCAACACCGCATTGACCGTGGATGGAAATACTATAGAGCGAGTTCCACGATTTAAATATCTGGGTGCCATGATCAATGAACGATGGGACTGCGATGAGGAAGTTAAACTTAGAACGAGTTATGAAAAGTCAACATTTTTTAAACTTAAAAACTTCCTATTAGCACGCAGTCTCCCGCTAACACTTAGACTACGGGTAGTAAAATGCTACATATGGCCCATCTTACTATACGGCGCAGAAACCTGGTCTCTCAAGGCTAGAACCCTGAACCGCATCGAGGCTTCCGAAATGTTGACTCTCCGGAGACTCTTACGTGTGCCATGGACCGCACATGCCACCAACGAAGAAGTTTTAAGAACTGAAGGCTATGAACGAGAAATGCTTAATATAGTTAAAGAAAGGAAAGTCTCATACCTCGGCCATATCCTTATATAATAAGGATATGGCCGAGGCTGATAGCTGATTCTACAAGGAAGTAGCCGAATAGCTGATTCTACAAGGAAAAACAGAGGGACGGCGAGGCTCAGGAAGAAAACAACATTCCTGGCTAAGAAATATACGGGATTGGTGTAACATCAGCGACGCAGCCACCATATTTCGAAGAGCCGAAAACGGCACTATACACATTGTATGAAGATTACAGACAATCGCCAATGTGCGGCTAAGCACAAGGCACAGGAAGAAGAAGAAGTTTTATATACAGTTTGATCAAAAATTCACGAGAACAGGACTAAAACTCAAAAAAATATCACACTTTAAACTTGACCAAAAAGTCTCCGTTGCGTTTTTTTTTGTATCTGAGTATATTATATTTGGGTGTTTGCGTGCCAATGTGCCCTTATTGAAGAAGCGCCACTGGATATAACCCTTTCGCGATATTACGCCGAGGGCAGGAAGTGAGGGCGTGCGGAATGGAGAGATAGAAAAATCGAGGGACGAGGATAGATATCCGCAGCTAGAATATGAGCGAGACGTGGTTCAATTTCGTTTGATGGTTTGTCGGTGGATGCGGGGCGCATCCGAGATCGCCCGATTTATGGACGTTTGATTTTTATAACGGCGCGGAGGCACTAGCCTGGTCGCTCGTATCGCGACGGGACGCTTAAATTGCGGCAAACATATCTAAGTGCACCGATAAACCAATCGACGTTTTTGAACCAGGAAACGAGATAAGCGGATAGATGAATAACCCACACAGGTTTTTACATTTCGTGGAACATTTTAGATATTTCTGCTGCAAGAAAAATATTGACGCTTAAATTGACACACAAAATTAGGGACGATATACAGGGTGGTCCGAATTGTATTCCGGAAACTTCGACAACATATTCTGCAGATAAAAAATAAGTAAAAAACTTCGTATAAATGTATGTCCTAATATGCTTAGTTTCGGAGATACAGGGTGTAGAAGTTTCGTATTTATTTCAATGTTTTCGAAATAATTTCGAAAATAATAACGTCGGCCTTTGAATGAAAATTGTTAACTGGTAGTTTTTTGACATGAGAAATTTGATTTTGATCTCAATATGACTCCTATTTGTAGGGTGCGCCACCTACATGTGTTTGAAATGTTTTGAAAAGTAATAACTTTTCGTACGTGCCTGTATAAAACTACTGAGTGACAAAAATATACATTTTCGTGATTTTTTACGTAACAAAATATGTTTTCAAAATATTTAGAAAGAAAATAGTCAATACATGTCATTGTTGACAAATCTAAACTTGCTGGGTAGATAGTTCTTGGACTGAAATGATAAATTTGGGAACATTTTATTTTTTTAAATTAATCATTAATTTTTCTTCGAAAGGATGATGATAAAACAGTTTTTGTTAATCTTTTGGCACAAAATCATTTCAAATTTATGATGTCAGTCTAATGACTATTTAGTCAAGTTTAATTTAGTCAATGTTTAATTTTGTCAATGTTTAATTTATGTCAATGATGACATGTATTGATATATTTTGGATTTGGAAAATTAATTTATTTCTGCTTTTGCACGCGCCGACGGCGCACAGAGGGTACTAAGAACTAAAAGTTGGCCAAAATCATGTTTTATGATTTTTTTTTGCTTTTTTGCTAGTAATATTAATTATTAGAGGAGAGGGTGCTAATATGGAACTCCATTTTGTTTTTCCTACACAATATTTATCCTCTACTCTGAAACCCTTTCCACCGATCAAATAGGGCCATTCTGTGCAAAACCAAGCAACTGGATGAGGATGCTAGAACAAGAAAGTACTTTGTATATTATAGACGATATTTGAGCGAGGATGGGTGTTATGGGGTAAAGACTATTTCCTTTAAGAATCAATTTGTTACAAACATGAAATTTGGTAGGTAATACCACTTTATACTACAAATATAGGGAAAAATCTGAAAACTATACGTTTGTAATTAATTCATAAAATATATAGTTTTTATTTTACGAAACCCTCTGTGGGTAAGTCCGACTCGCACTTTTTAATGGAATTTAATTCTCAAAAAGCTAGCGTCCTCGGAGACACAAGACTTCTAATACCTTTCTTCCCGCATCAGTCTTATCTCACTCCTCTCGCTCTTGCCAGAACGAATCCTTTCGTAAACTACTAGTTTTATCGCTTCCCTGACACCTAATTCTGATCTTAATTTCTGTTAGCGCTTCCTAGACCGGTCGGTCGGTTGTTTATCGCTCTAAACATAAATAGAGCCTCGACGGAGCAGCTTTATGCTCGGATACGACTCCATAGAGCCGAACAAGTAAAACGTACAAGCCGCGATTTCGGAAAGTATTCTGGAGGTTTATGCTTTGTAGGAAGTAAAGTTTTAAAGTTTCTCCGAAGATCTTGTGTAGTTTAATTAGTTTATCAGCAGTGTATACTCATATTTACTTAAGATATACGGAAAATATCATAAAGTCAACTTTCAAGTATGTTGTTGCATGTTTTTCATATTAAAATAATTTTCGGAAGTAATTATCCAAGTGCATCAAAATTACCGATAATTTTTCATGAAGGCATGTTGTCTAAAGGAGGATCTGAAGGAGGTGGGCTCTTCCAAAATATAAATATAAACGAATGCTGTTTTAGATTGAAAACATGCTTAAAAATGAAAAATTATCAGGTTAATTTTGATGCACGAGTGTAATTCGGTTGAATATTTTCTCCAATAAAAAACATGAAAATACATAGATTTTTTAAAAACATTTATTTGAACATATTAAAAAAAATCTATTTAAAAATGAAGCAATGATATTGCAAAATATGAACATGATTTCCGATAAGCCCGTTTTAACTAATTTAACTTCCCCTAGGAGATGCAAGACCTTGTCGTTGGTGGGGAAGCTCCTGGTCAGGTGCTGGGAGGAATCCCTCCTAGCACTTGGCTTGGGCTAAGAAGCATCTCACTCATCGTCTTGTCCCTGACTGTAGTGTCGTGGCCAGAGAATTGCACCAAGACATATAACGATACCGGGCAGGGCTACGGACAGCTTCAACCTTGGGGCACCCCATTGTATTTTACCCCTTACTTCTACATGCGGGGCTCTGTAGAAGTGGACCGACTGTCCCTAGCGACTCATAGGAACACTATGAGATCTGGTAATAATAGTAATAAAAACATCACCGGTGAAGCTGTGGGGAAACACCCTAGCGACACTGGGAACAGTAACAATGAAAGTTCCAAGGGGCCAAACCCAAAGAGAACTACAGGAGAGGTGGCTGACACTTGCGTGAGACCATCCTCCGCAAGTGGCATACTAGTGGTCGGGAGCCTACCTCCTATCTCTAAACCCAACAGGCGACACAAGCTACCGTTTCGTCTACCCGGCCTGGGTCGTAGCTCCTCGACTGTGAGGGACACGGGTCTCCGTAGGAAGTCCTGGGACTGTATGATGAGTTATAACTCAAGAAAGGGGGACACAATAGATCTCTAAGTTCGCAGAGATTAACCCCCTCCCACCTTATTCTAAATTCTAACTAATTTAAGGAAAACTGCATCTATTTTTAAATTAACTGGACAGGTAACAATGCAAAACCAGACAAATGTCAACGTAACTTAAGTTGTCAACCTATGATTACCTACTATCAAATGTAACCTACTATCAGATGTCAACCTATTACTAAATGTAAGTTGTGCTGTTTGCACCACTACGTTATAGTACCTACAGTTAGTGCCCCCCGAGGTGCCCCCGAAATACGTTTTGTAATTTAAAACTTATTCGAGTTAGGCAAAAGCCATATGTACAGGTTGTCCCATTTTGGTTGAAATTATACGGTATCTCCGTTATTCGTGAAGATAGAAAGGTGCGGTTTGCACAAACCTGTACCACTTTTTTTTCAAACGGAAGATGCCGTAAACAAAATTTTCATAGTCCCCTTCGTTTTAGAGCTACAGGGTCTTTTTGAAAATTTTGCAATTTGGGACACCCCCTGTATCTCTGTTATTGATAAAGGTATCGAGAAGGTGAAAACTGTTTATTTAAGAACTTCTTACGTAGAATACAGCGTCTGTTATTCTACGAAAATAATATTTTTAAAGATATGAACTAAAGTTGCAATATCTAAAAAAATATTAAAAATCATATTTATTAGTAGGCCATGATTGATAATAAAAGAAACTAAAAAATTATTAAAAGTATACTGCTATCTGTCTCTTGTTTTTATTTGCCTGGTTTTGTATTGTTACCTGCTCAATTTTAA
The DNA here is from genome assembly GCF_002938485.1 of Sitophilus oryzae. Classification (NCBI taxonomy): domain Eukaryota; kingdom Metazoa; phylum Arthropoda; class Insecta; order Coleoptera; family Curculionidae; genus Sitophilus; species Sitophilus oryzae. The sequence continues at coordinate 282,189 of NW_022147047.1, read as the reverse complement.
TTTAAACGTGTAATTTTGCAGCATAAGAAACCTATGTACGACTTCGCTGAAAAATCAATAGGACAACCAATATTTTGGTAGTTCAAAATATGCATGGTATGTTTTCAACGCTGATGTACCACTCGGTATGTGTCAAGAAAAGGAGACCAGTATATCTCAATAAGCAGACACTAAATAAATAATTAGTAATAAGAGTTTAGTTTTCCCACTGGATGTATCGAACTAATAAAACTGCATCGTTCATATCTTACACTTTCCGTTTAGAGACTTGACAAACCCCACAAGGTCGGTCACGTACCGATCGGATACCGTCCCCCAATTCCAGGCCAGGCCTTAAATCAAACGGTCCAGCTCATAAAACACACTGAGGAGACAATATCGCACCGCGGCACATCAGCGCTACGTGGTCTCCATCGCAACTATATGAATATAAGGCCCTGTCTGGACTATAGTACGTTGCTATTAGCTTATTTAGGAAAAAAATATAAAGTTTTGATATGTTGAGGTTATACGTACTAAAAGCAGATTTTTTAAAATCAAAAGAGTTCCTATATAGTTCCTAATACTGTATAATATAAACAAATACATTGCCTATTCCACTAAACTAACATTCATACTTTCATCTACATATTGTCATCGTCTATAGTTTCTAGAATGTGCTCAGTATTCGAACAACTTTGCCAACGACAGGTTCCGCACATAGTTGTACATTTCATGCCGGCTTTAATGCAACTGCATCTTTTTACACAATCTTGTTTGCTGATGTTCAAATTATTCGTACTGCCATCAAAATATCTGAGAAAAATGAACAAGTTCTAGTCGTTGGAGAAGATGTCGATCTTGTTGTTTTATTAGCAGCACTTTCCCCCGATGAAAAAGACATTCTTTTTTTGAAAGAAGCCATAGGTAATGTAAAACAACGAATGTATAGTTCAAGAGACTTGCAATCATCCAGTATTATACGTAATTTAAAAAAAAATCAATTTTGTTTATTCACTCTATTAGCGGAGCGGGCGTGACACAACATCAGGATTTTTTGGAAAAGGAAAACAACAACACGTACAAATATTTAATAAAGAAAAAGACCTTGATATAAATATATTTTTAACAACGCAAAGTCAACACCTGAAGAAATTGAAAAAGCTGGAGAGACGTTTATACTGAAACTATACAAACTTCAATCATCTGAAGGGAGCCTTGGTGAGCAATGATACGCTTGTTTCAATAAGTTAGTTGGTCAAGCAAACAGCACGGTACTTTTATCAAAATTGCCTCCCACATCTGCTGCAGCTAAATAATATTCCCGGAGAACATATCTTCAAGTACAAATATGGTAAGAACAACCTATAAAACCCGACCAGTGGGGCTGGAAGAAAATCAATAACACCCTGTCACCTTCATATACAACAGAATCACCCGCCCCTGCTTCAGTTATGTCATTAATAACGTGCAACTGCAAATAAGATTGTGTAAAAAGATGCAGTTGCATTAAAGCCGGCATGAAATGTACAATTATGTGCGGAACTTGTCGTGGGCAAAGTTGTTCGAATACTGAGCACATTCTAGAAAATATAGACGATGACAATATGTAGATGAAAGTATGAATGTTAGTTTAGTGGAATAGGAAATGTTCTTGTTTATATTATACAGTATTATATCTGTTGCGTGTATATTTAGCACGTTAAAATACCTTAGAAGACCTTATAATTTGAAAGGCGGCCTGTATTTTTTTGTAGGTACTCCATTTTTCAAACGGTTATTGCTCGAAATGCATTGTATAAATGTAAATAATGAATAGAACCTTTTTGTATCAAATTTTATAGGTAATATTTTCGAAGTATAAAATGTTTTGTGGGACCAACGGGTACTGAGAAAAAAGCGAAAAACCCGAGGGGTAAACACATAGGGCAAAAAGTGTACACCTACATCCTCTATCCTTAGTACATCCCATACATCCTCCAGTACATCCTCGGTACATCCCTTACATCCTCGGTACATCCCCTACATCCTCGTACATCCCCTAGTACATCCCCTACATCCTCGGTACATCCACTACATCCTCGGTACATCCCCGGTACATCCCCTACATCCTCTAGTACATCCTCGGTACATCCCCTGGAAATCCTCTCATGTGTACGCCATACATTTAGAATAATTTTCGTGATGAACCGTTTTACGTATCTAAAAAATCTACGTATCTAAAATACTTTTCGAGATATACTTATCTTGGACACACTGTATATATTTTTTTTAAATTTTATTTGAATGGTAAAAAGAAAGTTAAAATTTTGAACGCTATTATCTCCGAAACTTTTAAATATATAAAAAAAAAAGATGAAGCACCATTTCGACTTACATTTACTAGAGGGATATAAAAATTTACAGGGTGTTTTTTATTTAAAATAACAAAATTAAGGTTACTTTACTACCGGAATTGTTATTTATGTTAGAGCGATCTCCCACTTTATTACGAGCTTTATTATATGTATAACTACACAAAATTTCTCAAACCTCTACAATTTATTGGCTAGTAATATAGTTTTTGTTGAATTCAAAAGGATAAAAAAAAATCAAAACCATTTAAAAAAATTATATGGGGTTATCGAGAATCGAACTAAGGCGCGCCAACCCATATCAAATCTTGCCAGAGCTGTAACAATCTCGGCTATTATTGTGCCTACAACAATTCGCCGTTACTTTTATTATACAGGGTGAGTCTTAAATAGGTGCAAATATTTTCAGGGCTGGTAGATCTCGATAAAAGAGACATATTTTTTCTTTACCATTTTTCAAATAAGTCCAAAATAACCGAGTTATTTAAGTTTGAAAATTTAAAAAAAAATTGATTTTTTTTAATTTTGATAGCCACCTGAATTTTTTCTGTATTTGCATCCCTTTTAGTGCCGTAACCATAGAGTAAAGCTGTAACTATGGTAATATCAGAGATTAAGAATTTATAACGTGGGAAAATTAGCGGTGAACAGGCAGTTCTAAAAAGTTTTCGAAAAATATACAGGGAAATTTAAAAGAAAATGCACGATTTTTAACATATTTTATTTGCAAAAAAAACATCATAGACGTGTTCCTGGGGTCAAAATATACCACCCCTGAAAATATTTGCACTTATTTAAGACTTACCCTGTATAACAGCAGTTTATGCCTCGGTTTATGCAGTTTATGTCGGCGGAAAAAATAACTTAGTCATGCGTAAAGCCCTATATTATGTGCAAAGTTATCAATCTCGTGTTTTGAACCCCAAATAAAAATGAGATCTAGTAGCTACCGAGGATCTACTTTATAAAACAGACCTAAAAATAGGCAACGTTAAAGGCATTCGCATTTATGAACTTCGTTTTTGACGTATAGAGGGTACAATAATAATTATTTACACACACTTCCCTTTAATTCATAACGCTTACGGCACTATGCAATAAGATATGAACACACATGCCAAACACATTTTTGCATAAACTTATACCAGAGATATGGATTAAAGGCTATATATCTGACTTATACATACATTTTGCGAGATATTTTGAGGTTATGAGTAGGGGTGAGCCACAAAGCCTTGAGTTATATATATATACATTATAGATATTATATATTGATATTTTTATCGATATATCAAATAAAGGTCCATTTTCACTCTCATGAAATTTGTGCAAATCGGCTTTTGAAAATCGGCTTGTGCAAACTTTATTTAATAAATTCATTGAAAAAAACGGATGTGCACAAGCTAATTCACATACGTGAAAACCAAGTAACGATATATTCGTCCACAAATATCGATATAGCTATCGATATAACAGATACCGCTATATCTCTTTATGAATACTGCATATCGGAAATATCTATATCTATCTATATTCTCAATAATCCTATTTGATTTCGTACAGGGTGGTTGTAAAATATTGAATAAATATTAACATCTCGAGAACCACATTTTTTTGGAAATCGCTCGGCCACATCAATTATTTTAATTTTTCCGAGGCAGATTATGCAAAAAATGAATGTTATACAGGGTGTCTCAAAAATGCTTTGTCCAAAACAATTTCTTTTAATTGAAACCCTCGTGGCAACATAATTATTATTTCTCTGCATTTTTGAATTGTCCTTGAAATTCTGAATATTTTCCATGTAAGTGCTATACCCAAATCCAAGCTTTTTGGAGTTAATCTCATTTAAAAATTAAAAAGTGAAAAAAAATATTAGAAAAAAACCTTTTTTAAGAAGATACCGAAGAGGATACCTTATGGAAAATGTATTCAAAAGACAACCCACAAATTTGGATGACTTGAAATATCGCATTCGGCAAATTACGCCCCAAATAATTCGAAATACATCCCCGGTAAATCCTCGGTACATCCCCTACATCCTCTAGTACATCCTTGGTACATCCACTACATCCTCGGTACATCCCCTACATCCTCTAGTACATCCTCGGTACATCCACTACATCCTCGGTACATCCACTACATCCTCGGTACATCCCCTGGAAATCCTCTCATGTGTACACCATAAATCCCCTAAGTGTTCACCCCTCGGAAAAACCATCGAAGGGCGTATTGGGGGTGGTTTTTTGGGGTGAAGCTCACACTTTAAAGTTAAGAACTCTTGTGATTTTGGAAAGTCTCCTTTTGGTGCGTCTAATCTCAACATATCAAAGCTTTAAAAATTTTTTCTTCTATTCGGCTATTTTAGGTCTAATATACTACTAGCCTACAGCGAACGTACGCTGGTGGACTGTTCGATTATGCGGACTGCGATCACGATTCCCAGTCTGGAAAGGGCTTTATAGATTATGGGTGGGCCTCGTTTTTGTCGTAGCTGACAAATAACGCTTGTATAAGGACGGCAAAATGGAATATTTTTAGAATTATTTAAAAAATGTTATGTATATTTAACCCTATTTCCTTGATTTTTTTAGCAAACTGTATATAAATATATCAACATTAATTCGTAATCTCAGTTTCTTATAAACTTTAGCATTTGGCATATAGTACAGGGTTAATCGACGGTTTTTTTTCGCCTCAACTTTAAAACACCCTGTGGAATAATTTCGTGAGAAAATTTTCCTAAATATCATCTTTATTTATTAATTATACTAGCGTGTACCAGCGACTTCGTTCGCGTCGAATTAATCATTTGTAATGGTGATGATAAAGCAAAGCAAGAATTTCCATTAACATACAAGCTGGATAAAATTTTCTCATATTTATGTCAGCATGAGAAAAACAATATGGCGATATTATTATATAACTTGGTAATATTTGAGAGGTAGTTTCATCTCGTTGGAATTTGACTTTCGAAAAATCCGTTTGCCAAAAATAAGCTTTTTACGTCAAGCAGTTTAAGCAGAATCGTGGTTAAGAAATTACCCAACTTTTTGAAACACCCTGTATGATTTTTAAAAAATTTCAAAATATGTAAAAAAACAAATAAATTATGCTTGTCCAAGCATTTTCCCGAAAGACTAACGGTTTTTAAATAACAAATAGTGTAATGTTTGAGGGGCGTTTTCACCCTTTTGGAATTTGAGATTCGAGAAACCTCTTCTTATCGAAGCTCTACACCCCACAGTCAATCCGTTTGCCAAAAATCAGCTTTAAACGTCAAGCAGTTCAAGCGGAATCGTGATTATTTTATGAAACACCCTGTATAAATTTATAAAAAATCTTAAAATATGTAAAACAACAAAATAAAATATACGTGTTTAAGAGTTTTTCCGAAAAACTCACCGGATTTTAAATAAAAAATATTCTAATATTTGAGGGGTGGTTTCACCCCCTTAGAATTCGAGTTTCGAAAAATCCCTTCTTATCGAACCTCTACACCCTAAAGTCAATCTGTTTTCCGAAAATCAGCTTTTTACGTCAAGCGCTTGAAGCAGGATCGTGATTAATCAATGACCAGATTTTTCGAAACACCTTGTATACATTTTTAAGAAATCTTAAAATATGTAAAAAAAACAAAATGAAATATACGTGTTTAAGCGTTTTTTCGGAAACTTGACCGTTTTTTAAATAAAAAATATTGTAATATTTGAGGGGTGGTTTCACCCTCTTGGAACTGGAATTTCAAAAAATCCCTTCTTATCGAACCTCTACACCCTAGAATCAACCTGTTTGCCAAAATTAAGCTTCTTACGTTGAGTGGTTTGAGCAGGATCGTGATTAATCAGTATATATTAGTATAGATTATTTATTGTATTATTGAGTCATGTCTACTGAGCATTTTGTTTTTTTGATCATGTTAATACGTGCTTTTGTTAATTTTTAAGAGCCTAATGAACTGGCCACCAACAATTTGCAATTTTTTCAATTATTATTTTTTTTTTGATAGTAAAATATATGCAGACATTTTCGTGTTGCCTAACAGGATAAATTAATTTACATAGCGACAAAAAAATTATATTAAAGACAAACTAAAATTTAAAACAAAACTAATTATATCGTGAAAATTACAAAACTTTTATTTATTAAATTTGTTATTAAAATAACAAACTGAACTTTAGTATGTTCAGATCTTCATCACAAATTTGAGACACGTGTTTGCGTATCGACAGATTTGATATTTGAAAAGTTATATTAAAAAGAAGTTCTTGAAAAACCGAAGAAATTGTTTTCAGAAAAGTTTGTGAGAGATACACCATCGTCATCTTATTGAACAAAAGGGGATTTCTTTAGTTAAATAACAAATTTTATAATTGAACGATAAACATTTGTTTTCATTATTTTTTATGTTTCTTTCCTATTCATTTCCTCGGAATATATCATAGGATCAAAAAAAAAACGGCGTCAAAGACGGTTGGGGAAGGACAATCGATGATAATTGTATCGAGGTCAAGCCCTAGGCGTTACTACTTGGCCAATAGTGACTCTTCTTTATTCCACAATGGCGTTTACTGCCAGTTGGCCTTAAGAAAATGTAATTATTAGTGTTAAGCTTTGTGTCAAAAATTAACCACTAATTAAACGGCGTCTAGAGATTGGCCTCGCCAAAATTATTATCGATTGTCATTCCCAATTCTTTGACGCCGTTTTTCTTCGATCATACAGTATATACGGTATATTAGAAAAATAACAATTCGTAATATTTTTCAACATATTTATTTATATAAAAAAATATATGTACAATAAAATAGGCACTTAGACTAAATGTTTTTTTAAACGTAAAATCTATAAGATCTAATTGTTCTTAATATCTCTCCATATTTAGAAAAATTTGAGCATTATTTAGCAAGAATTTTGTATCAAAAATAGAGAGCTAACAATCTGGTTCTTGCTCTATTTTTCGGTTAACTCTACCAAAAGGGTTTTTTCTTTATAGCAAGTCTACCATGACCAAACCAAGGAGTGACGTAATACCCATAAACACACCCATGAACATGAAGTTCACCATCAAAGCTATCTCGAATTTCTCTTTTGGAACCAATCTGCAAAAAAAAGTTGATTTTACAATACATTAATTTTTAATTTTATAGATAAACTATAGCTGGGTAACCTACTTAAACGTTTGTAGCATGAGTACGTTCATTAAATACCCTCCAGTCAAATGGTAAGTGCTTAAAATTATACCGTACTGCCAGTCATGTCCGAAAATTATGGGTAAATGCCTGGGTTGGGCTCTGGTAAACATCATTAATGTGCCGTAGAGAGCACTTCTTGTTATAACTATTACAAATAGAAATGGTATTGAGAAAATCTAAAACAAATTATTATTAATAGGTTGGCTTTATGAAAAGGAACGCTCCCTAGTGTAGTATAAAATAAAATCTGTCCAACAAGAGGAGGATACATAACAGTGTCACTTTTTAGATGTCGTCTGTCGAAAACGTCCCTAACTCGCTGGATACACTCTATTTGAGGTTGGGTATGATTTCAACCATTTCTGTTTGCACTATATGTTCGTACCTACCTCATCGTATTTTGAAGACAGTCCTCTACCGACAATATCAGAGCAAGAGCTCAAAAGGAACGACATCACAGTTATAAAATATTTATCTGGAAACAAATATTAATTTAGTATTTTTTATTTATGTACTTTAGCCTAGACTGGTGAAATTTCGGTAATTGTACTATATCTCTGGGACCCACACTAAATTTAAGTAAGTTAATTTAGAGCCTAGAAGAAACATTTTTGTATTATTAAAAACAATTTTAAAATTTCGTGTGGGTGTTATGGCCAGAACCAGAACCATAGTACATCGAAATTCAACCATTAGCAGCCGGTATAATAGAGTATTACCTCCCCATAAACTTCCAGTGTTCTGGTATTCTGACACTACCAAATTAGTGATAGAACCAATCGGTATGACGCTGTTGAAGAGATTTAAAAGAATAAGAGGCCATACCAGTTTGATGGTATCCATTATCTGACCGACCGAGTGGACCTTCTTTTTGGCATCTTCTTTGTAAGAGGTCATGTAAAACCTGAAATTACAATTGGACCATATACAGAGTATCATTTAACTTACTTCAAGTGTTTTTATGGGTAGTACCTATAAGTTTATTTTGATTTTAGAAACACAGCAGGTTTTTTTTTCAAAATATCTTAAAAATAGTTAAAACGTAATGATAAACAAAATCTGTAAATTTACAGAAAAAGTGTAAATTTACGGAAAAAGTTCGACTTTAGTCTGATTTTTGCGAAAGCGTAATAATGTAATGCCTTCGCAGCATTAAAACATATTTTTATTAGTAGTGGGAAGTATCGAATGAATACTATCGAAACATTCGATAGTTGCAATTCATTCGAATAATTCGATAGTTAATAAGAAACCATTCGTTGAAAACTATTCGAATAAAAATTATCGAATAGATCCGTCATCTGCCTTGAAATATTGTATTCTAGTAATTCGGCAGCAAAAACCATTCATTTATAAAATTCATTCATTTATGAAATTCATATATTCGTCAGGATCGATTATAATAAAATATTAACTGAATTTTAGTTGTCGCCCGGCGATGTAGGTTTCTTTCCGAGAAGCCCGACAGCGGTCGGTGGCAATGCTATGAAAGAAGCCGGCATCTTTGATTTTTTGGGGAGTAAGATATAGATAAGGACACATTATTTTTTTTTATTGAGGTGCTAGTATTTACACAGAAAATATATTATGAAGGGCGCTGTTGCCATATTTTGGTATTAGTTGATAGAATATTATTGTTTGCGCGCAAAGAATATTATTGTTTGGCTTTAGTTAGTTAGCGATAGTATGTCTATATATTCTGCATTTTTTTTATTAATATTCTGTTGTTACACTGCAATAATACTTGTTATTTTGGATGTAGGAAAATGATTTTTAATGTTTTTAAGCAAAAACTGGTTTAATAAATAATAATAACAGTAATAATTTGTTATACCTATTAACAACGAGATTAACAACAAAATTTAAAATCATTTAATATAAATATTTTTTTTTAAGTAGTAGCAAAATATAAACAACAAATTAGATGTCAAAATTATTTATACTAGATCCTATTTAAAAATAATATAGTCTCTAAATTTTTTGTGTGTGGCAACGTTGGTTTATTAAATAATAATAATTACAGAACTAATTTGTTATATTAACAACAAATTTTAAAATCATGAAATATAAACATTTATTAATTTTCTAAGCATGCAGTGTAATGGAAGGAAAATATAAATAAAAAATTAGAAATCAAAATTATTTATATTAGGTGCTTTATATTACTATTTAAAAATTATATTTACTTTTACTGGCATTTACTTTAAAAAATAAATGAAATATTTCTTCGCAAAAACTACATGTAAGAGAATTAGCATAAACAAAATACAAACATCGTTAACTTTTTTTTTAAATTGGCACGTGTAAAACTTTCATTTTAATTTTCTCACCCCATAGTTTGAGTTCGATAACCATTTACTTAACCACATTACTTTAATATGATTATTAAGTTCAACTAATTCATATTATTAAAACATCTAAAATACAAATATGTACTTTTAAAATTAATTTAAGTTCATCTCATCTCTCTTAAAAATTGCTACTTCTCAAAATTTCCCATTAAAAAATAGACCATATACCATATAAAATTAAATAATTGAAAGATCGGACTACGGAAAACCACACAACTTTTCGGAAAAATTTTGACCACCTGCACATGCACACAATCGTCAATAAATAAAATTAAAAAATAACTACTATTTTAGTATTTTAACTATTTTAGTAAACGCAAAAATAGCACAGTATTTATACGGTGAAGTTATAAAAATTTGGAAGAACTAATAATGCACTGACGCATACAAAAATCAACGAATAAATCAATAAATAAATGTCATTTATCAAAAAGCATTCGATAGTCGTGGCTCAACGATAACCATTTAGTCGCACGGCGAGGTTGTCACATATGCTTTAGTATACAAATGAATGAATGATTTTATTCGAATAAAACCATTCGATAGTTGAAATCATTCATTCATTAACCATTCGATAGTCTAATTCATTCGATAGTTCCCATCGCTAATTTTTATCAAAAAATTTTATTGGTCTTACTTGAAAAATGATGTCTTGGTGGCGAAAAAGAACATTACCAGACCAGTTCCCATAAGTACGCAACCTGATGAAAAGTATAGCAGAGCTTCTGGTATGGTTTCCGTCATAATTGTGATAGTTATTAGTCTTAAAATTGCCGATACCAACCCACCAATCCCTTGTCCGAAAAGAAACATTTTCATATAACGATCTGGGAACTTGGACATGATTGTCAGGACACCGGTACCAGCAACAGCCATTAGTACTACATGAGACAAAAGACATACAGGGTTTTTTGAGAACCGTTAATACGATTTTTAAAAACAAATTGGATTTTTGCCGTAAAGGCCATCACGTGAATAATCTCTCTAAAAAATATTTTCAGAGTTACAGTGTTGCCGCTTTATACTATAATTGGGGGCATCTTTGTTATTTTAAATGGAACACCTGATATTACATTTTGCGAAACTATTTTTTTATTATGCCAACCTATACCTATTTCTAATAGTTTTAGAGTTAGAAAAATATGTAAAATTGACAAAACATGGTCTTGAATAAGCACTGGTTAAATCATAAATATGCAAATTCAAAGCTGAAATTTGGTTTATAGGTTAAGAAAAATAGACATATATAGATATACAGGGTTGTTCGCCACATAGGACACGGAGTATTGTAGCTAAACGATTAGATTTTTACAAATTGTAAGTTTTGGGTTCGTTGAAGGACTATTAGAGCTACAATTTAAAAATATTTTTACAAGATACAGAGTGTCCCAAATAAATAAAAAATGTCAAAGTTGTATTTTTTTAAATGGAACACCCTGTATATTATTATATTTTTAGTTTCTACTATTAAAATAAAGGTAAATTTAATAAAAGTTTATTACACTTAAACCTTACCGTTTTTGAAATATTTTCTATTTTGTGAAATTGCAGTAAAAATTTTAAGGCTTCTTTTCTCCAAGGGTATCAAAGTTTTTAATACTAAATATTTACTGAAGTTTATTTATTGATCAGTTATTGTGTTGCAATAATAAAAATTATACTACTTTATACAGAGTGTCCAAAAATTTATATTAAATAATTACTAGCTTCAAACGGCAATAACTTGTTTAATTTAAATGGAACATCCTGTATATTTTATGAGAATCAGATGCACAATTTAATTGTCTATCAAATTATATTATGACATTTTTTACCTATAGCTTCAAGTTTCCGTAGAAAATGCATTTTCTTAAAATTTTAATTCATTTATCAATATACCCATGGAATACTGACATTTTAGATTATTTTTAAAGATGTACCAAATTTTTAAAGAGTACAGATACTAATATTGTCGATATAGTTTGTTCATTTCATTAAAAAATAAAAAAAACTGTTTAAATATTTGTTAAAGAGGACCAATTAATATGATTCCAGTATTCAAACTACATTAATTGACTGTTTGCGTTGATTAATAATAATTGTTCCAGAAACTAAAAAACTTAATTTTTTATGTGTATTAGACAGTGTGGTAAAAAGTAACACCTTAAAAAAGATATTTCATTTTTTGACAAATGCTTATTTGTAACAACAGAGACATTCATTTTTATAACTTATTATTATATTGATTTCTGATTCAAATCCACATTTATTTAGAATAATTTATTCACGAACATAATTAAGTATGTAATTAATTAGTACCGTACGGAAATGACTATCGATGACATCTCCCATATAAATTTACATATAAAATGACAGCGATCTTCGTTTCATAGCCAACGCTGACGCCGTTTTTTCTCGATCATACGGTATTTGGGCGGAAATAATGGCGGTATATTTAATTAATAGTATACTCTTTTATGAAGATTTAAATAGTTTTCTTTTTGCATACAAATGGGCTAGTAATAGTATCATTTCGTTAAAAACGATAATATTACTAGCCTGTACATTTTGTACATTTGTTGCTTTAAAAACAATCTAAAATGTCAATATTCCATGGGTATATTGATAAATGAGGTCAAAGTTATAAGAAAATGCATTTTCTACGAAAACTTGAAGAGATAGGTAAAAAGTGGTATAATATAATTTGATAGACAATTAAATTATGCATCTGATTCTCCTAAAATATACAGGGCGTTCCATTTAAATTAAACAAGTTATTGCCGTTTATAGCTAGTAATTATTTAAAATAAAATTTTAGACACTCTGTATAAGGTAGTATAATTTTTATTATTGCAACACAATAACTGATCAATAAATAAACTTCAGTAAATATTTAGTATTAAAAACTTTAATACCCTTGGAGAAATGAAGCCTTAAAATTTTTACTGGAATTTCACAAAATTGAAAATATTTCAAAAACGGTAAGGTTAAAGTGTGATAAACCTTAATAAAATTTACCTTTATTTCAGTCGTAAAATCTAAAATTAGAATAATATACAGGGTGTTCCATTTAAAAAAATACAACTATAGCATTTTTTACTTATTTGGGACACTCTGTATCTTGTAAAATTATTTCTAAATTGTAGCTCTAATAGTCCTTCAACAAACCCAAAACTTAAAATTTTTAAAAATCTAATCGTTTAGCTACAATACTCCGTGTCGTATGTGGTGATCAACCCTGTATATTTATTTATTTATTACAAATCGTTCAAATCAATGGATGTTAAGTGGTATTAATGGTAACATTTCAAATTCAAGCCAATGGAGGTATATCATTTAAAAAATCGAAACATAAGTATAATTTCTGTTCAACGATATGTCATGTTCCTATATCTAAACCTTTTAATTTCTTCAGTAAAATCATTTAAAAGATAATAATTCTATTATAATTGTTTCTATTAAAAAAATGCATCATGAGAAATATTGAAACTAGGTATCAGTAAAATTTTACTTGCCAAATTTTTATCAATTTTACACATTTTTTATCTCGAAAACTATTAGAGATAAGTAGTATGGCTTAGTATAATAGAAGAATTATAAGATAGGAAAGCAGTTTCCAGAAATGTAATAGTATACCAGGTGTTTAATTTAAAATAACACAGGTGCTACCACTTTTCAAATGGTGCGGCAACATTGTAACGCTGAAAATATTTCAGGTAGATGGAGCAGGTGCCTTTATGTAAAAATCCAAATTTTAAGAAATATCCTATTACTGGTTCTCCATCAACGTCTAACCCAGCATTCCCGTAAATCACCCTGTATATTTGAGATTTTTATATTACCTGCCATTAGGATTTGAATTACCATAGTTAGCCCGAAGAATCCCATCTGCCCTATAAAAATAAATAGAAAAACAGTTAATTTTTAGTAGCTATTTCTCGGACATATTTTTAAGAACGGTACTACTGGCGCATTCATTATCATGTAATTTTTACATAAAAAAAGTCTGAATCGTAAAAAAAATTATTAACTAAAAAAATTTAAATTTTTTGTAGGTATGTTAAAGTAGGAAATATTTTCCAAAGAAAAATCCTAAAAAACCTTCATTCAGTTTATCTTATAGACAACATGGTAGAAATCATTGTCTACGACGAGAAAAAAAACTAGTGCGAGTCGGACTTGCCCACATTGTGGTGCGTTTAGACTTGAGCACGCACGAGCTGAGCGTGCGCGCACGGCATTCGTTCGCGCTCTCGGCTCCGTTCAAATTAAAAACTTATTTTTCGACGAATGAAGTGATCCATTTTTGTGCGCGCACAGCAGAGTTGTGTTGGCGAAAATAATGGACGACCAAAAAATAGTCGAGGCTGCAGTCATTGTTATGCATAGCTTAATTATTAAAAAGGAGAAAAATCGAAAACATCGTCGCTGGTAGCAAACCCAAATTTTTAGAAATCGATATAATTTACTGCAACAACTTAGTGTCTGAGGAGGGCTATGATCAGTTCAAAAACTTTACAAGAATGAGCAGAGCCGACTTTGAATATTTACAAAATTTAATAACACCAAAAATTACAAACAAAAGATACAGATTTTAGAATGGCAATTTCATTAATATCGACATATTCAATATTAATTTTATTTACAAGATCTTGCCATGCTTTTTTTTATTTTTTAATAATTCAAAGAATGTTTAACATCCCATAATATAGGCAACTTTTCATATTCTTCAATTAATAATAACGAAGATTCATTGACCCACTCCATAATTTAGTAAAGAAAACGAAAAAAAATCACACACGCACGCACGAACGCAGACAAAACAAATTGCCGGTGCAAACTGAGCGTTCGCGCACATAAAATCCCTTTGAGCACGAACCAAACACCGACACCAGACGGCTCACGTTCGCGGCTGCTCGCGCACAGACATATTCAAAGTAAGCGTGCGCGCACAGACAGATTCAGAGTGAGCGTGCGCGCACAGCCGTTTACACTTGAGCATTCGCGGAGGATCAGTGCGTGCGTGCTCAAGTCTAAACGCTCCATTGGATTTCGTATAATAATATATAATATATTTTTATGATTTAATTACAAATGTTTTGTTTTCATATTTTTCCTATACTCGTAGTATGAGACGGTATTACTTGCCAAACTTCATAGTTCTAGTCAACGGAAAACACCCTATAAATTTTGATTCCTTTGAGAGTGTCTAAATATACTTTTTGCGGCATGAGCGGCTGTATCTTTTTTTGCTACAAGCGACTGTAGACCTGAGTGTATGGTTTTAATTTCATCTTGATACCTCCACGCGTTCCCGAGATAATGACGGACAACACAAAATAATCCTATAACCCTAAAAAACACTAAAAGATATATCTATATATACTTACAAGTGTCTGTATCCACTTTAGCCAGGATAGTTTGGACAACGAAATTGCAAGAAAAAAATATCAATGACATGTAAGCTCTGGTGGTGAGTCTGATTTTGTGAGCCGCAAAAGTCGAAAAAAAGTTACAGATAATTCCGGTAGATGTAGTGGCGATCATGTTGTACGAAGCGTAGTTGGCTTGGATATAGTTCCTGTTTTCTGCGCTGGTATCATTAGAATCAACTGTCCTGAATTTGTACATCCAGTACTGAAAAAAAATCAACCTAATAAGTAAGATTTATTAACAAGCTCATTTAAGTATCTTCCCATACAGCACGTCCAAATGAAATTACGTTTCTACAAGGGAGACACATGAGAAACAAAATATGTTAAAGTGAACCTAAGTGTTCATCTAGTTCTAACATATACATATGAGATACACGCAGGTTTATATTGATAGAATTGTGTGATAGAGTGTTTACTAGTTACATACCGTATGCACTCAAGATTCTAAAGAGTTTTTTGGAACGTAACAAATAATTATTAAAATGATGAAATCTGACGTCGGTATATGAGACATACAATGTATAAGTCATATGTATATCTGATACTTCGTTCATAGTTGTGCCTATAGTACACACCTTGTAAAAATGTGACGTATACACATAATATAATATCTATATAGACACTTTGTAATAGTGTACTGTTGTTTCTACATTCTAGCATGAAATGAAGGTATGCGCACGCGCGGATAGCCTCAGCGTAGATACACCGACTAAGTGTATCTTATGTGTCCTCTCTCCTTTCTCCTTTCTAGGAGTGGTATGTGTTAGCAGCCATTATTGTTTTATCATTCGGAAGCTCTATATAAATGTTCTGTTTGTGTGTAGTTTAAAAGAGATTTTAAGGTAAGCACAAGTTTTTAATTACCTTGTTACACCTTCCTAAGAGTATTATTAATATTATAGCAGCGACTCTTCCCTTACTCGATACCCAATTTACCAAATTTAGACTCCAATGAATGAAAACTCCAAATATTGTCGTATAATGATAAAGAGGTTAGCTCTGCAATATATTTTTTTTTAATTTGGAAATAATAAAAATCTAAATGGACCAGAGCAAGAAAGATATAAACACTTCAAAGAACTTCTTACACTGATATTCGGTAAATTATTGATGGATCAATATACAGGTATGTTTAATATTCAATAATCAGTTTCATATAAAATTTAAGGGTGAGATTGTTAATCTGGAAATAAAATACAACAAAGTCCAACAGAGTGCTCGATGAATGAGTATGCTAACAAACCAACTGCTTGGAGGGAAAAGAGGTGAAAAAAATGACTAAACGAGGTCCACCAAATCGTGGCGATATACCAGTGTTTACCATTTTAGTATGTTGTTATACTAGGTACTTATATTTTTAATACATTTTGATATAAATTTTATTCTTTTACAGTGTTTTCTTACTTCTGGTTTCTGCAGTGTAAATAATTATTATTATTGTGTTATTTGCGCTATTCCGTTCCATGATCCAAAGAAATATAAGATTTTAATTTTTTAACCACTTAATCCATTTTATGGAAGAAAAATGGCACATTTAATACAAAACAAAAATGGAACAATTTTATGGCCACTTCTCTTAAACTTACGATCGAGATACTTTTGGAAAATACAAAGTTTTGCCTTTCTAATTTTCGTTCTAAAAAGATATAATTGGTATCATTGAATAAATATTTCTTAAAAAGAACGAAAAGTTAGGCATCAAAACTTGTATTATTTCCTAAATTCGTTCATAAGAAGGCGTTTTATCTAGCACAAGATGTATATACGAAGCAAAATACATACGTATACACGCGGTAGTCACAACTGCAATGTGTAAACAGAGTTTAAACGTAATACACAAGCACTGTGTATCCTACGGCACACTGTGTATCCCCTACTTTGTATATACGTAAATGCTATACTGTGGCTACATTGTGAGGCGGACGTTTAACCTTTGTGCATACGTGTTGAACTACAATGTGTAAACGTAGCATATTTACATCGGGGGAATTGTGTCACCCTGTGTCTACATCTAATAATGTAAACACATCGTAAATGTGATTTGATGTGCTGTATGGGTTAGTTTGCTTTTTGTTGGGCAAATCTATGGGTGGGCGGCGAGGTGACGACAAAAAACCATTAGGAGCACCAACCACCACCCCCCCCCCCATTCCGTTTAAAATTATTTGAATTATTCGATATTTAGATATTTAATTGTTCTTGAAAAATAAACAAAATGTGCTTTAACTATTTTATTTATAGAGGTGACCAACGGAAAACATATTTTAATTTGAATCAAGCAAAATGTAACATTTATATTTTAATTTATTAATACAATGAATACATAATAATTATAATATGTACGTATAAGAAAAAATGTAAAGGAAAAAAACATAAGTAAAGAAAACACAATTTTCCATAAAAACTTAATCAAAATTCAAATAAATCAAGCTAACTGATTCTGTGGTAACCACCTCTTAACTGACACATTAAGGTAAACATAATTTATTACTTTTCCTTTGATTAAACCGTTTATCGATTTAAAGAGGCGTCGCCCCCCCCCTTCGCCCCTCTTGGGGGTACGCCACTGTTATCACTTAATATCACCTTCAGAACGAGAACTATGTAATCTAATCTCGTAGAATATCACCATACACTAGACTACGTAACATGCTATTTTTTATTATAGATAACAAATTTTAAGTAGTCCTCATATAAATAGAAACAAATAGATTTAAATAGACGATTAGATGCAACTTCGATTGAAATTAATTTTTATCAAATTTAAAGACACTTGACTTCGACTGTGAACGTCAATAATTAGATTAGATAAAATAAGATAATACAAAATATTTGAAATATTCTGGTAAAAAACTGTTTTCAACATTTTGATTTAATAGTCTTGATTTTCGAGGATTTATTTCTCACTGACTATATAGATAAAAATTATTAAAAATTAAAAAAAAATATAGAATAAATAAATTAAAAAAATATAGAAAAAACTTCATCTATTTTATATACAGTCTGTTGCATCGCCGACCTGGATATACATAGGAAACAAGTACATTTTAAAAATGAAGAGTAGGTTTTATTTTACAGAAAAATTTATTTGAAACTTTTTAAATATCTTCTTATAATGAAGTTTTTTTTTCATTATAGTCATATATAATGAGCAGGGTGCCCGGTGGCGTAGAGGTACTGGCTCTCGTCTACCAATCTGAAGGTAGTGGGTTCGAATACCACACCCGGCATTTCATCAGCCGACTATTTTTATTAAAATAAAAATAGTTTGGGTACCTAGGTCGACTCAGCCTTAAATGAGTACTTGGGATTCACAATCCTGAGGTAATAATAGGCGGTTGAAGCGTAGTGCTAGCCACATTACCTTCTTTGTATACCAATTTCAATTCAATTTCAAACAGTCTTTATTAATTACCTGTTAGTTATATTGCAGCGCTTTTCTAATAATATGTCGCATGGTGGCAAGCAACTCTATGGCCACATGGCCGTTAGTTGTATACCGAACGGCTCTAGTATGGCAAGCTGTACCTTGCTACTCCCAAGGCGTTAAACGCTATATACGGGAGCTATTATTATTATTATTATTATAATGAAGCAAATTGTTAATTTTGAATTATTTATACGAATTCGTTCTTCAGTTATGAGAAATACAAAAATACTAAACTAATAAAAAAATACGGTTTTGATTAAAATACCAAACATGCCACATTCAAACTCAATCGTTTTTTTTTGTTGCCAAAAACAATTTTGAAAGAAATCATTTGTTTAATGTCATATTGACTTTAAACGTACTAAATATAATTTATAAATACGAATAATACAACTAAAGAAAAATAATAGTTTAGTGGTATTATGGAGGAAAAAGTCTATAGGCTGAAAAGGTACATTTTTTATTCATTTTCCAAATATGCCAGACCAGTTATTGAAAACTATAAACTATAAACTTAAGAGAAGAATTCCAACACGAAAAGTTAGTTATTAAAGACGGTAAATATGAAAAGAAGATTAATATTGATAAAGATCATGGCGAAATAATAAATGGAAATGAATTAAATATTCTTTTACAAGTGGAATATAGAACGCAAGTAAGTATTCTGGATACGTGGAGAAATATTCGAAAAACATCGTACCACCGGCACTGCTTGGCGAATTTGAAGAACCATAATTTTAATTAATTTAAATATTCCGAACACGAAGAATTATTAGACGGGGATGAAGAACGTAGGGGAAATTTTATGCATTTTTAAATTATTAACAACTACTAATTGATTTTTAAAAGATTCTCATATGTTTACAGTGTAGTTTTTGTAACTTTCATACAGAATATAACAAAATATAACTGAAAATATTTTTGACAGATGTCTGTAGAAGAAAATCATAATGGATTTGTCATATTGTGTTTGATCAGGACCGCATTATTTTAAATTTTCGCCTAATTTAGTGTTTTTGTATCTCTCATAACTCATAATTCTCTCAAAAGGTGCAAATAAATTTATCTGTAAAAAAATAAAAATAAATTTATCTGTAAAATAAAAACAGTTGACATTTTTAAATTTTATATGGGAGTTTCTATGTCCAGGTCGGCGATACAAAAACACACGCTATATTTTAGAATCACCACAGATAACATATAGTATGTTGTCTGTGGTATCATTCCGCTTCCACTCGTTAATTTTGAATTGACTGAATTCAATTGATGAACATTTGGATGAACAACGTCATGAATAACGGATCTTTGACGGACTTATCTCGGGTACGAACGTTTCGCCTGAATAACGGACAGTCCGTCATAATGACAGACGTCACTTTAATTTCACAGATAAAATATATTTTCTGTCATTTTTTGTATGTCCACTGTCAAAATCTTTCTTAACTCTTTGGACCGACTTGAATTGATAAAGATCATGGACATGGAGAGTAAAAGTTTTTAGTGATGTTTTTGTCAGAATTTCTTATCAAATTGATTCTAAATTATTTTACCTCATTGGCGGTGATGAAGAATACCATAGGCAGTACGCTGATGGTACCAACTATGAAAAAAGTAATGAAAACAAAATTAAATTTGTCTTTTGGTGCGTTCGGGTCATCTACTCTGAGTTCAGGCAAACCAGGAATGTCGTCCATTGGAATACGAGACCCTCTTCTGCTGGGCGGCAAACCTAAAAATAACAAGCGGAATTTTACCATATATGGTCAAAAAGTAATAAAATCGAAAGATATAGCCCTGATTTTGACAGTTAAGAAGTCATTTTTGCAGTGCTTTATTACTGTTTTTATACCAAATTTTCAAAAATAACAAATCGTTTAATTTTTTCAACGTTTTTCCACTTAAATGAGATAAAATCTTTAAAAAAATTAAAAAATTCAGAAGAAAAACAATTAAAAAATTTAGAACTTACCAAATTATTGTAGGTATATGAACTTTGAATATATTTTTTAAGAAATACTATACTATAAAGATTGTGACAAACTTCACAGTTCTTTGACTTCTACTGTACAACTGTCTCTTAACGGACAAGTGTAAAAAATATTAATATTTACACGAAAAAAACAGAAAGTAATAAATCATGAGATTCACGAGGATCCTTTTGGAATCCCCGATGAAATAACTGTAGTGGAATTCACGAAAAAAAAAGACGTAAAGTTTTTCTGCAAACAAATCCGAAATTTAACAAAACTTTAAAAATAATGTAAATAAACCGTACAAGTTTAGTGGTATTGTAATTAGAGATACAAAATATTTTTGGTATATATTGAATGTGACATTATATGCCACCAAGTCGAGCTGAGTCGTACCATCCTTTTTTGGAAGTAACTCACCCCCCTTGTAACTTCTATTGTAGATAAAGAAAGAATATTAATTTGCAGTGCACAAGAGGATATACTTTTGGCTGAATTGTTAATATACTGTTTATGTATTATTCTAATAATTTATTAAATTGCAAAAAAGGCAACGAAAAATGTGCTCGTCAAGTTTAAAGTAATATATACAGGGTGTCCCACTTAAGATGGATACAAGCCAATATCTTGATTGTTTGTTGAGCGACCTTTTTCATTTTTGGCAGGAGGCTGTATGGCTCTAAGATGTACATTTTGCCCAAGGTAAGAAATGCGATACCTCATAGACGTACGTTTTAATGGGGTTTGATATTTTTCGAGTCAAGAGTAAACTACTCTTAGGACAGTATTTATTTCGAATCTGATAAATTATATTGAATCTTCCTTACCTAAGATACTTAAGTTCTAATTTTGATAAATATTGATACAGGGTGTGTCATTAAAATAAGACATTTTTATTTTATTATTATTTTTGCTTTTTAAGTACCTATGACGCGCGACGCCACTGGATAAACAACTGGCTTATTAACCTATTATTAATTGATAATTGGTTACTATTGGTTATTGACAATAAACCTGTTGTTTATCCAGTGGCGTCGTAAGTACTTAAAAAATATAATAAAAATAAAAATGTCTTATTGTAATGACGCACCCTGTATCAATATTTATCAAAATAAACTAAACCCTAGGTAAAATGTACGTGTTATAGCCATACAGCCTCCTGCCAAAAATGAAAAAGATCGCTCAACAAACAATCAAGATATTGGCTTGTATCCATCTTAAGTGGGACACCTTGTATATTTTTTTATTTTAGCTCTATTTTCATGATTTTTTTTTAGCTAACTGTATATAAATATATCTACTTTTAATTTGTAGACTCTGTAGATGTTTATAAAATTTATTATTTGGCTTATTATACAGGGTTATTTAAAGCTTGACTTTTAACTTAACATCCTGTGCAATAATTTCGTGAGAAAATTTTCCTAAAACATTATTTTTCGGTTACAACCAGATATTCTTAGAATATTGTATTAGAATGTTAGAAGTTAATTAATTAATGGTCCTAAAGTATATTGATATTTATAAATTTTTCATACCTCCAGCAGTGATTG
The DNA here is from genome assembly GCF_002938485.1 of Sitophilus oryzae. Taxonomy (NCBI): domain Eukaryota; kingdom Metazoa; phylum Arthropoda; class Insecta; order Coleoptera; family Curculionidae; genus Sitophilus; species Sitophilus oryzae. The sequence goes on along the minus strand of NW_022147047.1, from coordinate 259,946 downwards.
GTGGTGCAAATCCTGGAGGAAACTCGGCATTTGGTGGGGGAAATGGTGGCATGTCCTCATAGTTGAGAGAATACTTCGGTTTTTCAGCGTCATCTAAGAACAACAGCAAATATGATCAGAGAATATTCAATTATCAAATAATTATTATTCAATGTTCTTTTTTCGTTGTTTAAAAAGTATTATTCAAAAGAAGGTATTTACAGTTGAGGGTTGGAACCTTTGGTGTTACACAGCAAAATAAAAACACTAAATCACCACAATACACCATAACACTTTTACTTTTACTCTGGACGCGCGTTTCGCTAACCATGTTAGCATCATCAGCAGATGATTATAAACTGAGTTTATGACGTTAGCATCATCAGCAGATGATTATAAACTGAGTTTATAATCATCTGCTGATGATGCCAACATGGTTAGCGAAACGCGCGTCCAGTGTAAAAGTAAAAGTGTTTTGGTGTATTGTGGTGATTTAGTGTTTTTATTTTAGAAGATTTACCCTACTAGCCAAACCTTATACTAACCCTAGTTAGTACAGAGATTGTTTGTAAAACTAGGTTATCCTGTACCGGATCCGGCAATGAGGAAGATGCATATATTTTATTTTTCGCCAGAAACTGTTCAATTTATTAGAATAAATATGTATTATATTATAGGAGGTATATATGCACGACGCACTATTGGCGGACCCTGTATAAGGATACTAGAAGAGCAAAAAATATTAATAGAACTTTGAAGTACATATATGTATCTAATAATCAGAATCAATTGCTACATCATAGTAGCAAAGGTTATCAACTTAAAAAAAATGTATAAGTAAATATTATTACTCTAAAAACCCAGAAATTATTTTTTATTGGCACAGTGTCGTGAGAAATCATATTGTGAAAAAAAAAAATGATGTAAATCAATTGTTCTTCTAATCTATGGAATTCGGTGGTACTTGTACAACAAGTTAATTTGAAATTATTCCATCTAAAATTGGCTTGTAATTGGTATAATTGATTTACGTATTAAGCCGATATAGAGAACGAAACTTGAGAACTGGAAAAATCTACTTCCATATTCACAGTAATAAGTAAATGTGTGCATTTTGTAATTAAAAATTTTATATTTTAACTAATATATGTATAGCAAGTGTTAGTTATACTATTTATAACTCAAGAAAGGCCGAACCTATTTTGTGATCTTTGATTTGTATAATTCAAAAAACATCAATTTTTATCAAAGCTCTTATGATTTTTTTTCTTATATTTCAGTATTTAAACAGCCGTATGTTATATACATATATTAACGCGAATATCTGCGAAATCGTTAAAAATTTAGGAACAACTTTAAATACAAAAAAATCGTTCTTTCGTATTTTAATTATAAAAAAAAGAATTTTCAATATTACAATGTTTGCCACACCATAAAAAATATTCCGTATAAGGCAATATGGATTTTTCTTCACATATTTCTTTTGTCATCCTTGATTTTTAACTGAGTACTAACCAAGGTTTTAACCATTTTTTGGATATACTGTTTTAACACCAGTTTTAAGCTTTATTCAGAACATCAAAATTAGTGGGGTACTTTATGCTTTTCAGTTTACAATCATTCACAATGTCTAACAAATACAACTAAAATTAATAGTAATAATAAAATACCCTAGCAACATATTACGGTACTCAGTTGTATCCATAGAGAAAGCCTATAATAATTAGCTTATATTTACTCTATACAGAACGTCGGCTACCTCTCGCATGTACTTGTGATGTGTGTCATCAGTGTTTCACAAGTACACTGGATCTACAGTTTATCGCGGAATCCGAACTGCACTATTTGAGAGGCTGTACAAGGCAAATATATTCAAGGTGGTTTGCGCTACTGCCGGCCTAGCTTATAATAGCTTTGTTCGAGTTCTTGTTATTACCGATTCTGAACCGTCCTAGAACTCTGCAGCGTATGCACAAATGAAATAATGTCTTTATATTTCCTTCTGCGCATACGCATTACAGTTCTAGGACGGTTCAGAATCGGTAATAAGAGCAACCCGAAGTAAGCTATTATATTTAAATGTTTTGAAGTATAAAGCTTCATTCAGAACCTCGCCATTAGTGGAATAAATTAGTGGTTTCAATACTTTTTAGATTACGATCATTCATAATGTCTAAAACACAATTAAAGTTAATAAAACATCTCAGCAACAGCTTGCTGTAGTCAGTGGTCTCCATAGAGAAAGCTTAATATTTTTAGCTTATAAAACAATAAATTCTTGATCTCTAATCACAACTATTTCTCTTGACGGATGATAATCAAAAGCCAAAATGACATTCCTAGCAAATTTTGTAGTATAATTAGTGGAAAAGTTAAAAGTCTGTTAACCTTTTTCTACTAATTGTAAATTACTACCACTAATTTTGACGTTCGGAATGCTTATATTTGACAGTAGAGGAACAAACTTCTACGCTAATTGAAACCACTAATTTTTTCCACTAATTTCGAGATTCTGAATAAATTTCAATTAGTGGAAGTATGTTTTTAGAGTATAATTAGTGGAAAAAGTTAATAGTTTGTTAACTTTTTCTACTAATTGACAATTATTAATACCGCTAATTTTCACGTTGTGAACGCTAATTGAAACCACTAATTTCGAGATTCTGAATGAAGCTTAAGTAAATAACAAATAACTTGAGAACTCTACATAGTGCTTCAAGTAAAAAATAGTGTAGTATTGCAATATTTTAAGCTGTATTCAGTTTCGTACCGAAAATGCGGGTTGCAATTTAAAAAACTACAATTTTATTTTTATTTTTTTTTTCCTTTAAACAATTTTAAACACTTGTTTTTAAAGGATATTTTAAAAGTATTGTTAACATTAATTGAAGTTTTTCATTGAAGCTATTTATCAGCTGACTGCAAATATTTTTATTCGAAATAGCTTCAGCTGTAAAGATGCACCATTTTATTTATTAATTAATAAGAAATAACTACACTTACCTTTTTATTCGCCTGTAATTGGCATAAATATTTTAGCTGTAATCAACAAATTAAGAACCAATTTTAAGAAAAAAGTACAAAACAGTCTTAATGTTAAGTTAAAAAATTTAATTAAGTTATCTATTAAAATTTACTACTCTTAACTATAAAAATATCCTTTGTTATAATATTTTTTATAATCCATACACAATATCAGATTTATTTATTCACAATTTGAGCTTGATATACTACATAATACGATTTTTAAACAAATACATTTTTGAGTAATGTACCTTTATGGTGATTCATTTCTTCAAAAAATACTTCTAAGTATTTTGCCACTAGAAGAAAATCTATAAAATAAAACAGTCATTTTTGTTTCATTTTGTAGAATTTTTAGTGGCAAAATTCCTACAGTTATATTTGAAGAAATAATCCTTTCTTAACTTATTGTTGAATTTATTTGCTAAAAGTAAATTAAAATACTTTTAAGTTCATTTTTGATTCGTTTATGTTTAATTCGATTATTTTTTTTATTTATTTTTAATTTCCGAAATATCTTTAATTTACGTACAAATGAAAAAAATTACATCTGCGCAGTACACTTACCTTTTCTGTCAAGTGAAGGTCTCATGTTTACACTATACTTTGTATAATTAACTTAAACCAAATTCAAATATCTTTTAAGTCCGAGTCAAAAATCCAACTTAAAAAATATGCGATGTGAGTTTGGATTTTATATAATCATCCGGATTTAAAAATTTTTATCACTAAATCAAGGGGGATGAGGTAGCATGAACTACGTAGAACAATTAGATAATAAAACTCGCCGATTCTTTATTATTGTATACGTTTGTTTTTAAAGAGGCGTTTCTATTGTCAAAGCGTTTTAGAATAAGTATCTCGCCCAGGAATTTCGAGGGTTTTGGTTTTTTGGGAAAATACGTGTGTCTTTCAATGATTACCCGTACCATCGACTTTGCTGAGAAATATCGTGTATATAAAATAGCTGTAAAGTGCACGCTCATTCGTTCATATTGGCACCGCTTGAGCGGTGAGTTCGCGCGTCGGGCTACTGCCAGGGGCATCTGCCAGCTGTACAGGGTGGGTCAAATTCGACGCTTTTAAATGGAAACACCCTTTTCTATAGGAGATAGACGAAAACTAATATCGGTGTCTGGAACTCAATTTTCATCAAAAACATTATGGTGAAAACCGCACATCAATATCTGTTTCCGTTTCGGAGTTACGGGGTGTTTTTCAAAAATGTGCATTTTTAACAAATCGCTGTAACTTTCTTACTATGGAAAATTTTGTATTTCTATGAAAACATTTCCAAAGCACCTTTTTACGTAGAATTTAATGGTTTAAGTATATTTTTTTTAAATTAATAAATGAAGAGTTATCAACAGAAAAATGGATTTTTTATTTGGGACACCCCCTATATTTTTATTAAACTGAAAAGAATTTAAAATTACCTTTCCAAAAATATAGCACACTTGATATTTTGTTATAATCCCCTTCGAAATACAGAATTTTTAAAAGTTCACCACTTTTAACTAGTAGGCTTTGGACCCCTTATTGATGATATGCCCTTAATGGAACTCGAAAACATATTTTTCCAGCAAGACAACGCACCGCCTCTGGACGCTGAAGTTATCAGCAAATTTTTGCAGCCAATTTCAAAAATAATTGGATAGCTAACCAAGATCCCAGCCGTTAGCCGCCGAGGCCGCCTGACTTAGTGCCCATGGATCTAATCCTATGGATATATTTGCGGAGGAATAAAGGTTCCTATTCTTCCGTATAATCTAGACAAGAATTAAAAATACTTAGCAGTTATGAGAGGGTATCTTTCACCCCCACTAAGTGAATGAATTTCGCGAGAAATGTTCAACTCGCCGATTCTTTATTATTGTATACGTTTGTTTTTAAAGAGGCGTTTCTATTGTCAAAGCGTTTTAGAATAAGTATCTCGCCCAGGAATTTCGAGGGTTTTGGTTTTTGGGAAAATACGTGTGTCTTTCAATGATTACCCGTACCATCGACTTTGCTGAGAAATATAGTGTATATAAAATAGCTGTAAAGTGCACGCTCATTCGTTCATATTGGCACCGCTTGAGCGGTGAGTTCGCGCGTCGGGCTACTGCCAGGGGCATCTGCCAGCTGTACAGTCGTCGGTATCGGTAGGTTACCGACAGCTATCGGTACGTACGGCCAATGAGCGTCGTGTTGATTGTTGTCATAGTTTTAGCCATAGACAAACAGAAAAATTAAAAGACTGCCAGAAGACATACGACGCGCAGGCAAATGTACCTGTAGCGCATCGACGCAAGTGCCGAAATACGTCCATCTAGCTATCTGTGTTTCGACACTAGTCCGTTAGTCTTAGCATATTCAGAAAGAACACGCTAACATCCAGCGTTGCCAATTTGTGGGGAATTCCCCAAATTTTGGGAAATCCGGAGCCGATTGGGAGTTTTGTGGGGATTTTAGCAATAGGGGGCGAAAATAAGGGGAGTTTCAACATTTTATTGCTGATTGAAAATGGCGTAAAATTTTTAGCTTTAAAAACGGAGCGGGACGATATATCTTTCCCAACTTAAAAATTATAATCTGCTTTTTACTTGTGCTTCCCTTTGCAAATGCTTCAGTTGAAAGAAAATTTAGTGACCTCAAATTATTTAATAACTACTAGGGAAGGGATTAAAAAACAAGGAGGTAATTTACAGTTTAATCTCTCTAATATATATAATAAATATTGTATTTTTATTAAAATTATTTTTTTTTTGTTAAAATAATCATATGGGGAATTTTTGGTGAATCGACATCGCCAAATTGGCGAATTTAATTTAGATTTTTGGGTAGTTTAGAAAATTGACATTGGCAACGCCGCTAACCTCATTCTTTTGTTTGTTGTTTGTTCAAAAAGCGGCACGCGGCGTAGTACAAGGCTTGATCATTTTTTAAGAAATTTTTGATTGTTAATTTTATTTTTCTGCAAACTAAACAGTTGTTTTTTTATTAAAAAATAGCAGACAAAGGTAAGAAAGGTAATGTCCATGCCTAAGTTTTTATTTCACTGGCTATTCTTTCTAGAAATTATACCATCCAGCCCTCCTATTTAATTATTAAATGAAAGTGTGAAAGAGATATCAAGGGCTATTCTGTTAAAATATCATCCGACCAGTCTAGGCCCTGTTGTGAACCTAGGGTTCCCAACCGTCCCGGTTTGGCCGGGATTAACCAGGAATCAGAAAGTTTGTCCCGGCGAAAGTTTTGTCTTGGCCGGGACCTGGTAACTAAAAAAGTGTGTACTACACACATAATATATTTTTTTCTCTAATATTTAATGTTTTGTTTCAATTATTTAAAAGCTTAAAGATAATTGTCCCGGAATCGCCGATGCTCAAGTTGGGAACCCTATGTGAACCAGAAGGTCTGCTAAGTTGGATGTTGGATATAGAATGGAAGGAATATCATGGCCGAGAACAAGGCATAATTGTATGTCCCTTTATGTAGGGGGGTAGGTTTGTTTCTAATAGGCAGTAAAACCAAAAATTCTACTGTGAATCTTCATATTCTAGGCCTGTAAAGGTAAATAATTCCTGGAGCCATCTCGAGGTATAGTACTCAAGTCGGAGCGAATCAATTGATAGCACGATGAAAAGAAATAATAGCCATCATAAAACTGTAAATATGTATATAACTAGTACAATGTAGCTATTTAACTGTAAGTACAATGTAGCTAGATATTTAGTAGAATAGGGGTATTATAAATTAATACAAAATACAATAATTGGTCATTCTTTCCATTCCCATTAAATTCTTCCCATTTAATCGTTTTCCCATAAAAAAAGGAAAATTAAAATTAAGAGTGCCCTTAACCAAAAATAGTGAAATAAATGGAGATCAAATTTTATATTAGCGTGTAAGACTTTGAATAAAAAGGTGTAAAAGGATTATAAATGCTGTATTTATATCCTTTAGTATCATGATAATATAAAATTTGAGTAGGTATCTCCATTTATATCACTGTTTTTGGTTAAGGGCACTCTTAGTTTTAATTGCCTTAAAAATAATAAGTATAATAATAATTTAAATCTCCCGCTCTTTCATAGTTCGTACCTGTAGCCAAGTAGGGCGCTAAAAGCGCAATCTCCCAACATTTTACCACGCGATTCACCACTCTCTAAACTATTAACTTTCTCTATGGTTTTAGCTGTCATTAATAGGACATATAGCAAACTTGTATCGACGACTCTCGGTATCTCTACCGTGAGGTTAACAAGGGCACGGTAGAGGTAGGGGAGCGGGGGGCACGTTGTTACAATTTTTAGATAATTGTCAATATGACAAAAGCTATTAAATAATTTATACATTTTATTGCTTTTATCGTTAGTATGTCTATTCAGCTATTAAAATATGATTGAAAGGTTATTAAAATTTATGTAATTTTTTCACAATGAACAATTTAACCAAAAGCGTCGATTGTAACAACATACACCCGATTTGGGGCTAGTTGTTACAGCTTCGGGGCACGATGTTACGGTAGATACATAAACAAAATCATCAATAATAAATCATTTTTTTATTATTTCAAAGCGTTATAAACAAAAGATATAACTTAAAACAGCCTTTAACATTTATGATTAATTATAATATCTACAGCATCGAGGAAAAGATCCGTGTATTTCACTCTGGATAACACGAACATCGGCGGAACTGAATTTCCAGCAGCATTTATGGGACATGCAAGTATGATAAATATTCCTTTTTCGGCAGATGAGATCGCATAGACCTATTTTTGACCACGGACAGCAACTATTTTTTAGGCTTCTGTACCTTTGTGACACCTGTTTCGTCAACGTTCCATATGCACAAAGCAGTGAATTCATATTTTTGGAGTAAGCTTTGCAGATTGTCAAAAAATCTTTAACGTTGGTTCTGTTGAACGACGTTGCTCTACTCAAAGATGTAGCTTCTGGTGTTCATAGAGATAGTTGAGGATTTCTATCCATAAAACTTTTAAACCTGTCCGGCCCAGTCATATTATTTTTAAGCCAGCTGGGGGGAATATTTGTTAATTCGAGTTTTACAGCACATTAGTAAGCTAGTTTTCGGACTTCTGTTGGTAGTAAACCAAAATATATTTCTAAACTTTAAGAAGATAGTTTTGAGTAGATAAGAAGCTAATTTATGTTCTGTTTCTTGTGAGAATACCAATCTAGGTTGAACGCAACCCAATGAACAAGATTCGTTGTTTTTGTTTTTTCCGACATACCTGGATAAGGGACATCGGATACAAATTAAACATTTTGCTTGATTTACGAATTTCCGTTTTATTTTGCAGTATTTCTGCTGCAGAAGATTCATAGACTTCTAGACTAGTTGTACTTCTTTCTGTTTTTCTTTTATAGTTTCTCATTCTGAAAAAAAAATCAAAGGGTATTTCTAATTTTTTAAAATATGAAGACAAACGGTACAAGGCATGGTATTTTTTTGTTACATGTAACAACTTAATATACTTAACAACAATATAAATTGAAGTCAGGCATTAATGGATCTCGATAGTAGAAAAAAACAACATTGCAAATTAAAGGTAGATGTGTTATGAACGTTCAAGGTTAAAATTTTTGAGGAAATAAAAAATACAGACATCAGAAATCAAAAATTTCGTAAAGAATTTGTTTACTTACTGGGTTCAAATCGAGACACATGCATACAACTTAGCAGCTTGGCGCTTTACGGGTCACTGATCATTTTTATGTAATGCACGATGTTATGAGAAAACAAATGAGTCCACTTATGTCCACCACAGGGTTTAAAATCTCGGTAAAAACGGCGTGTAACTTCTTACCCGTGTAACAACGTGCCCCCCGTTCTCCTACTGATCCTCGGTGGTAAAAATTTGCGATATCTGTCATAGGGTCGATCGGTAGCTATGACAACAATCAACAAATGTTTACTATTTACTATATACAAATACGTACCGATAGCTGTCGTTAAGTTACCGACACTGTCGGTGTGTGTAATAACTGTCGGTAAGTTACCGACAGCTATCGGTACGTACGGCCAATGAGCGTCGTGTTGATTGTTGTTGTCATAGCTTTAGCTGTCATTAATAGGACATATAGCTGTCGGTAAGTTACCGACACTGTCGGTGTGTGTAATAACTGCCGGTAACTTACCGACAGCTATCGGTACGTACGGCCAATGAGCGTCGTGTTGATTGTTGTTGTCATAGTTTTAGCTGTCATTAATAGGACATATAGCAAATTTGTACCGACAACTGTCGGCATCTCTACCATGAGGTTAACAAGGGCACGGTAGAGATACTGATCCTCGTCGGTACAAATTTGCGATATGGCCGATAGGTAAATTGTTGAAAGGATGCTGTTAGACTTGGATCAACGCAAATTAATAAAATTGCGTTTATCTCATCATGGAGGCCGAAATCGACAAAATATCAAGAGACACCTTTTAATCGGCATTAAACTGCTTACACTATATCGCTAACAAGAGAAAAAAAAAGTCAGTGGCGTACATGCTTTTTTTTAGAAAAATATTCCAGTGATAACCCATATGTCGCATTTATAGTAACTTTTACCCTAAAAATTTCATTCGAAACGCTAAAAGTACTTGGAAGAAAATTACAAGAAATAGAAAAAAATATTAAGACTTTAACACCCTGTAGCTACGAAACAAAGCAGAATCGGACCTATGTTGGTATGAAAAATAAATCTTATTTTTACGTGAGGAATCTCTCCACGAGAGACGGCACATGTCTTTTAAAACGCCCTGTATATTTTTTTATAATAAAATTTTCTTTTGACATACAGGGTGAGTCTTAAATAAGAACAAATATTTTCGGGGCTAGTATATTTTGACCAAACTAAAAATCTATGCTGTTTTTTTCGTGAAAAAAAATAGGATTTTTTTTATTTTTTAGTTAAAGAGCATATCTTAATAATAATGGCATATAACATTATACCCAAATTAAAACCTTGCTTAAACCTACAAACCCCGAAAAAATCCGGTGGTTCTCAAAATTTTAGTAAGAAAAATTGATTTTTTTATTTTCTAGTATATTTTTTTTATTTGAAAAAGGGTAAAGAGAAAATCTGTTTCTTTTATCGAGATCTACTAGTTCTGAATTGCACTTATTTCTGAGGCATCCTATGTAATGGGGGAACATGTTCCCACGTTATACGTTAACAGATGTTTATAACTATTTATTTCTTAAACATATTTTTGAACATTTTTAACGGTAAAAATGTACGGTAAGAATGAAATATGTTCCGTAATTTGAGCTACGCGGTACGGTAAATCAATTTTCACCTGGTTAAAAACCCTGGTTAGTGCTTTGTCTCAGTTGTTTCTTAGCCATTACAGGATAATGATGTTGCAGCACCCGCACATAGGGGTATTTGGTCTATAAACCTGGCCAAAAGTGATATTTTTCATTTTCATTTTTTATCTTAACTGAGTACAAATCTTTAAATACTAAATGTAAACAGGTTTATTAGCTTTTTTTAAGTCGTAAGTTGACTAACAAATAATATATTTCAAGTGTGAATTATCTTGAGTGTATTCTGAATATTTCTAAGATTATGAAATAGTGAAATTGTTTGTAGTGCTTTTTTGCAAATTGTTTATAATAACATTCACGGTGGATGCAAAGTCAGCTGGTAAGTCCTGTTTTATGATTATTTTTATTTTGAAAAGTTTTCGTATTCTTTATTTCTTTATAACGTTTCATATTTAAAAAATCAGTAACCTATAAGTAAGACTATTCGGCAATATTTCGTATGGAAATTTGTATCCGTTCAATGCTTAAGGTATCTAGCTTTGGAATATGTACAAAAATCTTGCCAATATTTTCCACGGTCAAAAAAAAACATTAATTTAAATAGATTCTTAAAGGAAATAGTATTTACCCTATAACACCCATCCTCGCTCAAATATCGTCTATAACATACAAATTACTTTCTTGTTCTAGCATCCTCGTCCAACTGCTTGGTTTTGCACAGAATGGCCCTATTTGATCGGTGAAAAGGGTGTCAGTGTAGGGGAAAAAATATTGTGTAAGAAAGATAAAATGGGGTGCTCTCCTCTAATAAGTAATATTACGAGCAAAAAAACAAAAAAAAACATAAAACATAATTTTGGCCAACTTTTAGTTCTTAATACCCCTTTGTGCGCCGCACAGTGGATCGAGTATGGCAGCAGTTGGACATTTACTTTTAATTTCATATTTTTATGAATACTTTGTTAAGAATTAGTTTATTCGATTAAAATTATTAAATATACTATAAGTATGAAATTAAAATAAACTCTAATTGTTTTTGTAAATTTTCTGGTTTCTAAAGGATTTTATTGAACATGAACTTTTAGTATCTAATTTATGTAGGTATCTAATCTAATTTTTAATTTTTCTGTTGTAAAATTTTAATTAATGTTTTTTTTTCTCAATACAAGATGGCGAATTCAAAATGGTGGACGAGTTATGCTATTTATTCTCGCAGTTATTATTTGGTTTGGCTGATACGTATTTATAGGAAAATCTGGAGTGCTAACTGCCAATTTGAATGATTTTAGATAAAAAAATGGCACAATTAACAAAAAGAAACACTTTTTGCTCCATCATAAATATGTGTGTGGAAGAATCTAAAATGTTGGAAAAATGACTTTATATTTCAGTTCAAACAAAATTAACCCGTCCCTCCCCCCTCGAGCTCATTGTCTATCTTCGGGGACTTTTGACACGACATATCAGCCCAAGTCTAGAAAAATCATTTAAAACCATTTTCAAAATTGTGGGATTTTTTTCCACCGATTTTTATAATTTGACTGGGCTAATAGGTAAGAACACTAAATTGATTTTTATATTCGATATAAAAGTGTTTATACTATGTTTTTTTTTCTCAGGTAAGTTTTCGACAGACGATGACAGAAAAAAAGCAGATGGCTTCTATACCAATCCATTCATTTTACTAAAAAAAGTTTCTAATATTTTTTAAGTTAACTATGGATGGGTTTATAAATAAATACGTCATGCGTCGTCTCTTGTTGTTTTTAACCAGTTTTATTGGTTTATTTCAAAAATGACAGATTATATTTCAATATTATTGGTTTGACGCAACGACGAACGACAAACGGACGCTTATTCGTATGAACTCGACTTAAGATTTTGGGAGTTGTCAAACTCTTGCTAAATTATAGGTTATAATTTTGTGTCAAATTATGTCAAATAGAAATGATAAATATTTTGCATTTTGGACTGTGTTGTTACTTGTGTTTCGTGTTTTTTAAAATTAAGTGGAGGAAAACTCGAGGGAATATTAAGTGTTGACCCTGACCATAGTTTACAGTTAATATTCGGTGCACAGAGACCGCCAGAGACACAGTTTGCCAGAGACTATGGCCAGAGAGTTGTATTAGCCACAAATAAAGTTGTATACCATCTCGTACATGGTACCAAAAACTGGAGTATCTGTAAAATAACATCACACGATAGGTAAATAATAAATTTTAGTACTGCAGAAAAAAATAAGATTAAAGTTAACTAACCAAGATTAGATATTTTCAGTTTCATACAGTTTTTCTTCACAATATTTTGAAGTAATCACTTGTCACTCAAAATTTAAATATATTAATTATACGTTTCAATTCTACCAACTTATTTCTTCGTAAAATAAAATAAACTACTTTGAAATTAAAATGACAGACACATCTATAATTGTCAAGGATTTTGTCGTTGGACAGACTATATTAGGTTTTTAGTTTGCGATGTTTGTGATAAATAATTTTCATGTTCATCGTCTTTGAATGGACATGAGGATCCAAGTACCTAATCTGAAAATAAGCCAACATATCGTCGGCTTTATGACGAAAAGGCGTATCTCAATTTTTGGCGATTTTGAGATATCAACGTCATGACGTGCCCAATGGGTCATATTTTAACATAGCGAATTTGCGCATCTCAATATTGTACCTTTTTCATTTTATATTCGTTTAAAAATTTGCCCCATCTCAAATACTACAATTCTTCGTTATGACGAAGAGACGTATGTTGAAATAGGGCTCTTTGTTATATCAATTGTTATACCAATTGTTATACCAATTGTTATACTACAAGAAAGATGGAATTTGAGATAGGTCGTTTTGTTTTAAGTTGTGAAAATGTATGCGAGAGAAAATCACACCATTCTACCTAATTATTTTCTGAGTGGTGATGGTTGCTTGGGACAAAATAAAACTTCTATCATGGCAGCAGCTCTCTTTTACAGTGTGATTTTGAGTCTGTTTTTTTGCCAAAAACCATTATTAGAATGAGCTAGACTCGGCACATAGCTGTATCGGGTAGGCAAAAGATTGCCCGAGAATAAATGGCCGAAGAAAAATTGATCGAAAGCTAAACAACGAAACGAAAATTGCCCTAATGGAAAATTTCCCGAAATTATAATTTCCCTAAGAACATTTTAGCGAACCAAAAACTTGCCCGAAAAATACAATAATTTTTATCTCATTATCATTGTCAGGCCATTGGCATTGTCATCCCTGTCAATTTTTGGAAAATTTTATTTACTGTGCCTATCATCATCCTGCATAAACACGTAGAATGGAAGTCGAATTTGTTATCATTGAACAGGGAAAACAGAAACTGTTAGTCCACAGTTATTTGTATCAAAAAGGCACGAATGAAGAAACATGTTTTGTTTTTGTTTAGTTTGGTTTTTATTAAATGGACCGTGAGTTTAAATGCCTTGTATTAATGCCCTCAATTAACTGAATAATTACTAAAAATATATTAGTGAAAAAAAAATATTTTTGTATAAAAAACAATATTATTAAAATAAGAAGCTAGATAAGTGTATTTTAATTTATTATTGTCTTTGCTTCTGGAATGAAAATTGTCTTTGTTTTCAATTGATCTAATACAACGCGAATAAAAGTATTTAAAAATATTTGTTTCTGATTTTTTGGTGATTTTCAGATTTTTTCTGTATGTAGGTATTGTATTTTCTTGTATGTATTAAATAATGTGAATATTGTATTTTTTTTTTCTTATTAAGAACACTTTACCATCATTTTTAAATTTATTTTACATGGGCGTATGTATACTATTCGTTTGGAAATAAATTTATTATTATTATAACAAAAAGGCCTATCTCTATTAAACAACTAAAAAGAAATTATTTATTAGAATTTACGCACAATTTATCTTCAGAACGTTTCCTCAGTGTCTCCGTTTAAGTGTTAATACAAAAACACTATTAAAAAAAAAATTTATTGGCCATTTTATAACATTTATTGGCCAAATAAAGTAAGTGATTTTCTTTAAAAGTAGCAAAAAAAAAGCCGATGATATCGTTTGTCCTTTGTGTGCTAACGAAAAGATTCTCTTTTCGCATCATCAGGAAGCATTACATCATTAAAAACTGTTTGAAAGTAGATTATTTGTCATGGAGTAAGCCAATGGAGATTAATTGTAATAGAAGTAATTCTAAGTGTAAAGATGTTTCAGGTTTTCAGAATAAATCGGTTGAAAAAAAGAAAATTAAAATTCCTTAGTTTACTGCAGTGATTCCCAAAGTGGTCCAGGTGGACCCCCAGGGGTCCACGGGAGACTTGCTGGGGGTCTACGTAGGCGTGAACAAAAAATGGGGGTCCATAAGATGTTAATGGGGGTCCACGAAAATTTATCTGCTTTTGATAGTAAAGAGCAAAAATGTAAGCATAGTTTTTATAAGGGCCTACCTACATTGTTTTAAGTACCTATCTAAGCAGATAATATTTTAATAAGGCAAGCGACTGTTACTTGTCCAAACTTGCGTATTCGATATTACGTACAATTTCGTGTACAGACTTGCAAAGCGCTATCCGCCCGACAATGCTTAATGCTTGTTCAGACATGAACTTGATCACCACTATAAATACTTGATGCCAAAGGCAAACGCATTCATTTGTTTCCGGAATTTCGAAAAAAAGGCGGAATTTGGAAAAAAAGTTGTGAGAAAATTTATATCTGTGTTTGCTAGTGCCGGAGAAAAGTAAGTAACCTACCTTTTTTTTGTTATAGTACTTAAGTATTTTGTTTACGTGTACTAGTCGGTTGATCACAACGGCCTGTATAGATAGGTAACTTAGTAACTTACAGATATTTTAATTGTCCTCTTTCGATTTGAAGACAAACACAGCACGTTTTATTCAATTGTTTTTTCACGAGAGAAACACTGCCTCTCTAAAAGGCCGAATAAGCAATATTGCAGAGCAATTAATTTTGTAATTTTTCTTGCAAATAACTACTAATTTTATAAAACAGTAATTTCATAATCATTTTAAATTGGTTTTGAAGTAACTATTTTATCAAAACTATTCCTTTTCGGAAAGAGCGAGCGGTGCGCGGGCGACGGGAAAAGGGCGGGGCTTGGACTTCGATGCCAGTTTGTCACGTTTTAACAATGAAGCCGCAGACAAAAAATACGCAAATACACGGAGCGCGTGAACTCATTGATTTAATAAAATGTTAGTTATCGTTTTTATGGACAATTTTGGGATTTCGACTTTTTATTTTTTCCTACACAAATATGATCAGTATTCGATACTGAGTACACCAATTTTATTTATACTATTAAAAATTAGTGGTAAATTATGTACTTTTAAAATTGATACCGTTTTGTGAAAACGTCTGTATTTGTCTCAGCGGTTTATTAGTTGGTCCCTTTACAAGCCGTAATTCTATTTCCGCGTGCTGACAAAGGCTGCGGTGTGATACCTATATTCAGAAAAAACTTGGTTACTAAAACATTTTTTTTTACAGGTAAGGTAACTGACACGAAACATGGCTACAGCAAAGAAAAAATGTCGACAATATAGTATCGATTATTTGAAATATGGTTTTGTTCCATCAGAGGCAGACAAACAATTGCCCATGTGCCTATTATGCAACAAAGTTTTGAGCAATGACTCTATGAAACCATCAAAGCTCGAAGATCATCTAAAAAGGTGTCATACTGATAAAATAGGTAAAGATTTAAAATATTTTCAAACATTGAAAGAAAAATATGGAAAGAGACCCACCATGCACAGTATGTTCGCTTCAACATCTCAAAGTAACGATGATGGCTTGCGGGCATCTTACAATATCTCATTACTTATAGCAAAATCTGGAAAACCGCACACTATCGGAGAACAATTAATTTTACCCGCTGTTGAAGAGGTTTTAAAAACTGTTTTGCACAAATCTCCATTTGACGTACTAAAAAGAATTCCATTAAGTAACAATACTGTACAAAGACGCATTGATGAAATGAGCTCTGATATCGAAAGCTTTTTGTGCAATCATCTGCAAAAAACTCATTTTTCTATACAACTGGACGAGTCAACGTTACCCAGTAATGAAGCATTACTATTGGCATATGTCCGATTTATTGTTGAGGAAGAAATTCACGAAGAATTGCTATTTGCCAGAACTTTGGAGACTGACACTAAAGGCGAATCAATATTTAATGTCCTGAGTAATTTTTTTACGGAAAAATCGATCCCATTTACAAACATTATTTCAGTGGCAACAGACGGAGCTCCTGCAATGGTCGGGCGATATCGTGGGTTTATAAGTCATCTCAAAAGAATTATACCAGGACTTACAGCTATTCATTGCGTAATCCACCGACAACATCTTGTGGCAAAACATTTAAGTGACAGGTTGAACCAATCTCTTCATTTTGTAATAAAAGCTGTCAACAAAATCAGAAGCAATGCATTGAATACGCGTTTATTTGCTCAATTGTGCGACGAAAATGATGAAGACTTCCAACGACTGCTCTTACATACTGAAGTACGCTGGTTGTCGAAAGGTGCATGCTTAACGAGATTTTACTCTGTTTTCGATTCCATATTAGAGTTCTTAGAAAGTAGAGATCCAGATTTAAAAGAAAACTTGATCAAATTCAAAGCAGACATTGCGTATTTGACAGATTTGTTTAAAAAATTTAATGATATTAACTTGCAGTTACAAGGGGACAGCCTGAATTTAATAAAAACAAAGGGGATAATTTCGGCTTTTCTTGGGAAATTGAAATTTATGAAGCAAAACATTAGTCGGCGCGAATTCTCTCAATTTCCAAACTTGTCGCAGGTAGAATGTATTGATGAGGATATCCATACCTACAGTCAACATTTAAGTGCTCTGCATGATGACTTCAAAACCAGGTTTGAAGATATACTGACGATGGATATACCACCATGGATCATAAATCCATTTGATGAAACGGAAGTGGCCAATGTTGTATTACAAGAGGAGCTGCTCGAGCTAAGCACTAATGAGGAGCTGAAGGTGAAATTTAGAAAAGGCTACCCAACATTTTGGCTGCAAGCAGAAATACCCGAAAAATATCCTGGACTGTGGGAAATCGCAAGGAAATTTTTAATAGCTTTTCCCTCGTCATACCTTGTCGAAAGGAGTTTTAGTGCCGTTACAAACCTCTTAACAAAAAAAAGGAGCAAATTAAACATCACAGAGCGGGGGGATTTGCGGTTATTGCTCCTAAAAATAAAGCCAAACATTGATCGTTTGCTGACACTCCATCAGATACATCCTTCCCATTAATTAAAATTATGACCTGAACCTATATTACCTTAATATTTTTTCTTGTAATTCTATTCTTTTAATAAATAAAGTGATATAAAATGTACCATTTTTTCGTTTTTATTTTACATATCGGAATATAGGGACAGAACTCAGAAGTGACACAATTTTTATTTTTTGGCGACTTTAAGAATGTGGTAGAAATGTAGCAGCAGGGGGTCCACCGAAACCAGTAAAATTTTGAAAGTGGTCCACGAGAAAAATAAGTTTGGGAACTACTGGTTTACTGGTTGCCTAACGATTAACATTAATTTAAAAAAAAATCCCCAACATGAACAATGAACAAAAACAAAAACAGACCACACAAAACAAATTGTTGGTTAGTAGCAGTTAGAAGTAGTAAGAGATATAGATGTAGAGAGTTATCGTTTTTTAATAAAAATTAAAAAAAAAAACATTATAAAATTATAAATATAGAATAGTATACGGTTTTATAACTTTTTTGAAGTTTATAAAAAACATTCATAAAAATATATACAGGGTGTTTTAAAACAAATGCGAAAAACTTCAGGGGTGATTCCTTGTTCAAAATAAAGGGTAGTTTGCTTCATAAACGTTGGGTCAAAAGTCAACCATTACGGAGATATTGCGGTACAAAGATGGCGGAAAAATAATGTTTTTATTTTTTATCTTGAAAACGAAAATAGATAAACTAATAAAATTTTATGGAAGCATTACTGTTATGAAAACACTTTCTGGTAATTTTTTCACTTTTTTAAAACGAGTGGAAGGGGTTGAAATAAACTACCCCTATCATTCTTGTTAACGAAATTTAAAGAAAAATCTTATCAAACACATGCAAACAAATTAATTTGGATAGTTCAGTTTGTTTAGAAACTTTTTATCTCTTTTTATTTTTTGATAAAACTCACCGATTTGAAATTAAAAATAAAATGTAAAGCATTACATGTCAGCACAAAAACATTTTCTGATAAAGAATCTAGTGGGCTGCTGTAATTTTTTAAGAAAAATCTAGTCGGCCGCTGTTACTTTTAGGATGTTCCTAATATTATTTTATTTGACATTACTCTACTGCAATACGTTATTATCTAGATGATTATTATTATCGTTATTATCACTAGATTCTTAATCTAAAAATGTTTTTTGTCCTGACATGTAATGCTTTACATTTTATTTTTTAATTTCCAATCGGTGAGTTTTATCAAAAAAACACAAGAGGTAAAAAGTTTCTAAACAAACTAAACTATCCAAATTAAAGCATTTGCATGTGTTTGATAAGATTTTTCTTTAAATTTCGTTAACAAGATTGATTTTGGTAGTTTATTTCAACCCCTTCCACTCATTTTAAAAAAGTAAAAAAATTACCTGAAAGTGTGTTTTCATAACAGTAATGCTTCCATAAAATTTCAGTAGTCTATCTCTTTTCGTTTTCAAGATAAAAAATAAAAACATTATTTTTCCGCCATCTTTGTACCGCGATATCTCCCTAATGGTTGACTTTTGACCCAACGTTTATAAAGCAAACTACCCTTTATTTTGAACAAGGAATCACCCCCTGAAGTTTTTCGCATTTGTTTTGAAACACCCTGTATATATTTTTCAAATCCTTCAATTTAATAGCTGTTAGTAAGAAGTTCACTTCAAATATGCGCACATAGTGCACACACAATTTTTTTTTTATTTTCAAATTGGCCTATTTTAAGAGTTGTCTTTATTAAGATTCTAACATATAAAAACTAATACCTGGTACAGAGTACGTCTGGGAATTTCCACGGCTTGCGTCTAATTATCATCGCGCTGCCGTTTTCTGGAAAAATCCTAAAAGAGCAAAGAAAGAGTGGCTGCCAGACGGAGTCAAACTGACTTTTATTCCTTTCTTTGACTGTATGCAAAGAAGTCGAAATAGCTTTCGACATTGTTTGCCTGCCAGCTGTTCGTTCGATAAACGATACGGGCGGCTGCCAGTTATTTTGCCAACGCGTCATTCCAAATATTTGTTACTCGAACTGTATAGAAAGATACTTGAATCGTTCTAGGGGAACTACACTCACCGGCACGAAAAACGGGCACCTTAATATTTTCACGTATTTTAAAGTTTTATACAGGGTGAGTTTCCTACTATGTTCTCTATGGGTATCTCAGAACCTACTGGAGATAGAGAGTCGGTTAAATGGGGAAAGAATTGCAGTTTTGTGGGGTCATAACTATGTGCCTTTCAGATTTTTGAAAAAGTTCATGGCTTACTAGATATTTCGAAAAAAACAAATTTCGGCTATTTTAAAAATTGTCAATAATTCTATTATAGTCCATTTTAGACAAAAAAAATTCAGATTAAAGTTGTAGATAATCACATAGGTACCTAATGAGTCTGTCTTTTTCGATTTTTTCTAAAGCCTGTAATTTTTGACATATGACACTAACATATGTTTTTTTAAATGGAAACCATAGTTGGCCATGACTTCATAAAAAAGGCCATTTTTTAAGCTTTTCAGCGATATAAGCTGTAATATGTTTTTTTTTCGAAAAATTACTGAGTTATAGCCAATTCTTATCTTTCTTGACTAATTTCACTTAGTTGGTATGGTATTCTTTTATTCTGTTATGATTTATAACTTATAAAAAGACAGATTATTTTATTAAACGGTTCTTTACAATTTACATTACACAAACTAAAACTTAAAAAAAACTAATATCACTACATACATTTTAAGTTATTTTAGCTAATGTTCAAAAAAACCGCCATTGTTTTGAGTACATAAAATGCATTTTTTTAAAACTGAATTACAAGCTTTTCCCACAGAATGGCCTGTCGACTTTAATAAACTTCTCCCGTACCGCCTCTTCGAGTGCATCTATTAATACATAAGTTCTTTTTTATAAACCTTGTTGTTAACCATACCGCACAAAAAAATCTAAAATGGATATGTCTGGTGATCGAGGAGGCCAATGAAAATGGTCCACCTGTTCATATCCCTGAGTTTGCATAATTATGATATAAATAATTTTAACATTTCTTTCATTATGAGGGGGAATGTCATAATGAAAGTCATGTTGGAACCACTTTATTGATGCGCGATTATCTAAATTTAACTTTTCTAAAAAACGTAAGTATCCTTCACCGGTCAACGTATCCTCGTAAATGTATGGCCAAGAAAAGTTGAACCAATAATCCTACACGCTATTCTTCATTTGAAAAATTCATATTTACAATTTTTGTTTATTTTAATTTATTAAGTTTGGATGTGACAGTTTCACATTACTGAGGGCAACGACGACTGAACTTGTTTCCATGGCTAACTAAGTGAAATTGTTTAAAAATGATAAGAATTGGCTATACCTCAGTAATTTTTCGAAAGAGACATATTATAGCTTATATCCCTGAAAAGCTTAAAAAATGGCCCTTTTTATGAAGTCATGGCCAACTATGGCTTCCATTTAAAAAAAAACATATGTCTAAAGTAGATTATAATGGAATTATGGACAATTTTTAAAATAGCCGAAATTTGCTTTTTTTCGAAATATCTAGTAAGCCATGAACTTTCTCAAAATTCTGAAAGGGCGTATGTTTATGACCCCACAAAACTGCAATTCTTTGCAAGCTATTGAGATGAATCAAATAATAAACTATCGTACCTAGATGATTTTTAAATTTCTTGCATTTTTAACATATCCCACAGGGTTGTTGAAACTCCAGGCATTGTCAGGCAATGTTGGGCAGTACGGGGCATTGTTGAGCAATGTGGGGCATTCTCGGGCATGATTGAGTAGGAAAAGGGCATTGCGGGGCAATATTCGAGTAATCGAGGCATTCATTGCCTTTTGGTTTACAGAAATTGGTCGTGTACTTACCCCCTGCTTATGAGTATTGTCTATATTATATTTTCCAACCCTTTTAACGATATAGCATGGGAGCAAAAATAAATTATATATGTGAATAAATAGGCATACTGATTCAAAATTTCGGGAAGAGGAATAAAAAACACCGAGGCTCTAGAAGATCGATATCTATGGCCCAACATCACCTAAACATAACCTTAATTTTTACAAGTGCTTTATAGTTAGGACCATAGACGCTGCGATTAGTGTTTTTTTTCTATTTTTAAATAGAATGGAAAAGTTACCGGAAAATGACGAATACAAAATAGTGGATGAAAACTCATTCCAATTTTAGTATTATTTAAGGAGCCATAGCACCGGAATTCTTTAAGATTGTAAGCGTTTCACTAAAAACAAACTACAAATATTTACAAACTAGTTTACATATCGAACTAAAAATATTTAGATAAAAGAAAGATTAGGTATACCAAGCGTCTTGTTGATTACTAACCAAATTTATCTCCAAATACAAAATTACAAGAAACATACTTGCATTTTTTTAGTAATTTGTCGTGCATTTTTGGTATGAAATAGTTCTTTTAAAGTAAGATTTGTTTTCAGGAATGTGCGTGAAAAAACGCACATTAAGCACAAATTGCATACATTTTTTACATCACCGAAAAATTTACAATATATGGAAATATAAACAATATAATGTTCACACCAGAGCGTAAAGTAAAATTTGATAGGTGGTTTGACACGGTGACAGATAGTTACTTTATGAACTAGTGCGTAGAGTAATTTTTTTTACCCACCAGTGCAAAAAAAATTACGCACCGTCTAGCTTTCGTAAAGTGAGTGACTTTACGAACGGTCGTGAAAAAAAAATATTTTTTTTTAATTATTCGAAAGAAAATTTACAAATATTATTGGGGAAGAAAACAACACAATCAAACAAAAAAATAAGTTATCAAAAATCTATTAAAGTCATGGTCTTTTAAAAAAGTACTTGCTGTGGGTTTTTTAGATTCTCGCTATATACTCTAAAATGTACTTATCTAATAGGTAATTGTTCTACAATTTAAAGGGTCCTGCCTTATACAGGGAGTAAAAAAAAACTTTTTCTGCATTAAAAATTATTAAATAAGTCCATTCTAAAGTAAATTTCCTTTTTAATATATAACTACTGTGTATGTTGCAATCGGTTCATTCAAGAAAGTGCTCTCCCCAGTATAATTTACGGACGTATGGAGACTTTACACTGACGACGACAACCATTCGTGTCAAGAACTTGACACAAATTGAATATTGAATGAGACTGGTGGATGGAACATGCCATCAGGATTACTACCATACCCAAAATTTCGAGTGTTGTGTGTCCCAACCACTTCTGACGCAAAAATATGAAGCAACTAGATTAAAAATAGTAAATTAAATATTCCTGGTTGTAATGTCAGGAAGTCAATGTCGTGGATGAAACATGAGATGGGAGGCAACTATGAGGATCATCATTATACCGAAAATCCTCTCTGTTGGATTTCTCCGCTCCAAAAATATTAAAGAGTGTCACCAAAACCGAGGAGTAAAATAAAACAATGGCGACCCTCTCCAATTAAAACCGTTATTCTACCGAAACGGTACAATAACCGTCAAAAGGCTTTATTTGGCCTTATAGAATTTAAATTATAAAAGCTGAAAAAAGGGCGAAAAAAGAAAAAGGAGGGATATCTAGAGGGTGAGACAATAGGCTCCGATGCAGTCAAAAAAAGCGTCACAGAGTCGATCCGTATTTTAATGGAATCTCTTTGTGTCAAATTTTAGAAAAGGATTTCATTTTTATATAGTTTTTTTCGTATTTAGGTACGTGACTGTTCGAGATAACGTCAGCACAATGTTAGTTAAGATATTTAAAAGTGGATAGAAGTACTATAAAATGTAAATGCTCCTGTAAATGCATATTTAGGTGACGCCTTTTTCTCTGGCTTTGGATGTCAATTCGTGTGTTTGTGATTGTAAAAGTCATAAAATATCTATAAGAGTCAAAAACGTTTTTGCTCGAAACAAAATCGTTTTTGACTAAGTAGTGGAGTGCTTTAAGCCTTTATGGGATACAAACCTCGGAATTCGTTTACTGTGAACGAATTTTTATAAAACTTTTTGCATTGTATTGTTAATAAGATATATTACAAAGTTTACCCATTTAAATTCGTTGCTTTCACTTTGGTATTTAAATATACACAAATATTAAAAATGCATACATACAAGGCTCCGTATTCCAAAAAACCTCTGTTTCAGGATACCTATTTGAGATTTTTACTCCAAATCTTTTACAAAATATGTATTTAATGGTAGTTTACATTTCAAAAATATTTTATAGATGTACAGGGCGAGTCAAATATATTTTTACACTTAATTTTTAGTTTTTCAAATAAAATGCTTTATATTTTTTAGCTCAATGAATTTGCTATAAAATTCCGGTTCCAAAAATACTTTAATACCATAGAGTATACTGAGTAGTTTTTGAATTATGACCATGAGGACGTCAATCTGACTCAATGAGAACTTCTAATCGAGACGATCAACTTATTGTAAGTTCATCGCTAAGAAACCGCCGCGGCCGGCGCCCTTTGCCAGCTCTTTAAATATATAATGAATCGCAACTAAGAAACGTACATAATATTATCTAACGGACTCTAAGAAGAAGACTAAATAAAGCAAATCTTATGTCAATAAGGCCTACTTCGGGACCAGAACTTACTAGATCTGTGGACTAAGACCAAAATCAAAGGCATGGTCTTAATGTAAAAAATACGAAAACATGTTAGTGTCTTCTTTAAAAGCGAATATCGGCAAAAAATATAAAGCTAATAAGGTGAACCAAAAAATAAACTGTCGAGAAAGGATGTATCTAGATGATAAAACTATTTTT
Source organism: Sitophilus oryzae (assembly GCF_002938485.1). NCBI lineage: Eukaryota > Metazoa > Arthropoda > Insecta > Coleoptera > Curculionidae > Sitophilus > Sitophilus oryzae. Next base: position 235,626 of record NW_022147047.1, on the reverse strand, counting down.
AAATTACTTGCTGTTTTAACATATTGCACAGGGTGTATCAAACTTTCACCAAAATATCAACATTTCCTTTTCCCTCGTATAATTAACAGATGGGTAGTTTAATTTTTAATTTATAAAGAGTTACTAAAAAGGCAAATAATTTGGCTACATACTGCTTAAAAAATCATCAAAATCGGCCCACTAGAACAAAATATATTAAACTTTAAATAACATCAAAGTTTTCAGGTGCCCATTTTTCGTGCCAGCGAATGCATTTTAAAAACTATACATTTTAGTCATATACTTTTCTAATGAAACTCCCCTTTATTTTTTTACTAGAATCCGAAAATCCATTAATACATAGGGTGTTCCATTACAAAAAACACAACTTTAATGTGTAACTTTTTTTGGAGACACCCTGTAGAACTCTATATCCTGATACATTGAAAATGCTTTAAATTGACTTACATAAACTTACAAAATTTCACTTCAATACAAACTTTTCTCAAACTGTTCTCCTTGCAAAAACCGCGTTGTATATGACGCGCCACTCTGTATAATTCGATTTCAATCAAAATTTCAATGATTAGAACATAAACAGAATAGGTATTCGTTCACTAAATAGGCATTAGATTCATTTATTTCAAAAAATAATCAAAAAATTAAAAAGGATATAAGTAAGAATAATTAAATAAGAATTTACTAAAATTACTAAAATAAAAAAATTAAAAGCAACGAAAAAAAATCGGTAAAAATTTTAGTATTTTATCTATAAAACACAATACAGAAGGTTTCTGAAATGTAATACATTCACAGTAATTGAATTCCGAGGTAAAAGTCTCTGGGCACTCCACTAAAGAGAATTTAGGTCTTTCTGTTTGCGTATCTAGTCTATCCTAGACGCATTATTTTGCAATGGTGTGTATAATATTGAACAGCTGATTTAATTTTATATTTAGATAAAGTACACGACTAGAATACACCTCAAATCCTAGGATTAATAAATTACAGTTGTCTAGATTCTGTTCTAGCGGCAATGAGTCACACACACTATACACCGAAATATTTTTGTTTTAACGAATGATCGGTATCTTCTTTGATATTTTCGCGGGCCTGATTAAGCGTATCGTCCAAAAATAATAAAGTTTCGTTGACCTTTGCCTCATTATAATGATCCCCTCATTTATCGCCTACACCTTATAAAAGACCGAGTGAGTTTTATTGAATTTGTTAATGATTTTTTTTTTGAAAAGTGCCAGTTTATTTACAGGACCATTTTGTCATGTTCTGTTGCGTATTTTCTAATACTTTTACCGTAGAAGTGGTTAACAAGTCCAATAGACGGAATTTCCACTATAATCTCCTTCAAAATTTTCTGACATTGAAACCACGAGTGTTAGGTATAACTTTGAGAAACACTTCAATGTAGTACTGAGCAAAATATGCTGCTGCTATGAAAGAACTGTCTAGTCAATCTATTAAATTCTTGCAGTTTTCTGCTTATTTTACCATAAGTTTAATAGTTTCTCCTTTAGTTCTTCTAAAACATGAGTTTCTGTAGTCCACGCAGATACAACTTGCATTATCAATAGCACTTTGTCTCAAATTTCCAGACCGATGTTCGCACTTAATCTAAGTTTCACGAGTCGTAATCCGCTTGCTTTTCTAAGAAACTCCGCAGCGCGCTAACCGAATGGTTCATAATCATTTCGTAAACTACGTAGTGCCTGTCTATGCGCTATGTACGTACATATCTACTTCCAAGATCGATGGAAAAGTAATTTACGCTTAAAACTATGCCCGTAAACTTTTGTGTACATTCTAATATTATTGGTTAGGTTGTTATTAAATTCATTTCAAAGTTCAAACTGGTGTTTAAAGTGCCTTTTTTGTTGTCAAACCTAAAAAAATATAAATACTCAATTCTACAATGCGCAAGGGCAATGAGCTAAACCAAGCGTATCGATTTATTATGCACAGATAGCCAGGCGGGACTCGACACGCGTATGAGCCCAAAGGTATCATCGAGACTCATTTGCGAATACCTGAGTGAACTGGGAGGTGTGACAAAAAGGAATAGGATTAAATTATTCTGGGAGCCGCGATGCTGGGTCACAGCGGCATCCAAGGTAACGAAGAACCTATAAACCAGAAAGGCAAGGATCAAGGAATCCGCTCTAGGTTCAGGGCCAGTACTGGGAATACCCAAATGTATAACCCGTAATGCAGTAAAATTCTGGATCAGAGAAAAGCAGAATGTCCACTGGAGGAACAAACAGAGGCACAGACATAGCAGAGCCTTTATCCAACGACCTAATTCTAAAACCACGAAGGAACTGCTAATACATAGTAGGAATAAAGTGCGTATGATAACAGGTCTCCTGATAGGACATATGACTTTCAAGTGCAACCTGAACACCTGTATGAAGCTCAACCTGTATGAAAGAACTCTTTTCTGCATAGTCTCCGATCAAAATTCTGAAACAGTGGAGCACACAATGTCACTGGGAGGTTCTAGATTGCAAGCAATACTTTCTATTTGGAAGAGGAAGGCTAGAACCGGAGAAGTAATGCTCCTATCCTATAAAGGACCTGCACAAATTGGTACTGTGTACCTAGATATGAGAGTGGGTGCAGATATATGTAGAAAGGGAAGAAACACACAATAGACCTTATAAGGCGCAGTGTTTCCGGAACAGAACGTCCCATATATTCGTTACACACATATATTCATTAAGTTTAAGAGACATTACTGAGAAAACAATTTTTAGTAAATTTTCGAAAATTCTATTTACACTTAACTTGCTTTCTTAATTTCATTTACTGGACTGGGTCAAACTTTCTCTCAACACCTTTGGCTATAGTTACCCACCTACCTCTTTCAATGTTCCTCCCTAGCTCTAAGCAAAAATTGGTAAACTTTTCTCGAACGCGAACGAACTTTTTCGTACAGAGAACGATTACCGCAAATTGCGGCCGAGTTCAACACGCGATTCTTTAAAAGTTGAGGCAAATGCCCACCTTATAAATTAACGAGTTTCGAAGTTGGAGAGGAGGCCATTAGTCTGGAAAGTTCTAAATTATTGGACCGTCAGGATCACTACCGGAAGATCAATTATTCCCGATTAATCGACAAATCTATATCGGAAATCGCCGGCATGGCGCGGCGCTTCCATAAGAAAAGCTCCTATTTCTTTAGTTTTGTTTTATTTTAGTTTTTTATCCAATGAGAGAAGCTCTCAATTTGGAAATAAGTTATAAACTCCGAGATTCGAAAAGAGATTCTATTCTTATGCATTATAAATTGTATCGGAGGGGAGAAGATAATCTCCGCGACCTTATAGACCTCCTTTCTTGAGTTATAACTTCATACAGTCTTAGGATTTTGACAAAAGCTATATATCTCATGATGGTATTACAGAGGTTAGTTCTCCATCTCCAATATCAATCGTACCAAAGTTTATGGCATGAGTTGTCGTTTCGGTGCAGTCAGTGATGAGGTGTTCTGATATTTCCTTATTTTCCCCACAGAATCTGCATTCGCCGTTGTTTCTTAGCTTCAATCCACACGATTTCTTGATTGAGGAGACAGTGTCCTGTTAAAAATTCCGGGCCAATTCCAAGTTACATGAGTCAACTTTAAGTTTGTTTCCACTTGGGAAGCAGAACGGTTCTGGTCCATTTAGTGAAGTTTTGCATTTTCTATGTGGGCTGGCATCCAGAGAAGGAGGATTTTATTTTCTTTGCCTAATCTGATCAGCTTCTCTAGGTATTCTTTGACCAAATTTGAAGTGATGGTTCCTGAGTTGATCGCTTTTAAGACTGCTTGACTATCGGATAAGATGGCTACTTATTGTTTCTGATAGCTCCTATCTGAGATAAATTTTACTCATCTTTTGATAGTGTAGATTCCTACCTGAAGGATTCTGGGGCCCATTGGTTCGGAGTATTTAGTTTTAGACCCAAATATTCCTATCCACGTTCCTGCTTTATTTTTGGAAGCATTAGTATACCACTTTATGGTATAGTCATTTAACTGCTCAGCAAACTTTTCTAACTTCCAATTATTTATATTGCTCAATACTACATTGAAGTATTTCTCAAAGTTATAGCTAGTATGGCATTCAATGGGAACTGGAGGAGAGAAAGAGGAATTTTCTTTTTGTAATATGTAGGTGTTCCAGGCACCTGAGCTGACAATTCTCTCAGTAGTGTTCCCTTTAATGACCATTCTAATCATAAATAGGGTAATGCATTTTCTTTTTAGTAATTGTCATTGTCATTTGATTTGGGGTTATAATTTTATTCACGGACATCGATGAATGTCAAAATTAAAATTTGATTTTTGCTGTAAAACAAAATTCAAATTTTTTATTGTAAAAATGCCTCAGAGATTTAACCAAAATAAACAAGAGCGCACTGCTAAGCTTATAAATTATTTTTCTCGAGAAAGAGACGCTGGTAGAAGACTCTTGCCCGTGGACACCGTATATGAAGTAAGTACAATGCAAAGATGTAATATTCCTAAGTAAAATACAAATAGATAGCGTTTTTAAATAATATAGTGAGTTGCTGATGGCTTTAGAAATAGGAATTTCAATAGTTCCAAAGACTGGAATTAAAAGGATCGTAACTGATGAAGAGTTCAAGAGAAAATAATAAATGCCGAAGACGGAACTCGCTCAATCAGTAATATAGGAAGGTATTTAAAATTTTCTAAACAATATAAACTGATCTCATACTCTGAAATATGTAAAAATATAAAAAGTAAAGAAAGTAAAGGAGGAAACGCACTAGGCGGTCGCGGTCTTGGCCGAGCTAAGCTGAGCTGGTCTCGATCTAAACAAAAATTAGTCGCATTTCGTAGTTGCAACAGCTCTGCTCGCGGTCTTTTTTGTTTATATAAAATGAGTTCTATGGAAGAGGTCTTTTATTTTGGCTCTTCTGTTTGAAGAAGATTGTCTTTTCTTTGCTGTTGGCACAGTTCTTATCAACAGGATCATAAAATTCCACGTATTTTTCAACTAACTAAAGTTTTTCGTCTTCCATATTTAACCATGTGCGAAATCACCATGCACGCAAAACGAATAAAATGAAGAACTAAAAACAGTCTCTGGATCGTACAGGTTAATGTAGGCACGAATGGTACTGAATATAGACGATAGCATGGTACGCGATCAAAGAAAAACGCGCAATTTGGCGTTCCCGACCACGTCTCGATCGCATCGGGGTCTTCCGAGATTCTTTCAAAAATATCGGAGAAGAGCGCGTTGCCAGCAAGACTAGCCTCCGAACACCAAGTACAAATGGATATCTTATAAAAGAAGGAAAAGATCTTCACTGAACGCGATTGCGACTAGCTCGGTTTACGATGGGACGCGACCGCGACCACCTAGTGCATTCCCTCCTTAAAGATTTCAGTTAACGTCTTCTTTTTGCTGCCAGGGCTAATCTGGACGGGGCCTACTTTGTTTACGCGGAATCCGAACCGCGGTCCTCGGCCATATCATGGTCAATGGCCTACCGACTTGGCTAGTATCTAAATCGACTCTTACTCACGAAATATCCGATCTCATCCGGCCTCGAACCGGCGTGAATGAGCAGTGTGTGTCAATAGATTTTAAACTTTTGTCTTCTTTGGACAACAGCACGATACAGAGTTTCGAACCGGTCACCCGTCCATCCACTAGTATCGCCTTACGTCACTCAACTTCGGTGTTCTAATGGGAACCGGTGTTTCGACGTAGCCTGGGCCCTTGCCCTGTAAAAATATACTGGGTGATCTATGTAAAACAAGAAAGATGCTACCACATTGAGTTTGAAGCGGCAGCACTGTAATGATAGACGAAGCACATGACTCTATGCAAATTGCCAAGTTAAAAAAAAATATATATCCGGCTCTTCATTAACATCTAAACTACCATGGCTGTAAATCACCCTGTATTACAACATTAAGTTATAAAGCTTTAATATATATTACTCCCCACCGAGCCATTCAATCTTTTATAATCTACGAACATCCAGTTTTACTTACCGGCGGAGATCTAGGGCAAATAATGTTATAAAGTCCGCTAAAATTGCACACATATGCACCAAGAAATTTATTGGTCTAAAAACTGCATGTTTAAGTTAGGTTAGACGCTCGCCCGATGCCATTATAACAATATCTTATCCACGTGCATTCCATTTATCTCGTGAACTGCTCCGACTTCTGGTTCACATTGCCGTGCAATTGCCGAATACCGGACATTCTCAGGCGTTAATTTAGAATAATAACGGTTGCTTTTATCTCTCATGATGACTCTTCAGACATGTGGCAAACCGAATAAGGCTTATAGTAAATTTTGGAATCTAAAACACAACAGAGAAATTTAATATTATATATTATTGTTTTATATAAAGGTTCAGGGATTCTACTACCAGAGATGAGACCATGATATTAGAAAATTAGCAGGGATAACTTGTGCCCGCATAACCAACAATAGATAACAATGAGCCCATCTACAAGGAGAGTATCTAAATATGTGAGGGAGGCTACACCATAATTAGCTACACCATGAAATGGTGATATAAAGGTTAATTTAAATTTGTCATATTTAATGATCATAAAAAAATTGACTAAAAAAATTCTCTGATCTTAAAATGCTCTAACTAGTATCGGCAACTATTTCAACCATTACTAAACCAATTCCTAGTAAGCGTCAATAAAAAAATGCCGTATCTTTTCTATTCTACGCCCTAGCTACGTGTTTTTCTGCATTTTCCCTAATTCAGTTTTAAAAAAGCCACTTTGACACAACGGGCACCTGAAATATTTTTTCCATTCTAATGGAGATCACGTACACGTAACGGTGGCGCTCAGGAATTCGTGGAAGAGAGCGAAATTAACGGGCGGCCTAATTAATATGGGAAACACATTTGCAGAATAAATAGTGCACTCGCCAACGAAAACACTTCTTTGACGTGATTTGTTGGAGGGGATGATTTAGGTGTCCGGGCGCGACTAAATTCGCAACCATAAATATGAAAGCGCCATCTGTTAGATGGAGTAAAAGACCTTTTACAAAAAATTCTGACTATATTTTAGTACGTTCCTAAAAATTTAACTGAACCAAGCAATAAATGGATTTGTTAGAACTAAAGTGGATCAAGTCCAATGTCCTATTATTTTCAGATAATCGTCTTTATACGTTTATAAAATATTGTCAATAGAGAAATCAATGAAGTCATACTTCACACATTAAGCAGTTATAGCCTGTTTCTATTTGGTTTCTGAATATTCTGTTAATTCCTTTCAGAAGTGAACTGGAAAGTCCATAAAATTTAACGCTGTACGCGATATTAACACACGTGCTAAAGTTTAAAGTTTCGAGCTAAAAAAAAATCTTTTTTTGATAAAATGGATGACAATGAAACCAAGTCTGAACCATTATTTGCACCAAGTGAATCAGATCATCAGCCATCTGAAAGGTCTAATTCTGTCGATTCTGAAAATATTGTTTAATTTTTCATTATTTTCACTATTACTACATTAATAAATTAGGCTGTTTTTCTTACAAATGCTTAGATATCTGACATGTTGTTTATCTGAATAAAACTGCACGAGGAAGAAAAATCTTATCATTTCATATAGACGTAACGTAACACACTCTAAAAGGCAACACATGAAAGATCTTCTTCCCTTTATCCCGCCTATATACAATAATTTTTATATCTAAAAATTGAAGGAAACACTATTAATAGACAATGTAAAGTTAACAGATTCCTATAGTGACGAAGAAGAATGTACCCATGAAGTAATTTCTATTTAAAATTTTAAATATTCTCAGAGATAAAATGGTTCAAGTCTATAAAAGTATAAATAAACATTCTTAAAAATAACCATAGTTGTATTTTGAGTTACTTTAGTTTGTAATTATTCAATTTAAAGTGTAATAAAGAATCGTGTCAAGTTTTCTTCTCCAGCTTGTTTAATTTTAATTAAGCAACGTTAAAAAACTTTAACTCTCATTTTCTCCATAATTAACTTCCAGGACTTGATCCAGTTCTCTTCTGATCCCCTCAAATGTTAGTTATTGTCAGAAATAAATTAAGGTTTATTTAAATCTTTATTTGAATAGGAAGCACTTCGATTTAGCACTTGTCAAATATAGTAGTTCAGATTGGATGATATACTACAGATTCTAGGTACTTGCGATGAACAACATCTGGAACACTTACAATTGACTAAAATTAAAGATTTTTCTTGATTAAAGTAGGATCATCAAGGCCAAACAGCAATAGACGTGGCAAGACCGTCAGGATTGCGCCACAGCTCGAAGACTGTGGCCAGTGGTAGATAGCAAAAAGACAAAACTAACTACTAGAGTATAAAAAAACCTAGTGCACATAATTATGTGTCGTCACTAGAAACTTCCCCACTAGGATAAACCTCGTAAAATAGGAGATTTCCAACTACAAATACTGCAGAGAATGCTGAGAGGAAGAAGAAACCATTTGCATTTGCTGTGCCCACTGCCGGCACTGGAAAACCGACGCTTTAAAATTTTAAGGCACGTTTTTTTGAAGGGACTAGATGAAGCAGCGGAAGCCAGCATCTAGAGAACAAGAGCTGGAAGTGCTTTAATGCAAAGAAAAAATGAGAGAAAGGTTTGATATACAAGTTACAGGAGTACCGCATTGGGCCCAAGGCCTCCGATCAAATAGGATCCCATAGAATTATCCATTTCAATTTCTAATAAACTAATCTATAAATAAATATTTATCTCTTTTTTTCCTTCATATATTTTTCGACGTATTTTTTTCACTACCTTTCTTGAATCGTAAAATGTAGCACAAAGAATAACGGAAAGCGTTTCTTTTCTGCTTTATGACATATTAGGACGTATAGAAGTGAAATGGTATAGGAAGACGTGATTACGGAATGATTATCCGAATCTGAATGGAGAATACGGTAAATGATCTTCGTATTACGTTGAATTTTTTACCACGCGGAGCCAAGCATCAGAAAAATATCGACGATCTATTCGAATATGCCGATTTGATATCATAAATCTTTTGCCAAAAGCCTCTGAAGTACGAAATAATCTGAGAAAAAAAAACCGTATTATTTATTGGAGTTATACAGGGTGAGTCTTAAATATGTTCAAATATTTTTAGTGATAAGTTATATTAATGATAAATATTAATATAATACGATAAATTCACCAGGGATGTGCATGTGGGTTATCACTGAAATATTTTTATACAAAAAACATCTACGCCCCTGACTTTTTTCTCTTTTGTTAGCAAAATTGTGCCGGCAGTTTAATGCCGATTAAAGATTGTACACCAAACCAAACGTAATTTGATTAATCGCAATTAATAAAAATAAAATTAATAAATTATTTATTTTATCTATTTCATTATTAAATTTTGTTAAAATTTGTTACACCGATGCTCAGTGCTACCTACAGAAAATTTAAGAAAAAAATAATGTTTGATGTATTTTGAGGAATTACAAAAGACTTTTTTTAAGTTTTAACAATTTCAAAACTGTGCATTTTTGTACCCATGTTTATATGACATTTTTTTCATAATTTTTGACGAGAAATATTTATTGTACAGGGTGGGTCAAATTCGAAGCTTTTAAATGGAAACACCCTTTTCTATAGCAGATAGACGAAAACTAATATCGGTGTCTGGAGCTCAATTTTCATCAAAAACATGATGGTGAAAACCGCATATCAATATCTGTTACCGTTTAGGAGTTACGGGGTGTTTTTCAAAAATGTGCATTTTTAACAAATCGCTGTAACTTTTTTGCTATGGAAAATTTTGCATTTCTATGAAAACATTTCCGAAGCACCTTTTTACGTAGAATTTAATGGTATAAGTATAATTTTTTTAAAATTAATAATTTAAAAGTTATCAACAAAAAAATTGATTTTTTATTTGGGACATCCTCTATATTTTTAATTAACCGAAAAGAATTTAAAATTACCTTTCCAAAAATATAGCACACTTGATGTTTTGTTATATTCCCCTTCGAAATACAGAATTTTTAAAAGTTCTCCACTTTTAACTAGTAGGCTTTGGACCCCTTATTGATGATATGCCCTTAATGGAACACGAAACCATATTTTTCCAGCAAAACGCCGAAGTTATCAGCAAATTTTTGCAGCCAATTTCAAGAATAATTGAATAGCTAACCAAGATCCCAGCCGTTGGCCATCGAGGCCACCTGACTTAGTGCCCATGGATCTAATCCTATGGATATATTTGCGGAAGAATAAAGGTTCCTTATTCTTCCGTATAATTTAGACAAGAATTAGAAATACTTAGCAGTTATGAGAGGGATTCTCTCACCCCCACTGAGTTAAGGTATTCCGCGAGAAATGTTCAGAAACGGCCCCGTGCGTCTGTCCATAACAGAAGATGGTCGATATAACAGAAGACGGTCGAAAACCTGCAACAAAATCTCATGTCTTGGTTTGCTATTTATTTTTATTGTTATCAGATATAGTTTAAATGTGTCGATGTTGGTTAAATATATTTTAAATTGTTATAAAATTCTGCATCTCTCATAGCAAATATTATTTTCGTTTTAATTGATGCTCACAGCTAGAATTTTTTTGCATTACAGTCGGTGCCATTCAAAGCCTACTTAATTAAAGCGGGCGAATTTTTGTATACTCTATATCTCGAAGAGGAATCGAGCGTAATATCAAGTGTGTTATATTTTTCGAAAGGTAATTTTAAATTCTTTTCAATAAATTACAGATATACAGGGTGTCTTATATAAAAAATCAAATTTTCTGTTGATAATTCTTAAATTATTAATTTTAAAAAAATTATACTTAAACCATTAAATTCTACGTAAAAAGGTGCTTTGGAAATGTTTTCATAAAAATACAAAATTTTCCATAGCAAAAAAGTTACAGCGATTTGTTAAAAATGCATATTTTTGAAAAACACCCCGTAATTCCGAAACAGTAACAGATATCGATATGCGGTTTTCACCATCATGTTTTTGATAAAAATTGAGCTCCAGACACAGATATTAGTTTTTGTCTATCTCCTATAGAAAAGGGTGTTTCCATTTAAAAGCGTCGAATTTGACCTACCCTGTACGTTTTGGACAGTCGAAACCATTATATTTTAAAGTTCCTTATTTAATCGGCATTACTGTTATAGTATACTTATTCATTAACAACCAAGTATAGTTTTTTCAAAAATTTTATTTTTATACCAGACTTAGGAAACAATAATCTTTATTCAACTGCAACCATCCCATGAATGCATTACACGCTGCCTTACATGGAAGACTATGTTTATCACCCTTGTCCCACTATGTATAAACAAAGTACAAAGTTTATGAAGCTCTGAACCAGCGACAATGTATCGCTCAAGTGGGACCAGAAAGTGTTTCTAAACGGCGGCAGTCAATTTATTCCATTTTCATGCAAATGTACGTCTGGTAGTTACCGACGGAGATCGCTTTTGATATTTGATTGCGAATTTATGTGAATGAGTTAACGCTTGTTGCATTTTTTACACTTCATTCTCATTTATTTCTTATTTAGTATTATGGAAGTAATGTACTTAGTTAAAGGAGAAATATTGAGACACAGAATCTACATCCGTTGTTTCTTAGCTTTAATCTACTGAGGTGACCATTGAGGAGACAGTGTCCTATTAAAAATCCAAGAACAATACGAAGATTTTTTGTACTTAAATCAAGGAAAATCTTTGATCTTGAGAAATTTCTTCGAGTGTCTTAGAACGTTGGAAGATTCCCATAAAAAAACCAAGACGTAGCCCAGGTCCACACAGAAAGGGTTTTTTGCATTTTTACCGTTTGAAGCGTTTTTTTTTTCGATTTGTGTCCATTGAAAACACACAAAAGAAGCGGCAGGTCTGCAGTTTCTAACAAGATGTCAATTAGTAACGTCGCAAGCTCGTGGATTCCCGGCCCGTTCAACAGTCAATCCTGTGAGAAAGAGATAGGCGAGATCGGCGCGGTTAGCGTTGAAGAAACGAAGATAAAAGATGCTGTGATTGAATTGGGCACGACGAGCCGGGACCTATTATTATTAGACTATTATAGGACGACAAACACTGCTAGTGTCAGTGGTGTGTGTAAAAATAATAATTATTTTTTGCCATTTATTTTACGAATTTTAGTTTATATGGGTGTGTATAGTTTTTTTTTGTTGTAGTGTTGTGGTTACTTGTTATAATTATAATATAATATAGAATTTTTTTTTTAGAATGAGTGGGAGGGGGGTTAATCACTTCGACCTTACAGATCCATTGTGTCCCCCTTTCTTGAATCATAACTCATCATACAGTCCCAGGGCTTTGACAAAAGCCAGTATCTGGGACGGTTTTATAGAGGGTAGTTCTCCATCTCCAATATCAGTCGTACCAAAATTCATGGCACGAATGGTTGTCGTCTCGGCGCACTCAGTGATGAGGTGTACTGGTGTTGTGACCTCAATGATGTTTCCCCATTTTCCCCACAGAATCTGCATTCGCCGTTTCTTCTTAGTTTCAATCTACTGAGGTGTTCATTGAGGAGACAGTGTCCTGTTAAAAACCCCGTGACAATCCGAAGATTGTTCTTACTCAGACCCAGGAAGATCTGTGATTTTTCTTGATCATAAGCCCTCAGAAACTTCTTCGAGTGTCTTAGACCATTGCAAGATTTCCATTCCAGGTTGCGGATGGAATCTTCCAAGTTCTTGAGTTCCGCCTTGAGTTGGTTACCACTTGGAAAGCAGAACGGTTCTGGTCCAGTTAGTGGAGTGTTCGCTCCTTTCCTAGCTAGATTATTTGCTTTTTCATTGCCTTCTATCCCTTGGTACCCAGTGTAGGAGGACTTTGTTTTCTTTGCCTAATTTAATATAATATAAGAAATAATTATAATTATATAATAGAATAGTAAATATTACCAGTTGCTAACGCAATTTTAGTACATGATTTATGAAACTGCGCTGGGAATAAAAATTCAAGGCCGTGACATACGAGCTAGCGAGACGGCCCTGACACACGAGCTAGTTGTAACGAAACGTGTTAACGGTTTAGAAATACATACGTACGACGCCGATGCTACTTGTATTTGTGAGCAGTGCACGTGTTTATCAAAAATATTAATATTTTAATAGAAATTATGTAAAAGCGAAACAAATTATTACGTGTAAAAAACCATTTGTTACACGTAAAAAACTATTTTTATTATTTTACGCGGATAAAACTTTTACACGTAAAAAACTATTCTTTACACTTATAAAACTATTTGTTACTGGTAGAAAACTATTTTTACGCGTATAAAACTATTTGTTACTGGTGTAAACCATTTTTTAAGAAAATAAAACTATTTTTACATTTAAAAAACTATTTTTATAAGCGTCAAAAACATAAAAAAACTTTTTTACTAAAAAAAAATATTTTTACGTGTAAAAAACTATTTGTTACAGCTAAAAAACTAATTTTTACGCGTCAAAAACTTATTGTTTCTGGAAAAAAACTTCTTTACCCATAAAAAAACACTTTTTACGCTTAAAACTATTTTTTATGCTTAAGAAAATAAGCATTCCTTTAATTTATCACTTTTTCAACATTTCAAACTGCATTTTCTCAAACACTTCCTTCAAATTTTTGAATTTAATAGAATCTTCCTAAACAGTAGATGTTTTCTTTAAAAATATTTTTAGATAATACCTTAAAATGAAAAAAAATGCATACTATTTAATTTAATTTTATTGTATTATTTAATATTACGTCCGCTTATGACAGGGTCTTATCTTAGAAATCGCTAAAGACGCTACAGAAAACAAACTGATTTGTTTTCATTTGCGTTTTTTGCGAGACACGCCAAACGCTACAAGCTTTTGGTGGGGCCACTCCTATATAATCCTGTTATTTTGTTTTATTCGCTAAAGACGCTGCACACTAAAGACGCAAAAAACGATTTCTGTGTGGCCGTGGGCTAACACTATTTTTATTTTCATGCATTAGAGATGAAATCAACATGAAACACTTTTTTCACAGTTTTATTTGCCGTTTCACTCAGACACATTGCATATTGATTTGAATTCTTGCAGATTTTTTGGGTCTCTCTGATGATTTGGGTTTGATGATTCAATTCTGCAAATTATCGAGTCTAACCTGTTTTATATTTATACCCGTAAATACAATTATTATTAAAATACTACTCATAAATCGAAATTTAAGTCAGACATATTAAATTTTGCTATTATATTACCTCATTGGTCTTGGAAAGGCATATTTTGAGTTTAAACCCTTATGATTTACTCACATCATTCTCAGAATCTTATAATAATATTTCTTTAATACCAACAGCATTTCTGTGCTACTTAATACCGGAAACATCGTTTATTTCCGCTTTCTGCTTTTTTTATACGTTTCGATATTTTGCGAAAGAATTAATGTAGGTTCTGGAAATGAGACGTCAATATTGACAAATGGCTTTTTGTTGGAAAATCCGCTGGGGAGAGAAAACCCGGGCGGAAAATGTGGGAAATGCCATTAAAATTGATTTTTCCTGGGGCGTGCGAGCCCGCTAAATTCGCTTATGATGATATCTTTATAATGTAGGAATCGTTTCGAAAAATTCTTTTTTCAAACAATCACAAATAATAGTTTGCCGTTAGTAAATTGGCAGTAACAGGTCTGTAACAAACTGACCATTTTCGGTGGATATGCAGGATAAGCCTTAAATAAGTGCAAATATTTTCAGGGCTGGTTGATCTCGATAAAAGAAATAAATTTTTTCTTTACGGTTTCTCAAATGAGCCTAAAATAACCGAGTTAGATGATGTCACTTACAGAATCAAATCCCCCAAGTGCGGTAATGGTCAGGACACCTGGGGCGCTATTCTGTAAAACCGTCGGTATCGGTTAGTTACGACAGCTCTCGGTACGTATTTGTATATAGTAAAAATGTGTTCATTGTTGTTGTCATAGTTACCGATCGGTCCTATGGCAGATAACGCAAATTTATACCGACGAAAATCGGTATCTCTACCGTGCCCTTGTCAACCTCACGGTAGAGATACCGAGATTTGTCGGTACAAATTTGCGATATCTGTCATAGGGCCGATCGGTAACTATGACAACAACAATCAACACGACGCTCATTGGCCGTACGTACCGATAGCTGTCGGTAACTTGCCGATACCGACGATTGTACAGAATAGTGCCCCTGGCAAGGAGTGTCTTAGAACGTTGGAAGATTCCCATAAAAAAAAAACCAAGACGTAGCCCAGGTCCACACAGAAAGGGTTTTTTGCATTTTTACCGTTTGAAGCGTTTTTTTTTTCGATTTGTGTCCATTGAAAACACACAAAAGAAGCGGCAGGTCTGCAGTTTCTATCAAGATGTCAATTAGTAGCGTCGCAAGCTCGTGGATTCCCGGCCCGTGCAACAATCAATCCTGTGAGAAAGAGATAGGCGATATCGGCGCGGTTAGCGTTGAAGAGACGAAGATAAAAGATGCTGTGATTGACGCTCATTGGCCGTACGTACCGATAGCTGTCGGTAACTTGCCGATACCGACGATTGTACAGAATAGCGCCCCTGGCAAGGAGGAGGGACAACAGAGGGACCACAAAAATTACAGCAGGGTACCCACGAGGAATTAATAGTTAAGAGCTAGCAACGTTTTCGAGAAAGTATTTTAAGAAAGCTAGCTCTTTGATATATCTTTACTATGCTCTCTGGAACAGCATGCGGCCCATCTGGCTCCCGATACCCCTTACTTTCACTACTGCGCATCGGAAAAAGATCCTATATTTTTTTTTATTTAGTCCTTTAAATTCTAGTATTGAATATAAATCTCCTAAAGTCTCCATAGCGCAGCGCGTAGAGTTTCCGACTACGAACCGAGGATTCAGAGCTCGAGACCGGGTCAGGGTAAAAACCTTTTTATTTTATTTTCGTTTATATTCTGATAGTAAAGTATTAAATATTTGTTTTTTTTTTGAATCACCAGAGTTATTTAATACTTTACTATCAGAATATAAACGAAAATGACTCCTCGTTTGATAGGCGGAACCTCTACGCGCTGCGCTATGGAGATTCGCTCGGTTTATATTCAATACTAGAATTTAAAAGACTAACAAAAATATAGGATCTTCTTTCAGTGCGCATAAGGGAACGCAACGTTTACCGGCGGTCAAACAGGCCGCATGCTGTTCCAGAGAGCATAGTAAACGATATATTAAAGAGCCAGTTTTCTTAAAATATTGGTTTTTCCGACGTTGCCAGCTCTCGTACTATAAGATACCTAGAAGACAGTGGCTGCTCGTCAGGGTAGGCAAGATAGGCGGCGCTTACCCTACAATTTTGTCAGAATTTAAGCGATTTATTACATTTTATTATTTACTATTAATGCTGCCAATATATAAAAATACTGTTAATATTCGTTAGTGTGTTGTAATAATCAATATTAATTTAATATTTTTCGTCTTGTATCACAGATAACATAATCTCTACAATTTCCTGTCTCACAGTGTACCATTTGTGTCGGGGAAGGGATCATAGTTTTATAGTTGTCGATTTTTGAAAGAAATGAGTACATGTATATTATTTCGTATATTTTTCATTTTATTGATTTTATGGAAAGCACTGTTCATTAAAATGTTGTATCCTATGTTAAAGGGTTTGTTTCTTTCTACAATTTCCGGTCTCACAATGTACCGTTTGTGTCGGGGAAGGGATCTGAGTTTCATAGTTGTCGATTTTCGAAAGAAATCAGTACATGTATATTATTTCGTATATTTTTCATTTTATTGATTTTATGGAAAGCACTGTTCATTAAAATGTTGTATCCTATGTTATAGAGCCTGTTTCTTTCTACAATTTCCTGTCTCACAATGTACCGTTTGTGTCGGGGAAGGGATCATAGTTTCATAGTTGTCGATTTTCGAAAGAAATCAGTACATGTATATTTTTTCGTATATTTTTCATTTTATTCATTTTATGGAAAGCACTGTTCATTAAAATGTTGTATCCTATGTTATAGGGTTTGTTTCTTTCTACAATTTCCGGTCTCACAATGTACCGTTTGTGTCGGGGAAGGGTTCATAGCTTCATAGTTGTCGATTTTCGAAAGAAATCAGTACATGTATATTATTTCGTATATTTTTCATTTTATTGATTTTATGGAAAGCACTGTTCATTAAAATGTTGTATCCTATGTTATAGGGCTTATTTCTCCCTACAATTTCCTGTCTCACATTGTACCGTTTGTATCGAGGAAGGGTTCATAGCTTCATAATTGTCGATTTTCGAAAGAAATCAGTACATGTATATTATTATTTCGTATATTTTTCATTTTACTGATTTTATGGAAAGCACTGTTCATTAAAATGTTGTATCCTATGTTATAGGGCTTGTCTCTCTCTACAATATATTCCTTCCGACACAAACGGTACATACTTTTAGGCTGTACAAATTTTTTTGACAGGTAGTTTTTTTCGTCCAAAAAATTTAAATATATTTTACCATGGAGAGGGGGGGGACAAATAGACGAAACTGAAATTTTGTCGCCTACGCAGTCCCACGGGTCACGAGCCGTCACTGCTAGAAGAAGACCGAACCTGAGATGGGACCATGATATTAGGAAATTAGCAGGGATAACTTGGACCAGCATAGCAAACAATAGACAACAGTAGGCCCAATTACAAAGATATTATCTAAATATGTGAGGGAGGCTGCACCATAATAATTGTAAATAGTTGAATAGGCTGAAAATGATGATGATGCAGATGATGCATAAGAATATGATAAACCCATCTCTGTATAGCCTTGCCCTTTCTGAACACATGTTTCTTGAATTATTATTTTCCTGAATAATTAAAACACATAGTTAAAATATTGTTTAAAAAGTACGCGACAAAAATAATTATGAAAAAAATAAATTAAAAAGTTCCTTTGATATTTTTAATTATAATTTTACAAAGTATAATATAATTAACTTTAAAGTAATTAACGTTAAGTTTGAGACAAATTAAAATAAAAATTAATTTTCTAAGACATTATGAACCATTTTCATGCTTGGGTTAAAATTTATTTTCGTCTTAGAAGTTTGTCTTAAATATTTATAATACAAAATTTTAATTATGTTAATTTTCTGAAATATATAACGTCAGCTTTAAGGATTTAATAAAAATATAGAGCTAGAAAGACTCTAAAATTGAATTAAGTAGTTTATATTTTTAATAAAATTGAAATAAATTGGTGAAATATTATAATCTTAAAATTTTCTTTGTATTCATTGTTTTTATTATTCAGAAAATTCTGGACATATTTTTTATACTCTCTACTTATTTTCACAAGCAAGGTAAAAGATGCATTTAACTTTTTAACATAGGCAGCCGGTTTAAATTACGTAATCAAAACCATCAAATAATTTATACGACGTCACACTTTGGTTACTGGCTATTCCACGCTAGTTTCTGTGTGTGACATTATTGCACAATTGCATCAAAAATTCATTTTCAGTGCAGTTTATTCAGATAACACGATGAAAAGCAAATTAATATGTTTAAAATAAAGTAATAATACTCTTGATTTATGTTAAAAAGTTAAATAATGCATTTTATTATTTTATTTTATGCTAAATAAATATAGAATATATTTTTTAGATATTTCATAACAATGCAAGTAAAATAAAAAGTAATATATAGGGTGTCCTGTACAAAAAAAAGTTTGGGTCATATCTTATGAAGAGATTGAAATTTAAAATACGATTTTTCTAAAGCGAACATGTCAAAAGTTGGCATATGGCATGTTATTCTATTCAGGGTATCATTTTCTATCGAATAAAGTAAAAATATACCGAGGCTGCCATTTAAGAATCAAAAGTTGTAGTAATTTCCGGTGAAACAGAAAGTGACCTAAAACAATTGACTACCTCAATCAATCCTTAATTTATGTCATATACTAATATACCAAATCTCGACAGTAAGTTATAGGTTTGAGCCACTTTTGAGATGCACCCGGTATTCTTTTAAGGTTAACAAAAGTTTAATTAAAACTTGTATAATCCTAAAATATAGCTCTTTTTAATTAGCCCTCCAAGAATATACTCCGTAAAAATGCTTTCGCTCTGAATTTTTAACAGAACCTTAAGTTTTTATCCTTCTTAATAATTCCCTCAATGTAATTTGTCAACTAATTAAATGAAAACGTTATAAAAACAAAGAAGTGAAAATAAACTGGAGAGATTTGTAAGTAATACGGTGGAAGAGTCTTTAACAAATTACAGGCGAGTCCTAAAAAAGTAAAATAAATTACCACTGTGCCTGGGTTTTAGTAGTGTTAAAAATGTTTGAAAATAATCATTTAGTAGTGTAAATTTTAATGAAGTGCGACGGTAAAGAAAATTTATTTATTTACAAAAATAAAATAGTAAGTTTCGAAGAAACAAAAAAATATAATTCTTTTTGTTCAATAATAAAAAGACTTGTGGTGAATTCGCAACAGGAATGGTATTTAAAACAAACACAAAAAGATTGAAAATAGAGGAAGAATAACTTAACCAACTAAAATTCGCTGATGACATAGACATTAACGAACTAAATACAGTCAGTAATAAATTGGGTCTTAAAACGAATTGAGCAAAAACTAAAGTAACGGCAACGAACTAGTAGAAAAAAGGCATTCTAATAAATAACGTAAAACTGGAATTAGTAGCTCAAGTAGCATCTACCTGACTTCGAACTAAATCTGACCTGAAGCGACGTCAGACTTTGTGCAAATTTAGGTCGGGTGCTGATGATACGACCGGTGACGTCGCTTTCCTATTAAAAGCGACGTCGTTGGATCCGAGTCGGTAAATCCAACGATTTGTCGACGTACAAAATAACAAAGTACCATTTTTTATTAATTTCCCAACGTCGTTCCCACGTTGGCTTGCACGACGTACCTATTCTTGAACTAGCCCGACGTCTACCCGTTGTCCGAATAGGATACGTCTCACTGATAGTCCATAAAGTAACGTCCAATTATATTTTGTTGTATTTTATGTTCGTATTTATAACCTAATTTACGTATCTCTATTTACATCCGTAAATACAACCCATTAAGTAGCATTTGCGGCCTAATGAACATAACCTAATAAAATGTTTTTGTAAACAAACGTAATTTTTTTTATTTTGACTAAAAAAACGGTAAAAAGGCGTTTAGAAATTAATCTACATTTTACAGAAAGAGGTCGAGGCTTTTGCAAAATAATAATAGTAGTAGTGATGTCTTGCCTCCACTCACGAATGCAGAGGAGACTGCACATCAGCCAGTACAGGTAGGTATACAATACTTATGTTTGTGGTATTAAAAAAATATTCTCCTCGTTCAAGTAGTGGTAAAAACATTACACAACAGCATTACACTGGTGAATCTTAATTTCTTTTTTTTAGCTTAGGAAACCAGCAGACCCCATTCTCCTCCCACATGTGAGGTACTTGTTCCAATTCTTTTATATTTTGTATATATACTATCTTAAAAAAGTGGCTGCCCATTTTTTTAAGGAGAAAACAAAAACTAAAATATAATTGCATAAATCCACAAATCACTGATACGCAAAGTGAGGTTACGCCTACGAAACCGTTGAACCGTCAACCGTCAAACATTTTTTGACAACAAACAATTTACCTATCATAGACCAATAACAGACAACGTCGGGAATCCTTTACCAGGAATACAAAAAATTATATGCTCTGTGGCCGACGAAGGATGCTCCTACGTATGCTGGCCTATCGCAAATTTTACGTGGCGTACGTTGGATTATATACCTCATAATAGGATTGCCGGTCGTCCGGTTTGATGACTTCGGTCGTGTGAGACGACTAATGTTGGAGACCCGATCGGAATTGGTATATTGGTAGTTCATATTAAGTCGGACACAGAAATCCGCCATTCTTAACAAGTATTCGATTGTCAGCCATTTTAAAATAGTTTTTTGTTTTTAAAATTTATATTCACATTTCGATTTCTAGTAGAATAATATTGATAAGGTTGAGTTTGGGAGGAACCACAGTACAGTTTTATGATTAAACCAGCTAGAAAATAAAAAAAATATTTTGCGAGTTACTATTTTATAGATATTTTTATTTCATAAATCTACCTAATTTTGAAGGCGCTTGTTGTTTTCCGGAGTATTTTAATCAGATATATAAAAAAAGTGACTTCCGTTGACAAAACTGATGTCTGGATTAATGATTCAGAATTATTATAATATGAAACTAGTAGGTTATATATATATATATATATATATATATATATATATATATATATATATATATATATATATATATATATATATATATATATATATATATATATATATATATATATATATATATATATATATATATGAATCCATTTGTAATTCATGGTAGTTTCTTAGTAGCGAATTTGAAACCAAACGTAACGTAAGTACTTAGCGACGAATTTTAAGTGACTGAAATCCAACGTAATATGACGTTGGTAATTGGTAGAATTACATTCCTTATTAGGTCAGATACCGACGTCGAGGCGACCCGAATCTGTATTCCCTATTTAGGTGCAAATAAGGGTCGTCAGGCGGTGGAACCGACGTTGGTACCCGACGTCGGGTTTATTGAGCGCGACGTATACCCGACGTTAGATAACGAGCAAATGCTACTTGGGAGAAGAGTATATATATTTGAGACAACTAATTACACAGCTTAGGATTTCTACTAGCAGAAATCATCAGAATAATTAAGTTAGCATAAAGTACATATGAGAAAAACTCAATCATATTCTAATATAGAATACCACTTGATCTAAATGGATGTGTACCATCAGTCATGATATATGCATGCGAAACTTGGACACTTAAAACGAACATTATATAAATATAAGATCTGCTGGGAATAACCAAGAAAGGCCGTAAAAAATAGAGTGTATATGACAAAGGAGCCAGTAAATAGATGTCATCCACAAAATCAAATTCCCCAAGTGACAATGGCACGTACCTGACAGGAAGAATGGATAAAAGGTGGATCACAAAAATTACAGCATGGTACCCACGGGGAATTAAGAGACCTAGAAGACCAATGGAAAACATCATAATAATTGAAAATGATTCTATAGGATGAAAAT
This sequence comes from Sitophilus oryzae, assembly GCF_002938485.1. Lineage (NCBI taxonomy): Eukaryota > Metazoa > Arthropoda > Insecta > Coleoptera > Curculionidae > Sitophilus > Sitophilus oryzae. Next base: position 213,513 of record NW_022147047.1, on the reverse strand, counting down.
GGTAATTAAGAGGATGATAATTCTTTAATTTAGAGACTTTTAACAATATTATAAGATATGAAGACTCATTTTAGAGGTTCAGAAAGAACATTTTTGGATATCTTCCTATTTATAAACAAGTGTAAATCAGATACCAGTAAATTATGTAAAATAGTTCTATACCATTCAAATCAAAATGTGGCAATAGATTATTATTTTATAAAATTGTATTTAATATTATCTTTAAGTACTTTTTATTATTTTTTGCCTCTATTTTTCTAAAGACTCGTGAAAGAATGACAAAGCTGAGTTAAGTCTAATATTAATGCACTAAATAGAGCCATATAAACCTGCAGAAACCTGCTGAAAGAGGCTTAGAGACGGGCAAAATCGATGCAACGGCCGGCTACTGACAAATTGCATCAACGGAATTATTAACTTAGTTATAAAAACCTTTTCAATTCAACGCCGCCGTCAGGGCAGGCAAAAAGTTCCCTCTTGCCGGAATTTTCGCGATTAAAATATTTTCGGTTCTAATGAAATAGGCGACGGGGCGGTACCTTTTTCTATTTATTTTGAGCCGGAATTTCATTAAAGTTGAAGAGTTTTCGGTAGCGTATAGTCGGAGATTTCCAAAATAGTTAGTGTCAAAGGACGCAAATCCGACACTTCAAATCTAATTCCGAACGAAAAGAAGCCCCTATTCAAGCTAGAAGTTAATGGAAAGAATACAAGTGAATTTTAAATACAGGGTGTTGAGATATGAACCGCCTATTTAAAAATAGACATACAGGGTCCGGCAATAGTGCGTCGGGAATCTGTAGCTCCTAGAATAAAAAACTTGAGAATTTTGTTTAAGTGAAAACTTAAAGTATGTACTAGGATGTATTTCCAGAAAATATTTTAACTTCTATAGGGTGGCTCAAAAAAGTGTAAGTGGATCCGGATGATTTTTTTTAACTGGAACACTCGGTATATTATTGCATTTTTGACTTCCTTTCAGATCATTTTACATAATCCTAAGATATCAGTAAATCTATTTCGATAGTTTCAGAGATATTAAAAAATAAATCATTAATATATATTTTTCAACCCTTCTTAAAAAAAAATATTAAAAATACAAGAACTGTTCTGAAATGAATACTATATTAGATATTTACTTTAGATGGCTTGTTCTTACTTTGCTATAAATATGGTAATCGTAAATCATACAGGATGTTCAATATTTTACGCCAAACTTTCAGAAATATAAAATAATTTTTCTTCGTTTTTTTAAATGGAACACCCTGTATATAATTATTTTATTTGATGGAGGATTAAAAAATGAACATTTTTTGTATTTAAAGTATTTCAAAATATTTAGTAGTTTTCCGGATACACGCAGTATTATATCATATGGAGCTTTCAATGGTAAAATACGAGAGAAAAATCATTGGGTGGCTTTGATAAAAATTTGCTGTGGAAAGTGCCATATGAAATACAAAATCGGGAATATCTGCGAAACCGTTAAAAATTTTGAAATACTCTAAATGCAAAAAATGTTAATTTTTTAATTTTTAATCTATTGAAAAAATAATATACAGGTGTTTCCATTTAAAAAAAACAAACAAAAATTATTTTATATTTTAGAAAGTTTGGTGTAGAATTTTTAACATCCTGTATGATTTACGATATCCATATTTATAGCAAAGTAAGTACAGACCATCTAAAGTAAATATCTAATATAGTTTTGATTTCAGGACAGTTCTTGTATTATTAATTATTTTTTTAAGAAAGGTTAAAAAATATAGAATTTTTATTTATTTATTAATATCTCTGAAATTATCGAAATATATTTACTCATGTCTTAGGTTTATGTAAAGTGATGAAAGTAAGCCAAAAATGCAATAATATACAGGGCGTTCCATTTAAAAAAATGCACCCGATTCACTCACACTTTTTTGAGCCACTCTATAGAAGTTAACATATTTTCCTGAAATACATCCTAGTACATACTTTAGGTTTGCACTTAAACAAAATTCCCAAGTTTTTTATTTTAGGAGCTACAGATGCCCGACGCACTATTGCCGGACCCTGTATATCTTTAAATTCAAAACATTTATTTTTAAGACACTCTGTATACATAAATAAAATTATTGATTTTCAAAATATTATTTACACTATGGAGAGGGAAATCAGACGACGAATAGAGATGATGGGTGTTACATTAATAGATTTTAGACCACCATTCGAGACGCATTGATGTTATTTTTGCTTTGTGAATTTTAGTTATTGTGACAAATAATGTTATTAAAGCTAAAGTAAATATTTTCTCATTATTTAACTAATGCTAAATGTAAACTGTTTTTTAAATAGTTGGTCAAAATATTACATCTTCAACTTTTTTTTTGTGAGGGTGTGGTTTAAAAATCTTTTATAGACGAATAGTGATCATTTCCATGACCATCTCGAGAGAGATAGTCATAGAAATAACCCCTAGACAGTGTGGAAATACCCACTAAAAACGATCCATCTCCGAGGAATCAGCGGCCGAAGAATGGCAGCTCTTATTCCTGCTTATGTGTTGGGGAAGGGAAGGGGCGAAGCCCTGGGTGCCTGAAGGCTAGTGTTGGGATGCAAGATTTAGGAGCGACTGGACACTACGCCCAGAAGAGTTTTGTGATTGTCCGGAAGACAGTTTTGGGAGGGGGATTTGGTACCGAAGAATGGAGATTAGATCATAGGGGGTAACATACTTGTAAGTATTTGAAACCATGGTTTTGACATGACTGGCTACTTGTTCAAGTAGTTGTTTATGGAGTTCTTGGTTTATTGAAGAGATGGGTAGGAATGACTCAGGGGTATTTCCTTGTGGCGAGTTGTTGAGATTGCTTTTGAGCACTGAAGCATAAAGTGTAGGATTTGGAGGGATAGGAGTGGGGACCTTTGAGGGTTCCGGCTGACTAAGGATGTTAGTATTGGGATTACGATTTCTCGGATCTTTTGGGCATGGATTGTGGCTAGCTGGATGCGGACCTCCGCAATTTGAACAAATTGCAGGTGCATCAGCCTCTTTATCACAGGATTTGGTGTGATGGGATTTGGCGCACCTCACGCAACGCGGGGCCGCAAAGCAGTACGAGACGGCATAGCCGAATTGCTGGCAATTGTGGCACTGACGTACCCCATTACCGCGCCTCGGTGTCACCACCCGAACCCTCAGCGAGCCCACATGCGTGATGTCAAAGATGTGGGTGTGGTGTTTGGGTACTCTGACTTTGACGATGGCCATAGGAATACCGTCTCGTGAGAGACGATGCATTTCTCTGACCTCGAAGCCTTGGGAAGTAAGGTCCTCAATTATTGCCGAGTTGTCGACAAAAACTTCAACGCCTTTGATTAGAACATTAAGATCCCTGTCATCAGGGGAAAAATAAGTATGAAAGGGTATCTTCTTGCTTTTGAAATAGTCGACGATGGCCCTATGGTCATCAGAAGAAGAGGGAGTGATTCTAATGCCGAGAGGCACAGTTTTTGCTTCAGAAAAGCAGATTTTCTGCTCTTTGAAAGTTCTTGTGATGCTCATCCAGAGACGAGTATCACGAAGTACGACTTGGGGAGGCTTTTTGGGCCCTTTGCTTTTAGATTGAGGCTCCTGCTGCATTTGATGAGCAGCAGGGGGAATTTTAAGTTGAGGCTCCTGCTGTGTTTGAAGAACAGCAGGGGGGGGGGTATGGGTTGGGACGCCTGTTGCGTTTGAGGAGCAACAGCGGGGGGGTTTACGATTTTTGGGACCAGACGTTCCGGGCAATCGGGCTTGTTTTGATGTGCTGGGTGGGGATGGAGGTCGAGCTGGGGAAGCCTCCCTTAAGGCTAACTTTATCTCTGGGATCGGTGATGACGCAAGATACTCGTCAGAACTGGCCTGACGCGTCTTCTTAATGATCACGTTTCTACTGAAGCTTATTTCGTTATGGGTGATTTTATGACGCTCAAGAATTGATCGAACTAGATTTTTTTTTCTCTAAAGAAATGATAGAGTAAATTAGGTCTTGAATTTCGTCAAGGGAGTAATCCCTTGACCGATCAAGCCTGATGAATGGTTCAGGATGGGTTGCGATCTTGCGATCGACAGAAATAGTATGGGTTTGGAATCTGAACATAAGGAATCTGAATCTAAAAGAGTTTTTTCTAATCTCGGGAGATTAGCTTTATTTTTCTTGGGAGCCATGATAGGCGATTGGGAAAAAGGAGAAACGACCCTTGGAGAGGGCCGTATTGAGCGGAGCTTGCTCTGAAGATTCGAGCAAGCTTGTGATGTTAGGAAGCACTTACCGAGCGCGAGGCACTACCGAGCGCGAAACACTATGAGAGCTGCGATGTTCACTGAACGATGCACGGTACTCGAATGACTGCTGACTGATGAATTGACTGATGCATCTTCAACTTTGTTGACGAACATGGGTTTTTATACTACAGTGTTTTAGAAAACATGTGCGCCAACCGACTATTTTTCTTTGTTGCCAAAATTGTGTAGACCGTTTAACGCTGATTAAAAGTTATCTCTTGATATTTTATATATTTTCATTTTTATTTCTGTCTGTTGAAGTGAAACTTCTTTACGCGCGATGGGAATAAAAATTCAAGGCCGTGACGCACCACGAAGAGAGAAAAAAAGGTAGTAAGGATCACGCATACACCAAAAACATTTGATTTAAAGCTAAGAAACGCATTACCTATAATAAACTTGATACTGTACCTGGCTGCTAATATCCCCTTGTGTGCCAGGAAGTAAATTTTCATGCATATTTTCATCCATAGGTTTGTAGCTTCTGAATAACGGTCTAGGTAAAGCATTTAGCACATTTGTTAGCTCAGAATTAGAATTATTAGAGTTAAGCAACTCGTATTTTTATTGTAGGACATCGTCATATTTATTTCAAACGCATAATATAACGAGAATATTTGTAGAATTTAATAAAATTACTGTAAATAACTATAAATATTGAATAATGAACAAAATAACGAAATACAGACTACACAGTGAAGTATATTTGAAAAATGTGCTAGTTGTGAAAAGGTAGCTTTGTAAAACAATTTAAAATAAAATAAAACAGTTTAGGGGTACGTTAAGCGTTTGATACAGATAAATGTTTAGGCAGGCCTAATTTTAATTTAAATTTTTGTATAATATTCCCTTTTACCCTTTTCAATTTGTTTTTTTTTGCGTACTTTCCTTTTGCTAAGCGGTTTCAAAAATCCCTTCTCGCAAAGAAAACCCTTTGCATTCATAATTAAAATCCATCTACTTCCACTGTCTTTAATGTTGATTAAACACAATTAAATTCTTATTTAAAATTTCAGTCCTTATTTTAGCTTGCGGCCTTTCATTAATTTTACGGGTCAAATAATAATGAACCAATTATTGGGAGACGTCGGATTCTGAGAACATAAAAGGCCCTAATTAATTTATTGTTTTATAAGTATTAATATTTAAATTTTAGGTGCAACTAAGTATTCTGAAAAAGGTCTATAATCATTTAAATGCAGAAATATAATACAAATATTTAGAGAAAAGATTAAACTGTTAATTAATTTTTTAAGATTAAAATTAATAATAATAATAGCTCCCTTATATAGCGTTTAACGCCTTAGGAGTAGCAAGGTACAGCTTGCCATGCTAGAGCCGTTGGGTATACAAGGAAGGTAATGTGGCTAGCACTACGCTTCAACCGCCTCTTATTACCTCAGGATGTGAATCCCAAGTACTCATTTAAGGCTGAGTCGACCTAGGTAGCCAAACTATTTTTATTTTATTAAAAATAGTCGGCTGATGAACTACAGGCTGTAGGATTCGAACCCACAACCTTTAGATTGGTAGAGGAGAGCTGTACCTCTACGCCACCGGGCAATGTAAGACTAAAATTAAATATATAACAATTATTTTAGGAGACTATTTCGGTTCTACAAGAAACTCAATAATATTCAAATATAGAATGCCAATTTATCTAAAGAAGAAAACATTCTATCATTTTCTACCCCCAGTCATGACCTTTGCATGCGAAACTTGAACACTTAAGGCACGCGGCCACTGAGAGCGAAACTAAACTAAGCTAAGAATATGAAAACAAACGGTAACTAAACGAAAATAAGTTTCATCGGTCACTGGGAACGATTTTCAGTCAGTAGTCAGCTAAGTTAGCTACGATTTGAATCTTCGTTCATATATTTTCGTTTAGTTTCGCTCAAGTGGCCGCTGATGAATTTAAAAGTATGGGAGCTGATTTTTACAAATCTTATCTTCGTTTGGCTTAGTTTAGTTTCGCTCGCAGTGGTCGCCCGCCTTTAAGGTATGATTTCCTAGCGACGCAACGCGATATCTGGCGTCGCGTCGCGGCCCGCCGTGCTCTGTTTCGTTTCCCTATAAAGTGATACATTACTTTTCACTGATACAGATTTTAGCCACTGACGTTCATAAAAAGGAACCAGTGTGCGGCGAGACACGCGCCAGACGTCCGTCGCTTTCTTGGTGCGATTTCTATCGCACATTAAAGGCGGGCGGCCACTGCGAGCGAATCTAAACTAAGCCAAGCAAACCACAGCGGCATCCAAAGCAACGAAAAAGCCGATGAGCTAGCTAGGCAGGGATCATCGGCATCCTATCTTGGTCCAGAGCCAGTACTGGGAATACCCAAATGTATGGCCCGTAGTGCACTAAAACTCTGAATCAAGGAAAAGCACAATATCCACTGGAGAAACAGACAGGGGCACAGGCACAGCAAGGCTTTTATCCAAGGGCCTAGCTCTAAAACCGCAAAAGAACTGCTAATGCTTAGCAGGAATAAAGTGCGGATTACAACAGGCCTCTTGACAGGACACATGGCTGTCAAGTGTTATCTGAACAAGCTCAACCTGTATCAAGGAAGTCTTTGCTGTAGACTCTGCGATAAAGATCCTGAAACAGCGGAGCACATAATATGTCATTGCGAGGCTCTGGATCGCAAGCGACACTCTTTATTTGGGAAAGCTAGGCTAAAACCGGAGGAACTATGCTCCCATCCTATCAAGGACCTGCATAAGCTAGTGCAGAGCACAGGGATAGGAGAATGGGTGCTGGAGAAGGGGGACAAACAGAATAGGCCTCACAGGTCGCAGTGTTTCCGGCGGAGGACGGCCCCTTGTTATGAAAAAAAAGCCAAGCGAAGTAAAAATCAGCTCCCATACTTTAAAATCATCATCAGCGGCCACTTGAGTGAAACTGAACGAAAATATATGAACGAAGATTCAAATCGTAGTTTAGTTTCGCTCGTTTTAGTTCGTGACAGGTTCCAGCGAATTTTTCGCAGCGATTAGTTCTATGATAGCAGAGACACAATACGAAAACGCCGCTAACTTAGCTGACTACTGAGCGGAAATCGTTCCTAGTGGCCGATGAAACTTATTTTCGTTTAGTTACCGTTTCTTTCTATATTCTTAGTTTAGGTTCACTCGCAGTGGCCGCCTGCCTTAAAACGGACATTATAAAGAAACTACAGGTCGCACAACGCTCAATGGAACGAAATATGCTGGGAGTAACCAAGAAAGACCGTAAAAGAATAGAGTGGATATGCCAAAAAACCCTTGTCATCAACAGAATCAAATCTCTCAAGTGGTAATGGACGGATACAGATGCACCACAAAAATTACAGCATGGTACCCACGAGGAATATTAGAAGACCTAGAAGAAGTCCAAACCTGATATGGGACCATTATATTAAGAAATTAGCAGGGATAAATTCGGCCCGCATATCCATCAATAGACAACAATGAGCCTAATTACAAAAAAAAGTATCTAAATATATGTGAAGGCTACACCATAATTGGAAATGGAATAAGCTGAAAACGATAATGATGCTGATTAATCACAGTTTATCAAAGTCCGTGTTTTATAACAGAACTACCATGTATATCAGACTATCGGATTGAAATAAAACCCTGAGATTAATTAAAAAGCAAATATTTCCACTGATTCGCCCGTAAACAAATGACAAAAAGATACACAAACAAAAAAAACAGATATCAAACGCTCTAGCACGTCGCAAATTTTCACCTTTTGCTTTAAAAGCTCTTAGAGTTCGAGCCGGCTTTAGGTTTTTAATGCGGGCTAGACTCATAGGAGCGCAACGAGCATTAATCTTCAGATTGAATCAGATTTGTCACTCATTATTATGGATGAAATGCAGAAGTGCAAGTCACGAGGAAAAAGCAAAAAAGAGAAAGAGATAAAGGGAATGGAAACACAATAAATTAAGTGTCTTTGTGGCACAGGGTTGGATTAAAATTTAAATAACTATGGTTGTTAGAAGTACCATACGATTGAAAAAAAAAAACGGCGTCAAAGAAAGCTGGAAATGAAACTCAATGATAATTTTGGCGAGCTCTAGACATCATTACTTGGCCCGTACTCTTCTTTATATTTTAATTGCGCTTACTACCAGATGGCCTTAATAATGTTTAATGTAATTTATTTATACGGAGTTATTCACCCCATTTGACACGGAGTACTGTAGCCAAATGATTTTTAGAAATTGTGAGCAAAGCCTAACCTAACTAAAGCTACAATTTAACGTTATTTTCAGAAGATACAGAGTGTCCAAAGTAAACAAAAAATATCAAAGTTTTTTTTAAACGGAATGCTCTGTATAATATTACATCTTTTATTTTTCCTATGATTAAAATAAAAGGCAAATTTGATTAAGGTTTACCGCACTTTAATCTTACCGTTTTGAAATATTTACGATTTTGTGAAAATGCAGTAACAATTTTAATGCTTCATTTCTCTAAGGATATTTAAGTTTTTAAAATCAAATATTATACTGAAGTTTTTCTATTTACTAAATTTTGTGTTGCAATAATCTTATACAGAATGTCTAAAAAATTATATTAAATAATTACTAACTTTAAACGGCAATAACTTGTTTAATTTAAATAGAACAGCATGTATATTTTACGTTAATCAGATGCACAATTTAATTGTCTATCAAATTTTAAGTATATCTATTTTTTATCCCTTCGAATTTTCTGTGTATTGAGCAAAAATTATTTATAAATGGCCTAGTTTCTAATTCGAAAAATTTTGATTTTTTTGCACATAGATTCGTGTGCCTGGAAACCGTTTTCAACTTTTTTTAATCTTTAGACAGGGTGTTCCAGAAATCATTTCAAAAATTTTAAGGAGTGGTAGTAATCGAGAAAAGAAACATATTTTCTCTTTATCGTTTTTCAAATAAGTCCAAAATAACGGAGTTATTTTATTTTGAAAATTTAAAAAAAAAATATTTTTTGCCAAAATTTTAAGAACCACTGGATCTTTTCTGGATTTTCTTTCTTGTAAATTTAATCTACTACCTATGTTGCCGTATCAAGAAATTATTTCTTTTAAATAAAAATTAAAAAAATTACAATTTTTTTTTTAAATTTCCGAATTTTTTGGCGAAAAAACCTCATAGGCGTGTTTCTGGGGTTGAACTATACTACCAGTTAAAATACTTGCACTTATTTCTGGGACACCCTGTATAATTAGTGTTAATTTTTAACAAGCTTTATGTCAATTTTTAGTAAATGACGTCTAGAATCTCTACACCTCGTTAAAATTATCATCGATTGTCCGACTTGACGCCGTTTTTTTCGATCATACTGTATAATATATTTTCTAAATGCTTGAACATATATTTTATGATGTCTATGTTTCAAATTTGTCTACATTTCAGTTTTAAGTATTTGTAACAGTATTTTACTAAAAATTTATTTGAAAATAAATTAGTATTTTCTAAAAATAATCCGATCCTGCAAACCTAACATTATTTTCAGTATTGATGTAACTGCAGATTTACTTGATTAGCATGTACAGTAAGCGCCATCTGGTTGTCGGGGTCTCAGTTAAAACTAAGCGGTCTGGAGTTATTGATTTTCCCAACTGCATAAAGAATTCTGTGTACTTAACAAAACTGTTTTTATTTGAGGAAAGTGAAAGTAGAGGGGAGTGGATGTGATGGCTTGAGGAAATAATAAGAAAACGTTTGTAGATGCTGAAATAATTCGTATTATTTAATAAACAGTACATATATTTTTTAGAAAATCATCTAAGGCCATTGTTTATGGTATTTAAAAAATAATTTTGACTGAAATACAATACAGGGCGTGTAAACTTTTAACTGTAATTTCTGTAATAAAAGATAAAAATATTTTAGTAATTTCTGTAAATAAATTACCTTATAAGTAATAGGTACTATAGATATCAAACATACATTATTACTTTGTGTCAGTTGTCGAAATTTTATACTTTGTTTCGTATTAATATACAATAAATAGCAACCGAAAATAAATAATTGTTTTAACAAAATGGGAATCAGAACACAAAGTATTATGATACTATTATAGAATATGACTTAATTTAATATAGTCAACATGTCTCAAAAGTAAAATTACTAACTAATTGATTAATAATTTCAATTAGAACATGTTATTAATGTAGAACAATTTTACTAATAGAGATTATTAGTAAAAAATGACTTATGATTCACTCTAAATTCAACCATTGTAACGAATGTTTGAAGCGATTGTGCACAAAAAAAACCTTTTTATTATTGGCATTTTCAGAAAAACGTATTCTTCATAAAAAGGTTTGCTTGTTCTAAATTGGTTAATCCCGTTAATAATTTTCCAAATTTTCATACCGTTTTAGAGAAGATTAGATTAGATTAGATTAGATTAGATTAGATTAGATTCTTAGAGGTGGCTTTCGGCCTGATCCACTGCGACCTTCTCAGATCTATTGTGGTCCTCTTCTGATCCTTAGATTACATTCTCCAGTCCTATCCTTTTCACAAAGTTTAGCAACTTGGAGACTGAACCCTCCATGTAGCTCCTTGGCAATGGCCTATCATTGCCTATTACCGGGAACCGCACATTTGCCAGGCTGTCACACCGACATAAAATGTGTCCTGACGTTTCTTCTTTAGATTGGCAGAACCTACACATAGCTTCGTCTGTCAATCCCATCAGCTTTAGATGCCTATTTAGCTTACAATGCCCTGTTAGTTGACCTACTACAGCTTTGACTGTCTTTCTGTCCTTGCTTATCAAGTCTGCCGTGAATTTTGGCGAATGTTCTACAATGAACTACTCTTTTCGCCTGTCTCTGCCCTGGTGAGTTTCTCCACCATTCTAGAGATTTGTTGGCCACCCATCGTTCCGTGGCCATTCTCGTAACCGCCTTTGCAATGCCGCAGAAGGGTTCTGGGCCTATGAATGGCATTGATGAGCCTTGCTTGGCTCTTTCATCTGCCTTTTCGTTACCCTTGTGATCCACGTGCCCTGGCACCCAGGTCAACGTAATAGTGCTACGTTCGCCCAAAGTATTCAGAGCACGCAGACAGTCCCACACTAGTCTAGAATTTACCTCCGCGGAGCCGAGTGCCTTTAGTACCGCTTGGCTGTCTGTGAAGATGGTCAAAGGACGATTTGTAGAGAAGATTAAGAAAAACATGAAAATATGGCTGAATTTTGAAGTCCTAAAAATTTAAACGCGTTTCTAAGATAATATAATTTTTATTATTTAATAGATTGTAATTCATAGAATGGTAATTAACGTAATGTTTTTTTGTTCTAAGATGTTAAAGAATCACAAACTTTATTTGGTTTAATGCTACGGAAGGGTGACCAAGTTGCCTCATCAAAAGCGGTTATTGTTAAGTATACAGTATGCATTTTGGAAAAATGCATTCTTCATAAAAATTTTTGCTTGTTCTAGAATGGTTAATCCCGTTTATAATTTTCCAAATTTCCATACCCTTTAAGAGAATATTAAGAAAAACATGAAAAAAATGATTTTTTTCTAAAAATTACAACGCGTTTTCTATGGGTTCTGTTGGTGTTAATATAATGTATATTAACACCAAAATCAGTAAGTAAGTAATTTGCGTACTTTTCTGTCTTTAATAACTAAGATTTCAATCTAAATTGCAATGTATCTAATTTAAAAGGTTTATTATTTAACATGGCAATAAACATAGTTTATGGATACCCTTTAAAACATTTTAACATATTAAAAGGCTAGTAATTACTTCAACAAAACTAATTGCAGTTGTTCATTTTCCCTTTTCTCGACTGCGAACAAAAAGAAAATATGCACAAAACCACGCTAAATATGACAATAAGCAAGAGGTAAACACAATTACGTAAGAGTTTGAATTAAATCGCTCGTAGCTAAACGACGAAATTAAATAAAACGTCAACGTTGAGCCCCAGAAGAGCGGTGAAAAAGAAAAAAATAAAATACAGACGCCCATTCGCAATATCTACGCCTGTCAAGATAGGGCTTTTTATAATTAATTATGAAAATTCCGGCGTTTTAAAATTAAGAAAGAAGAAAGACAGAGATAGAGTGGAGACAAAGGTGCATGAGAAATTTCCATTGCGCCCTGTCTGGCTAAAATGAAATTCATTAGTTGAAGTCCGGAGAGAGAAAAAAAAGTGTTTGAGAAATGTATATCTCGGTTAAATTTAAGCTCTTGAGGTTAATTCGGGGTTTTTCTGGTAGAGGAAAATCCTAGTTTACTAATGGGATGACAAAATTTAGAGTAAAATTTGCTCTAGGTATTACTGGAGATAAAAATTCAGGTTTGTAAGTAATTGGGGCTATTTAAATTATTTATTATCTTTTTTGGTGTATTGTATAATAATAATTGTCACATTATTTGTGATTTATAATAGAGTTTTTAAAAATGTTCAAAATACTCTTTTTTTTGAAACATCACAAAAGTATTATTTTATAAATCGTTTGCATTTTGAAATTTGCAAGACACATTTGAAACGGAAGTTTTTGATATACAGGGTGTCTCCCATATAGATCGGGGATTATTGTTTCACAATGAGAACTATCGATTAAAAGTATTTTCAATATGGCGGCACTTCCTTAAATACCGGAAGTTGACAGCAACTTTCTTATTTTAAATGGGTAGCCCAATTTTTTATTATATATTTAAATAGTCTATAAAATTTTATGGATTTATATTTCAAACACCCTATCACTTTTGAGAAGAAAAAATATATAATATTTTTGTAAAAAAAAACTGCATGTCAAAAAAATTTGTATGGCCTAAACGTCAAATTTAGTGATAACTACAGCCACTATGACATAAAGAGAAGACATGCGGCTATCTATTTCAAAAATTATATTGCTTGAATGTCATATAATATTGGCCGTAGCTGCCATGGAATCGAGAGATTTAACAATTATGATAAATCATTTTTTTTTTCAATTTGAAACCCACTTTTTTTATTTCACTAGTGAAAAGGTTTTTTAATTCATTACTTTTTGATTATACATTTTCCTATACGTAAAATAAATCGTTTTTAAGTTATTTAAGATTTAGTTTTAAAGCATATGTTACTCTGGTTTTTAACCAGTAGCCTATGGCATTAAACGTCAAGCGATATAAAACTATATTTGGCCATGTCATATTTCCATTAGATATCACTAAAATATGAGATATATTTTTATAAATACACTTTATTTTTTTTATAAATTCAAATAATTAGTTTTTTGGTAGAAGGAAATAAACTGTCTAATGATTTGACACCGAGTTTGACACTTAATGTCAAAAGAAGCTAGATAAAATCAAGAAAAATTTACGCTCTAAAACTAAATCTTAAATAACTTCTAATGCTCGCCCAGCCTGGGACACCCTCTATACAGGGTGGTCCGAACTGTATTCCGGAAACTTCGGCAGCATATTCTGCAGATAAAAATAAGTAAAAAAGTTCGTATAAATGTATGTCCTAATATGCTTAGCTTTGGAGATACAGGGTGTAGAAGTTTCATTTTTATTACGATTTTTTCCAAATAATTCCTGAAGTAACATCAATATTTGGATGAAAATTGGTGTCTGGGAGTTTTTTTACATGATAAATTTGATTTTTATGTCAATATGACTCCTACTTGTAGAGGGCGCTACCTACATAATTTTTAACTGGGTTGAAATGTAATAACTTTTCATCCGTACCTGTATAAAACTACCTAAAAAAATCTAAATTTACCACGTTTTTTACTTAAAAAAAGTCTCTTAGTAAAAATCGCTACGAGTAATGGTTCTCCAGATATTTAGAATCAAAATTATCAATACCTGTCATCACTGACACAAATTAAACCTGTTGACTAAATAGTTATTAGACTGGTATCATAAATTTGAAATGGTTTTGTGCCAAAAGTTCAACACAGACTGTTTTATCATCATTTTTTCGAAGAAAAATAAAAAGTTCCCAAATTTATTATTTCAGTCAAATAACTATCTACTCAACATGTTTATTTTTAGTCAATAATATAGACTCTTTCCATTTTAAATATCTTTAAAACGGTTTCTCGTAGCGATTTTTACCAAGATACATTTTTTACGTAGAAAGTCACAGAAATGTATATTTTTTCACTCAGTAGTTTTATACAGGCACGGACGAAAAGTTATTACTCTTCAGAATAGTTGAAACATATGTAAGTGGCGCCCCCTACAAATAAATGTCATAATGACATCAAAATCAAATTTATCATGTCAAAAAACTTCCAGACACCAATTTTCATCCAAATATTGACGTTACTTCATAAAGTATTTGAAAAAAATCGAAATAAAAATGAAACTTCTACACCCTGTGTCTCCAAAACTAAGCATTTTCGGACATACATTTATACGAATTTTTTTACTTATTTTTATCTGCAGAATATGTTGCTGAAGTTTCCGGAATACAGTTCGGACCACCCTGAATAATTTTGTTTGTTTTATTTGTGTAACTTTAATATTGTTTGTTCCAGAATCAAGCACACATTCCCGAACTTATCCAGTAATCGTATACTTGCATGGCGAATCCTTCGAGTGGAATTCAGGAAATCCGTATGACGGCAGCGTGCTGGCGGCTTACGGCAAAGTCATCGTCATCACACTAAACTTTAGATTAGGAATTCTAGGTATTTTCATACTTTTACATTACATATTCATATACCCTTTGCTTTTGTTACTTTCACAATTTTAACTGTAAAACTTCTAATAAAAATATAACTCGTTCAGTTTACGCATTGGTAACAAATGTATTAAAAATTTAACAATTTTCTACTTTATTCTTAAACGAAAAATAAACGTCAAGCAGCATTAAAAGCGATCAACCCAGTATTCATCAATTTGAAGTTGGTAAAAGAAGGCCTATAGGAGCTTTACAAATTAGGTAAAGAAACTAGATTCCTCCTACTCTAGGTTGGCCCACCAAGTGAGAGAAGGTAATAAAAAAAACCGACTAGCTAGAAAAAAGAGCAAATATTCCACTAACTGGACCAAGATCGTTCTGCTTTCCAAGTGGTAACCAACCGAAAGCAGAATTTCAAGAACCTAGAATGGGAATACAACCGTCTAACACATTAGAAGTAATTTTTCAGGACTTAAGACCGAGAAAACCCATAGATTTCTCTTGGCTTAAGTAAAAGCAATGTTCGAATTGTCACGAGGTTTCTAACAGGACACCACAGTAAAGTGAAGCTAAAGGGGCGTCCAAACCGGATGAGCGAGCAGGAGCGAGCAAGAATTCGGGTATGTTCTATGGGAACGCTTAACTGGTATGGACGGCTCTGCGAGCGAAAGAAAAATTGCTTGCTCGCGCTCGAGGCTGTTCCACGCCCTGTCGGTACATCAAAGGAAATTCGCGCTATTGCACGTCCGGTTTGGAAGGGATTTTGTTTACCACGTTTGCGATCGAATATCAAAAATGGATAGGCCGAATAAAGTTGTTCTAGAACTAATAGAGGAGTACAAAAATCGCCAAGACCCGTAAGGTTATAGCTAGCCTTTCTCTAGGTGAAATTGCTTTTCGGTAATTGGTCTGGACACCCCTTCAAAAAAAAGAGCGAATCCAGATTCTGTGCAGAGCATTCGGAAACACCAGAACACCTCATCGCCTGAGTGTGTCGATAACAAGCTATTTTAGAAAATACGTAATTTTAGATTCTTTTAAACCGCGAAACAATAAACAATTACAGGTTTCCTAATAGATGTTCATAGAATATTTATAAGAGTTAAATTTTCAACTAAAATGAAATAAAACCTACTAAAACCAATTTCGCTATAAGCTGGTTAGATTAAAGTTTTACTAAATGTAAATTTAATTTAATGAAACTTAACTTGCTGAAGGCTTAAGGAAAATATGCATGTTTTATCGTATTCATTTACATAGTCGTTTCGTTAGAATATAATTCAACTTATTAAGTGTAATAAATAAGCTACAAGTTTATAATTTTATGAGGACAAATTTATGGAAAAGTTATTAAATAATTAAAAATTAAAATAACAAATATAATGTTCAAAATTGAATTAAATTTTTAATTGATAACCACAAACATATCTCTCTGAAAAAGACACCAACATTCATACTCTACTTTAGTAAGTTTATAAGTAAGTTTTTTAGTATAGTATAGTAGTTTATAAGTATGTCCTTAGACTTCCATTTCAAGCATACTTCGTTTACTATACATAAACTTGATTTCGAATTCAAGACATTTTTGTTTTGCAATTTTCTCTACCTTTTCCTAACATTAGTTTTTGGAATATCGACTTTAATTAAACTAGTATAAACTAGACTGACTTTGCATGATTTGAGAAACCAAATATTTGCTCCTAATAACCTAATCTTTGCTGTTGTAACACCAAAGTTTCAAACCACCAACTGTAATAAATTCTTAATTTTCACTAAACATAATTCGATCTTTTTTTCAAAATATCTTTTTATTGCCACATTGATATACGTAAGTATTAAATAAGTGCAAATATTTTCGGGGCTTGTAGATTTCGATAAAAGAAACATATTTTCTCTCTACCGTTTTTGGAATAAGTCTATTTCACTTCGTAATATCCAAAACAATGATTTTTTGCTTCAATTTTAAGAACCACTGGATATTTTCTGGGTTTTCTTTCTTGTAAATTTTTGCCATATATTACCAAGAAATTATATTTTTTAACTAAAGCTTCGTTCAGAACGTCGCAATTAGTGGAAAAAAATAAGTAGTTTCAATTACACTTTATACTTTTTAGTTTATGATCATTCACAACGTTTAAAAAACACAATTAAAATTAATAGAATATCCTAGCAACAGTTTGCGTTAGTCAGTTCTATCCATAGAGAAAGCCTAATATTTTTATCTTATAAAACAAAAAACTTTTGATTTCCAACCCCAATTTCTCTTGACGAAAGATAATCAAAGGTCAAATTTACATTTCTTAAAAAATTTGGAACTATAATTAGTGGAAAAGTTAAAAGTTTGATAATTTTTTCTGCTAATTGAAAATGTCTATCACTAATTTTGACGTTCTAAATGCTTACATTGAAATTAAAGAAACAAACTTCTACGCTAATAAAAACCATTAATCTATTCCACTAATTCCGAGGTTCTGAATGAAGCTTTAGAACTAAAATAAATCCAAAATTTTTTCCAAATTTTAAATTTTTTTTTTTGGAAAAAAAAACCTAGCTACCTTCTGGTAGCTAAATATACTACTCCTAAAAATATTTGCACTTATTTAAGACTCACCCTGTATAATAAGTAAAATCACTACATGAATTATTATAAAAAAATAGTTTTTGTAATTCTATATAAAAACTAAAATGATATATTTATCTGAGAAATTTTCTTAGTTGTAGTGTTTATATTAATATGTTCCTGTGTGAGAATTAACAATACTCTGATCGTGTTGTATATGTATAGTATATCTAGTATAAATCTCTTTAAATTTCTAGTGATATTCTACTATAACAAATAATGCAAAGACTGAAAACCAACTTCAAAAATTGAAATGAACAAATTCACTAAAGTTTTATCACAAAAATCGTCTTTGATTTAATTAAGCCTCAGACGTTAAAAATGATTTCTCTTGCTGTCATTAATCCCCCCAATTCGATTAATTTTTATATCTTCTTTTCTCTTTGTCCTAATATGGATTAAAGTTGACTGTCGCTGACAGGCCTCAGCCATTTTACGGATTTGGTCGTTTTGTCTTAACTTTTTTCTTCCTATTTTGATGGCGTAAATATAAAATGCCAGAAGAAAAACGTCATCTAACTACTCAACACAAAATATTTGATAATTATTTTCTTTAACAATCTATTGCTTTTTTATATTTCTGTTTTTTTCAATTTATATTTCTGTCTTTTTTAAAATTCTTTTTAACTAAATAAATAAATCTATAATGAAATATTTAACAAAATATTTAACCTACTTCGCAATATTGCTATTGCTACATTTTTTAAAAAAGTAAAAAGTTTAATTTTCTAAAATTATGTTTTATTTATTAGAATTTTTATTTGGTAATGGTATTTAGTGTCAATTTTTATTGAATACTGTATTAGCTAGGTGCATTTTCTGCCGGTACTGCCACCATCGGAGAATACCTTATAATTTGTGAAAATTCTGAAAATAACAATAAAAAAGTAAATATTTTGATATATTATCTTCAGAAGGTCTAATAATTGTATGATAATTCATTATTCAAGCTGATAAAACTTTTTAGATGAGTTAAACTACATAATTTAAGTACTAGTTGATTAAAAAAAGTATACCATTAATATTGCAAATTTTATTTTATCCTCTTATAGTCTATACCTAGATTACAGTTGAGGGTTGGAACCTTTGGCGTTACACAGCAAAATAAAAACACTAAATCACCACAATACACCTAAACACTTTTACTTTTACACTGGACGCGCGTTTCGCTAACCATGTTAGCATCATCAGCAGATGATTATAAACTAAAGTACAATCTACAAGTTGAGCGTTTATATACTCGCCCAGTGGGCACCGAGTGGGCGTGGCAAAATCTAGCCAACCGAGTCAGAACCCACTGGGCGTAACAGTTAGATTTCCGCCACTAGAGTAGTAGGAACAAAGAACTTGAAGGAATTGGACCGTTGTCTCTGTTCATACTATCTTTACATTTATTAATTCTGATGCTTTCATATGCATCTAATTGCCTGTAATTTGAGACTTGTTTAATTAATTTTAAATTATTAAGATCTATACAATGTTCTTTATCAACAATATGTTCGTATGTTCGGCAACGCAAGATTTATCCGGTCTACCATATTTTATCTGAGCTAAATGTTCTTTAAATCTAGTTAATATTGATCTTCTTGTTTGCCCAACATATTTCTGATTACAATCTTTACAAGAAATTTCATTTGTGTTTTTATTTTGCTTAGTCTATACCTATTTATGTTTTGATTATGAAATGGGCACTTTGTCTACTGACTTGTTTCGTCCAACTGTTTGAATCCAATTTTTCTTTTGATCAAATTAGTGTGAGAAGCTGTAAAGCTATAAAATGTTAAGTTGAATATCCGGGAGAGATGAGTTATTGAATGTTATTGCACCCAACAACCACATAATTACGCCCTACTTTACCTATTAACATTTTTCAGTATTTCTCTCAAATTTAATTTTGAAAGTTTGCATTTAGATTATAGAAGATAACTGGGTTTCACTTTATCTAAAATTCTTAAACTAATACAATTTCCGACGAATTTTCTAAGTTCATTTTATTAACTATGTTAGAATATTAATAACTTCCATGGTATTTCGAAATTCTTACCGCTTTTTCTCCATCTTTCTATTCAAATTAAGATTATTGAAAACTGGATAGACCGCGCTCTAGCGAGACGACCGTCAAATTAATATTAAAAAGCTGTTTTTCAGTACCAGTGGCGGCGCTAGTATTATTAGAAGGGTAAAAAATTTCATTACATGATTATAGTTTAACTGTTACTTTTTGGTATAATTTTATGATTTTACTATAGTCTGGGGACCAGCCAATACAGGGTGAGTTTTAAATAAGGGCAAATCTCTGTCTTTATTCCTACGAGAGGAATGTAGTGGTCAGGTGATGTGTGAGCTTTGTCTCCATAATTCCCTGTCTTGTGCTTCATGTACAAGCGTGTGCAGTGGCTTGTGGGTGATCTTCGATAGCTGGTCTATCTATCAGAAGGGCAAGCGGCCTCTTGGTCTTTTGTACAAATAAGTGCAAATAATGGTGGTATATTTCGATGCCAGAAACACGCCCATGAGGTTTTTGCCACGAAAAAAAAATTGGAAATGTTGGAATTTTCTGATTTTTTTTTAGTTTTTAGTTAAAAAAACATAATTTAATGATAATATGGTAACATAGATATAATAGATTAAATTTAGAGGAACTAAAACCCAAAAAAGTTCTAGTGGTTCTCAAAATTTAAGCAAAAAATATTATTTTTTTAAACTTTCAAAATAAAATATTTCGGTAATTTTGGACTTTTTAAAAAGCGGTAAAGAGAAAATATGTTTCTTTTATCAAAATCTACCAGTACTGTAAAAAAGTAAAAAGTTCCTATAAACATAGTTTTGGAGTTTTTCTGGATAGTTTTAAAGTTACAGGATGCCAAAACTTTAAAACATAGGACTTTTGTAATTATTTTCATTCCATATATTTTTTTTAATTTGCTATAGGTAGATTTAACATCAAAACTACATCTAAATATCAGTGGCTAAAATTTAATAGTAAATTGGATGATATAAATAATTTATTAATTTTATTCTTAATTTATTCTTAATTTATTCTTAATTTATTCTTAATTTATTCTTAATTTATTCTTAATTTATTCTTAATTTATTCTTAATTTATTCTTAATTTATTCTTAATTTATTCTTAAATTATTCTTAATCTATTCTTAATTTATTCTTAATTTATTCTTAATTTATTCTTAATTTATTCTTAATTTATTCTTAATTTATTCTTAATTTATTCTTAATTTATTCTTAATTTATTCTTAATTTATTCTTAATTTATTCTTAATTTATTCTTAATTTATTCTTAATTTATTCTTAATTTATTCTTAATTTATTCTTAATTTATTCTTAATTTATTCTTAATTTATTCTTAATTTATTCTTAATTTATTCTTAATTTAATATTAACAAAGTTGCATTTATCTCATCAAGGAGACTGAAATCGAGAAAATATAAAGATATAACTTATAGTCGTTATTAAACTGCCAACATAATTGCTAAAAGAGAGAACAACCAGTGGCGTACATGTTTTTTTAGACAAATATTCCAGTGATAACCTATATGAATTTTCCTGGTGAATCTGTCGCCACTTTTTAAGCATTAAAGTATGTCGCACTTATAGTAACTTTTTCCCTCGAAATTTCATTCGAATCGCTAAAAGTACTTTGAAGAAAATTATAACTAATCGAAAAAAAATGTAGAATTTAACCCCCTGTAGCTATGAAACAAAGCAAAATGAAACCCGTGATGATATGAAAAATAACGTTTGTAAATTAATTTTTAAACACCCTGTGTATGAGTGGAATTATTGAAGTACTTTTGTATCTTTTTGTGTTGATTAATTATGATGAATTAATTTAACGCTAATTAAAGAACAATTTTTGTTGAAATCAATATTTACAAACAAAACAAAACAAATAATGCTTTATTGTGCAAAAACCTAAAACAACTTCATTGACAAAGCACTCACAAAACAAACAAAAGCACAAAAAAAATATACAAACAACAAAAAATACACTATATAAATCATACAATTCAATAAAATTTAAGTCATTAAATTACAAAAAAAAAACATACATCGACAATTGCAGAACAGTAAGCAGTAAATAGATATAATTTTAAGAGTTATAAAATAGTTATAAAATATTAAATACTTGACCTTTGACCAGTGTGTGAGATGATCAAAATTTTAAAATCAAAATTGTTCATGATTAAACATCAATAAAAAAGTCGTTTACCGCATCAGAGCTTTGCGAAACGTGGGAAAGAATGAAAGCGACTTGATATTCAAAGGCAGATGATGGTACATTTTTTTGGCATTGTACAGTATTGAACCTTTAACTAGTTCTGAGCTCGGGGTTGGCAGATAAAGATCGTGCTCCGCATTCCTAAGTGGATAGTTATGAGATGGCCTTTCGGGAATAGCAGATATGTACTTGCGGATTAAGCAAACGGATTCAAAAATGAACAAAGAAGGAAGAGTCAGTATTTTGAAATTTTTAAAGAAATTCTAGCAGTGAGTTCTACTGTGAGTTCTCTTTTAATCGAGATAAAATATGACCAACTGTGCTCACCTTTTACTACGCCACTGTTCCAGAACGTAGATTCTTTCTTCTTTCAGACAGGGATATTCAAAACTGAATTTAAAACGCCGTTAATTTTTTTTGGTCTGTTTTTTCGCTTTCTTCAGCCATCGCTTTGAATCTAGCTAAGCGGATTTGAGGCTATTTGGATGTTGTTGCCGGCAGCAGCGAAATATTCGTTTCGGAGTGGCTTACGCGTCGCGCTTAGTCTAGAAAGCGACAGCTAAAAGAGCCATTAGAATAACGGGTCGGAGCAAAGCCTGAAAAATGCATCATTAGGAGCTTTTCACCAGTACAAATAAATGCTATTTGAGAAAATTAGAATTTAAAAATACATTTATTTGAAGCGATAATGTAGTTGGGAAGTTAATCACCTTATAGATCTATTGTGTCCTCCTTTCTTGATATAACTCCTCATATAGTCTCAGCGCTCTGATAAAAGCCAGTATCTGAGACGGTTTTACATAGATTAGTTCTCCATCTCTGATTTCAGTCGTGACAAAGTTAATGGAACGAATGGTTGTCGTCTCGGCGCACTCAGCGACGCGGTGTTCTGATGTTTCCCCATTTTCCACAAAAAAATCTACATTCGCCGTTGTTTCTTAGCTTCAATCTACTGAAGTGTTCATTGAGGAGACTGTTAAAAACCGCGCGGCAATCCGGAGATTGTTCATACTTAAATCAACAAAAAAATCTTTGTTTTTTTTAGGCGCACGTCTTTTCTGCATTACTCTATTGATGTGAGAGCTGGACACTAAATTCACAGACCGAAAAGAGAATAGAAGCCTTTGAAATGTATGTGTACAGACGGATGCTGCGAATCTCACGGGTACAAAGGAATACCAACGATGAGGTACTCCAGCGCATGCAGAAACAAAAAGAGACACTGAACACCATCAAGGAAAGAAAAATGTAATACCTGGGTCATGTAATGAGAGGTGATAGATACGAAATACTGCGTCTCATAATAGAGGGCAAAGTGCAAGGGAGAAGATCAGTAGGAAGACGCCAGAACTCATGGCTAAAATATTTAAGATGTTTTGAACGTTCGTCTGCGGAAATCTTCCGGGCTGCAGTTTCCAGAGCCACAATTGTCATTTGGATCGCCAACCTTCGGCAGGAGAGGGCGTGATAAGAAGAAGTCCTGAGAAATTTCATCAAGTGTCGTAGACCATTGGATGATTTCTATTCCAGGTTATGGAGATTTCCGGGTTATTCATTTCTGCTTTAAGTTGGTTTCCAGTAGGGAAGTACAACGATTCTGGTCCAATTAGTTGAATGTTCGCTCCTTTTCTAGCTAGATCGTTTGCTTCTTCATTTCCCTCTCTCCCGTGGTGGGCTGACACCCAGTGTAAAAGGACTTTATTATCGTGTCTCTTTTATAGGTTTTACTAAGCAAATGTATTCAAACCACCTTTATTTTATTGTCTGCATTGACTTTCCTTTGATTAGTTTAATACCAAAATTTACAATTTCTTATAGGTATTTTATTTTTAATTCAGTAAATTAAGAGGCACATTAATCATTTTACACAGATTTTAATTGTTTGTGAAACATGCCCAGATGCAATTAACTGATGTCCTTAATATAGAAATCCAGTAAATTTATGCATATTGACAAATGACTTGAAATCGCAGTCAAATCGAGTTTTGACGCATTCAGTTACATCATGAAACGTATCTGAAATTGAAGTTTTAGTTGATTGATGACCGTTAAACTATAGTCTGTCGACAACGACAAGATCCTTAACAGTGATAGATGTGTCTGTCATTTTAATTTCAAAGTAGTTTATTTTATTTTACAAAGAAATAAGTTGGTACAAATGGAACGCATAACAGGAAATTAATATATTTAAAATTTCACTGACAAGTGATAACTATAAAGGTATGTGTTAATACAAAACAAACAAGTACAAAACACCACATATATGTACAAAAAAAAAATAAAAAAGAACTAGGTATTTCTTACTTGGAAACTTCAAGAAATTTCCCGCATTTATTATAATATTTATCAATATAACTTATGTACAAATTTGTAATATTGCACAGGAATCAATAAAACAAACTATTTTATTAATAATAACACTTACCAAATTTTATACCTTAAAGGTTGATTAATTAACTTTAATCTTAATTTTTTTAAACCAGTACCTTTTGACATTTTTCTGCTGTACCTAAATCCATTATTTACCTATCGTGTGATGTCGATATTTTACAGCTACTCCAGTTTTTAGTACATGTTTAGTAAGATTCTTGTACCATATACGAGATGCACTTATCTACGACAAGATGGTATACAAACTTTATTGATGGTAACTTTATTGGTGTATAAGATTTTCTGCCTGGGCCGCGAGTATTAACTATAAATTGTGCTCTGGGTCTACAACTAATTTTCCCTCGATATTTCCTCCACTTGACTTCAAAAGACACAAAACACGTTTAATAACACGAATCAAAATGCATCATCTTCCAAAACAGAGGGTATTTGACATAAGTCAGCATAAGTTGACACAAAATTATAACCTATAATTTCACTAGACTTTGACAAGCCTCAAAAATCTAAAGACGAGTTTATACGCATCAGCGTTCGTTTGTCGTTCATCGTTCTGTCAAACCAATAAAATTGAAATATAATCTGTCATTTATGAAATAAACCAATAAAACTGGCTAAAAACAAGAGATGACGTATGACGGATTTATATTTAAACCCATCCATAGTTAACTTAAAAAATACTAGAAACTTTTTTTAGTAAAATAAATAGATTGGTATGGTACGTCATGTGCTTTTCTTCTATCATCGTCTGTCGAGATCTTATCTGAGAAAAAAAAACAGAGTATATTAAAGCTTGAAATTATTGACTGGTGGTATTGATATTTTAGATTTTTTCAACATATCCAGTTAAAATTAATTTAAGTCTTCTAGTATTAGATGATTTACAAAAGGTAGCTAACGTGCCAATTATATGCTTGGATGATGACAACCATCTTTCGTTATATTTATCTACTAACTACTACTTGGTCAAAAATTATCAAAAATAGAACATACATGATAAAGAAACTCTTCTTTACTTTATTTTTTCTTCGTGTTTAGGATTTCTCAAAGTTGAACCGGAAGAGGCTAAGATTCAAAGCAACTTCGGCCTAGTCGACCAGTTGGCAGCATTGCTGTGGATCAAAGCAAACATCGAAGCTTTTGGTGGTGACCCGACCAAAGTAACATTGATGGGACATGGTACTGGAGCGGTATGCGCCAGTCTTCTTACCATCAGTCCCATGGCTATACATGAAGGAAAAAGTAAGTAATTTTAATATATTTCGAATTTTTTTTGAGGAAACTTATCTCAGATTATTGAAATTGAAGCGAGAGCCATTCACTGATTTTACAGGAGAGCACCGGACGGCTGGTATCTATATTTTTACTAGGTATATATCATAGGATTTAACAATTTATTGCACTGCAGCGTTTATGCATTTTGTAGGGACCATTTAGATCTACTATAATATTGTAAAATCCTAAAATTTATCCCTGGACCCTTCAATTATATAATTAAAAAATGTATTAATACAGTTGTTATTAGAAATCGTAGACACACTGTTCCCTAACCATGCTAGTTTTAATCATCTATAGATGATGCTAACATTAAAAAGGTTAGGGAAACATACCTCTAGTGTTCGAGATAATGTGTATTGTAGTAAATTAGTGTTATTTTCTTAGGGAAGTTTCACTAAATGAATAACTATAGCTTTAGAATTTTACTGAATATTTAAATATTGTATGCTTATGAAGGTTAGAAAATTATATCTATTATTCACAGGTTTTTATTAGCTTCGCAGAACTTGGTAAAGCTACATTAATATTAATTTGATACAATCAACCTGCTGTATTAACGGACAGGTCTAATTGGAGTTTACTTGGAAACTCAATAAATTAGAAATTCTGTGATATATAATTTTAATCAGCTGGAATTAAATATACTTATCTAATATTAGGATTAAGGCAGAAAGTAATTAATAATAATAATCATAATAATGCTTTGATTTGGATTAAAAATGACTCAAGAAAATTTACTATGTTGCCTTCGGGTGTGCTTCAAATTTGACATTCTTGACCAAATTTCGAAAAACTTGTTAATTTTCTAATTTTGCTTAAATATACAAATTTTCGTCTTTTTTTTACTAATAGCCGATTCTCGTGATAGAAGCAAAAATAACTCAAAGGAACCCGTTTGTCACTCAAATATTTATCTGGTACTCATATATTAAGTTCATTGTTTTGAATAAATTAATAGTTTTTAATGTAAAGTTTAATATTGTTTAAAAAAATATTGGTTTGCGTGATATTCCGTGTGATTGACAAATATACCATGTGCGTCTCAAAAGTGGCTCACTCCTATAACTTTTTTATTTTTTCAGATAAAAAAACGAGATTTGGTATGTTAGTACATGTCATGAATTAGGATTGATTGACGGATTCAATTGTTTTCGGTCACTTCCTGTATCACCGGAAATGACTACAACTTTTTATTTTTAAATGGCATCCTCGGTATTTTTTACTTTATTCGATAGAAAATGACATATCATATGTCAACTTTTGACATATTCGCTCAAAAACAAATTGTATTTTAAATTCCAATCTAGATTGCCATGCCTGTATTAAAAACACTAATTTTTAATCAAGGAGCCTTGGAAAAATAGATTTGATCGTCTAATGTTTTTAATCTTGTCCTCTGGCCGGCTTAAAGATACCCAAATCGTATTTTTAATCATATCTAATTTTTCTCAAATGGAACGAGTGTGGCTTATTAGCATATTTGGAAAAAGCATTTTTTTACGAATAATTTGATACCGCACACTAGATATTTCGAGTGAATTTGGCACTCCAAATTGAAATTTGAAATGCTATTTTTTTTAATTGAAAATGTCAAAAGTTGACATATGATATGTCATTCTATTCAGAGTCACATTTTCTATCGAATAAAGTAAAAAATACTGATGGTGCTATTTAAAAATCAAAAGTTGTAGTCATTTCCGGTGAAACCGGAAGCGACCGAAAACAATTATTGAATATGTCAATCAACCCTAATTCATGTCGTATTACTAACATAACAAATCTCGTTGTTTTGTCTGAAAAAAATAAAAAAGTTATAGGGGTGAGCCACGTTTGAGGCGCACCCTGTATAAATAATTCTTCCACATATCAAAGTGACATCATTTCTATACATTTCTTATCTCTAATTATCTCAAGTAAGTTTAAATTTTCTTTAAAAATTAGGCCCGCTATAATAGTATTACGTTATTTAAACAATTTTTGTATAATACTTCCATTGTAATTTGCTCAGGGACCATATAGAGGCAATATCTAACCAAACAATCCTATCAGTAGGCTTTGAAAAAGACACTTTGACGTTTAGTATTGCACAGATATGAATTTTATCATCCATAAATGCGGAAGTTATTTATACTTTTTATCTATTTTTTATAAATAAATGTATTTTTCTTTAAAAATTAAAACAGATTAAATAAATTTAACTGAATACCTATAATATACAATATACATCTACTATAAACCTTATTACGAAGCTTTAATCTCTTTTTGATTTGTACATATTTAAATATGTAATTTGTTTAATTAGAATATGCATTGTTTCGATCTATATACATAATGAAAATTATTTGTTAGTTCCCTATTCTGTAACCGCGAATTAATCACACTGATGATAGGCTTAAACACATATAAATTAATATTAATAATGTAATAATGATTTACCATAGAAATGTTAATATTTGCAGAGAGCAGTCGCTACGAAACGCTGAATACACGGTTCTGTGATATGTTATTTACATAATGTCGAGCTGGTTTTCACTCAATACCTCTATTTTATTTATAAATAATTACGGATAAATGTTAAAAGCTTTCCGGCTTGAATGTTCAATAAATTAATTTCGAATTAACCCAATGTATTAATCAAAATAATTGTCACAAAAATAGGGATAATCCGTCCGGAAGTCTAACTTCTTTACGCGCGTTGGAAGTAAAAATTCAAGGCCGTGACACACGACGTAGCGTCAGGAATAGTGATAACGGCGTGCTGCCACAACTATCTCATTCGGGGCAGATCTACCCTTTTGTAAAATAATTTAGCTCACTCTGGGTAACGATCTGTGACAAACGCGGCTAAGAAAATCACTATAATAAACTTGATACATTACCTGTGTAATAATATCTTCTGGTTGTGTGCTAGGAAGTAAATTTTCATGGATATTTTCATCGATAGGTCTGTATGTTCTGTAAAAACAATAGTTATTTTTTATACCAGACGATAAAATTGTATTTAAATTAAACGATAATGCAATTTTATCGTCGTGTATAAAACAATTTTTTTTCCATAGCGAGTTACGTTTTAAAATATATTCAGAAATTATTATTTCAAGGAACTTATTACGAGTAGAAAAAATATTGTGCTGGGTTGGCGTTGGTTTCTATGTAATTTGACAAAAAAATAAAGCTGCCTCTTTAGTTGTCAGTTTTGAATCAATATACACACACCGGAAAAGTCTAGGGATATTCAAATTTTATCCAACCATCGTCAGTAATTTTATTATTTGCATTTCTGATATAATAAAATTAAAATAAACAAATAGTTTATAGGACGTATTGAAAATGAAAATGCGAAATTTACCGAATTTTTCAAATTTACCTTGATTTTTATTGAACTCAAAAAAATACACACATTTTTTTTTATTCTAAACTGTGAATCAAAAAAAAAGATAAAACCATTTTTACTTAATAAAGGGTATAACCTCCTCTATTGTTCATTACAGCCCTACATCGTCTCTCCATGCTTATGATCAGGTTGTCGATCTCTACTTGAGGTACAGCCTGCCACGCAGCATTCACGGCCCGAACCATATCTCTACAAGTTTCACGAGGCATACCAATTCTCAAAATTCTTCTTTGAACCGCGTCCCATACGTGCTCGATGGGGTTGAGGTCAGGAGATTGTGCCGGCCAGGGTAAGATGTTTAATTGATGAGCATTGATAAACTCACTTACCACTCTGGCTGTATGAGGCCGTGCATTGTCATGCATGAGAATGAAGTTTCTCCCAAAATCATTGGCATATGGTAACACGACAGGCTCAAGAATTAAATCACGATATGTGATTCCTGTTAGAAACCTTTCAAGAAAAACGATATCAGTTTTTCGGCCTAACAGGACTCCTCCCCAGACCATAACTGTTCCACCTTGATAAGGGTGCACCTCCTGAACATGATCCAACCGAATAAGATTTCCCGGTTCTCTCCATACCCTAAGCCTTCTCGAATCCGGATGAATTCCAAAGCGTGACTCATCCGTGAAGAGAACATTGGCCCATTGTTCATTCGACCACTGAACATGATCTTGAGCCCACAAATATCGTACCTCTCGATTTCCTCTCGTTAAGGGTTGAGCTTTCCAGGGGTGTCTGCTTCTTAAGTTGACCTCTCTTAATCTATTGCGGACAGTGTCAGGACTAACGGTTACATTATGTGTCTCCTGGAGAATTAAACTAAGCTCTGGTGCTGTAAGAGTCGGTCAGCGTCGAGCATTTAATTGTAAAAAATGATCTTGCTGAGGGGTAGTAATGCGATGTCGCCCTGTGTGCCTTTCAGCAACATCACCACTTTCACGGTAGCGTGCACTTAATCGCGATATTACACTTTGCGTTGTATTTAATGCTCTAGCTACGTCGATTTGGCGCATTCCAGCTTCGAGCATACCAATGGCCCTTAGCATTTCATCTCTGTTAAGATGTCTACGCTCCATAATGTCGTTTAATGCTAAACAGAGTTATTTGAATGAATTCTGGCCAGTTATCATAAAAACATAACCAGTACAGGTTAAATTCGAACAATTGATGCTAGGTGCTTTTTATACATTTGACAAAAAATGCACAATCACTTCTGCAAATATCCCAAATTTAGAAATAACTAGTGTGACTACTTCGTTTCAATCGAAGTAGAAAAAATCGGCTTACAAATATGTGATTGTTTATTGAAAACATTTATTTTTAACTTTAATAAAATGGTATCCCTAGATTTTTCCGGTGTGTGTATTTAATTCTCTTTCGTATCGATTGCTGTTTGAATTCGAGCCAGAAATGGCTCAAAACGAAATAAGTAAATTACCAACAGATATTCAAGCTGAGGCGACAAACGCCATATCCAAACTACTTCCATTGAAATCCCGAATAACTTATTAAAAGGAATACAAAAATTTTCAAAAATGGAAGCAATTAAAAAACGTGCGAGAAGAAACATCAAGTGCTCATAGCTTTCTTTAAACAGTCATGTAGCGGTTACAAACCGAAAAAGTCAAAAATTTTAAACCCAGAAGATGTGAAATTTCTTTGCAGTGCTTTTTGCGGTTAAAGTACTATTTTGTCTACTATTTTTGATAGATATATGACAATTTTAACAGTTGCTATGGAAAAAAAAGTAAGACGACGTCGACGCCATGATATTTATTATGAATTTTAAGGAAACATCAAAGGCACCGACAAAAGTGTAATTTTAAAAAGATCAACCTCTCTCAACTTTCACGATATTAAACGGCAAACAGTACGGAGAAAAGAAGGCAGAGGGAAAAAAAGAGGACGCCAGAAAGAAAATCAATTTTCTTTTTGATGGTCTTATCGCGACCGACAGGAAGAGGTTAACGCCAAAGAGAGAGGAGAAAAAACAGCACCGACGCTGCCGTCACCGCTAAATCTTTTAAAGTTGTTAGCCGTTTGCCGATATAGAAAATAAGGCCAATAAGGGTGTTTTTGGAAAGCCAACCCGGACCGTATTTGTTGTGGCCGGGGTGAGACGCCACATATTTGGAGGTGACAGGATTGACGCAAAGCGCCAAGAAAAAGAGGTTGGGAACGTGAGACCGATAATTTATGATTTAGCGTGGAGAGGAAATATGATTTTTTATTTTTTTATTTTTAGTTCTTACTGAATTAATATAAGCTTATATCGCTTTGGTTACGCTAACTGTAAATAGAGGGCATAGCTCCCTTAGGGATTAAGATGCCATAATTTCCTCTAGCTGTTATAGATAACAACCATGTAATTCAATAGAGATGTTGAGTATAAATATAAAATGAAAATGGACATTCATCTAACTACTCTAATAATCCATTTATAAATTTGTGTGTTCTATGTGCGCAATGTGCGAATATTTGATGTGAAACTTCTTACTTACAGCTATTAAATTGAAGGATATATGCTTTTTTATGAATGCTATTCATAAACTTCAAAAAATAGCGTTAATATAAAACCGTATACTATTCTAGCTTTATAATGTTATAATATTTTTTAAATTTTTATTAAACTCGGCCGGATAGCCTGGCAGCTGTGATATGTGCGCAAACTAGTAACCTAACTAGTGCGCGACTCCGAAAATTCGAACCACGAAAACAATGCTTTCGACGATAAGTTTATAGTCTGTATAATATGTGCTGCTGCTAACCAACAATGTTTTGTGTGGTCTGTTTTTGTTTAAATGCTTTGTTTATTATTTATGTTGGGGATTTATTTTTAAGTTAATGTTAATTATTAGGCAACCAGTATTTCTTCAGTATAATCAAAATTGTGACTCTCACAACGACTAAAGAATTCAAGGACAAAAAACATCCGAGAGCAAATTGTTACGATGTCACCAAACAGTGCCGTGGCACATATTTTCCTTAACTTGGCTGTTTGAAGAGATATTTATATTTTTTGATAATTGTTTTGACTACGCCTATGGTGTATACGGTGGTATCATACTAATTAATTACGAAAAAACGTATTAAAATGTTAACAAAAAGTACAAGGTACAAAACTAGTATTAACGTATAGCAAGTACATATAATATCAGAATAATAATTATCGAATTCAATAAGAAAACTAAGAAAACGCTAAAAAGGTGGAGCGGACTCTTTATTTACCTATGAAACGTAACTCCTGGCTCATTCTTATCGCTGCGGCTTTTGCACTTGAAAGCTGAACAACTAATCGCCATTGTAATAAAGTTTATACAAAGTTCACTATACACAAACTATTAAAAATCGCTAAAATTGTCGCTGATGACCAGCTGATGACTCATTCGTCGCCATCAAAAAAATGGCGTATAAGGTCACAAATTCTGCTGCAGCCCGTATATGGGTGTTACATGTCCATAAATTCTTTAGTCATTGGGCTCTAAATTTTACATAACCAAATTGTCACTCTAAATCGATCTAATGACTTTTTTTAGACAGATGTCGCTTGTCTTGTCATTATTAAATTCATTATCCGAATTCTCAGAATGTTTTAACGAAAGTTTCATCTTAAAATAAAATTTTAATCAATCACAATTGTTTATCTCCATCATTTACCGGATTAATAATACAGAAATTACAGTTCAATTACAAACAATTAATTTTTAGTGATTTTATTAATTTTATTTAATTATACAGAAGTAATTATTAACATAAGTAAATATTAACATAAATATGGCAGTGTCCCTTAATGCTACAAATCTATCGATATATATATATATATATATATCACAAGCACACAAGGTTGGTACAATATCAAGTTTATTATAGTGATTTTCTTAGCCGCGTATGGCACAGATTGTGACCCAGTGTTGCCACAAGCTTATTTTTCATCGGGGTAGATTATCACGAGATAGCGGGGTTAAACTGATTTACAAAAGGGTAGATCTACCCCGAATGGGGTAGCTGTGGCAACACTGCCGCTATCACCTTTCCTATCGCGCGTCACGGCCGTTACGGCCGCAGCCGTCATTCAGGTTTCATTCAAGGCCCAGCGTCACGGCCTTGAATTTTTACTCCCAACGCGCGTAAAGAAGTTCAAAATGACGCGTCAAAAATATTCGTCATTGACATTTAAAAATTAAAAATTAGTTTTATTTTTCTAAAATGCAACTGTGTTAGAGCGTTAGTATCAGGTTCTGCGGAATATAGTTGTTGTTGATGAATTTTGTCACCGTGTGAGGAATGAAGACATTCTCAGAAGAGCTGGTCTAGAAGAACGTTAACTCTTCGTAATCATCAAGAAGAGGAAAATAGCCTATATGGGACACATACTACGTGGAGAACGCTATCACTTTCAGCGTCTGATTCTCCAGGGTAAAATAGAGAGGGGCAAAAGGGGAATAGGTCGAAGAAAGCTATCCTGGCTGAGAAATATTCGTCATTGGATAGGCATACAGGACTTCCAAGCACTCCAGGTCGCTGCAGTTAATAGAACCATCTAGAGGTGGGAATTCTAGTTCCTTGTTTAAAAACTAGAATTTTATTGTTAGTACCTTTGAATAAGAAGACTAAGGAAGGAGCATATCAAAAATCTTAGGTACACTGCGATGGGCCTCAAATATGGCCGACTTAAATTTCGGTTTATCAGTGTCGTTCTAATTTTATTTAAAAAATGTAAAACTATAATGTAAGGTAGACGTGGGGTAGACTCAATAATT
This sequence comes from Sitophilus oryzae, assembly GCF_002938485.1. NCBI lineage: Eukaryota > Metazoa > Arthropoda > Insecta > Coleoptera > Curculionidae > Sitophilus > Sitophilus oryzae. The sequence goes on along the minus strand of NW_022147047.1, from coordinate 179,884 downwards.
TGTTGTTTTATTTTACGTTATGAATAAATGTTGGTAGTTATTAAAATTGTTATAAAAATATATAATTCTAATAAAAATAGATAAGTTATAATAAGTATTTATTAACACAAACATCCGATACGCTACTGAAGCAGGTAAGTCAAATTAACGCATCTAAATTCTTTGACATCTAATCTTTGACAAATAATAAATAAAAAAAGTTTTTGTCTAAAAATTCAGAATATCTACTTCGTTTTATAAGATATTCCTTAATTTTAGGGACTTAAAGTGAAACATTTTCATAAAATATTTAAAAAACAAACTAAAAATCGTATTCACGACAATTCTCTGTGGTAATTACGCCGCGCCGCCGCCGGCTGTGGCAATAGACAAGGTCGAATCCATCGTCGTCGCCTTGTATTATATCTCGGATCTGCCGACTGAATAGATTCCCGTGAACTAGCCTTTAAAAATTCCTCTAGGTCCGGATCCGATAACATACGGCTGACACTCCCCACTCCTGCCTAGCATCGATCGCGCTGGCCCGATCCGTACGTACGATGTACGTAAACTAGTCTTTTATTTAGTTCCTCTAGGTCCGGATCCGATAACGTACGGCTGGCTCTCCCCACTCCTGCCTACCATCGGGCTACGCGCGCTGGCCGATCCGTCGCCGTCGCATATTATTATATAACGGTCACAGTTTCGATCCCGGAATAGGTCCTGAGGAACTAGTTCTTTGAGAAACCAGGAACTAGTTCCTTTCATTCCGGGGTGGGAATAGTTCATTGGAACTAGTTCGCTCACGAACTACACACCTCTAGAACCATCTGACAAGGAAGAAAAAGATGAACGCCTACGCGGGAATCTGCACGGCACCTTAAGAGGAAGGATGAATTTTGAAATGCTAAAACTTTTAAATTAACAAAAATTACTACCACTACCTGATGGATAGGTGGTTATGTAATCTAGTAAAACCATGAAGCATAATATTTCTGTCTGGAAATAGTTCCTTTGTCTTATAAACCTTTATGATGTGTGATGTTTGAAAAATCAAGGAAGCGACAGCCATATAAGTTTTGGTTGTCCTAAAATTAAAATATATATTAGCTACTATATTTGAAATTGATGTTCCTTCATAATATTTTTAGATCAGTTTAAACATTAAACTTTAATCTCATATTAAATATTACAGCTATAAAACTGAATAATTTCTGAAAGTTAGATGTTTTATGAGGCCCTAAAATTGCTGGAAGGCTCTCCCACATGGTGATTAAATATCTAAAAAGCGAATGTGAATATTATGTGATTGCTAAAACACTGTAAATCTTTGCCGATATTTAGCATCATCCGATATTTTTTCTTTAATAATCTTTAATAATTGGTTTAATCATGACTGTAGATAAGTTTTAATAGAAAATAAATATGAAAATTTGTCATACTTTTAACCCTCAACTGGCGTGTTGGGTCCAGCGGACCCCAAGCACTATTTAAACCTCTGTAAAATGTTTACGTTTAAACGTAAACATTTTAGTGTTAAAATAACAAGCTTTTTATATTTATTTATTTAGCGTATGGCTTACATCACAGTATCTTAAGTTATAGGATACAGAATGGTATAAACAACAAAAAAAATGTATATAAAAAAACTGCATAAACAACAAAAAAATATGTAGATAAAAAAAACTGCATAAACAAAGAAAAAAAAAACATACACAACAAAAAAATAGGCTAATTCGTCTCATAAACAGATATCCAGTCTTTGTATATAATCAATTGCCTCCTGAGTAGCCATAAGGAAATCTTCTGAGTTGCCCATATATGCTCTTATTGGGCAGTCTTGCACTATATGTTTGACAGTCTGCCTGTCAGCTCCACATGCGGCTGAAGGGACTTTTCCCCACCTATTTAGAGAGTCGGCACGTCTTCCGCAGTTAGTTCTGATGCGGTTCAGAGTTGTCCATGTTCGACGGGGAAGGTCGAATCATGCAGGTTCATTAATAACGTACGGTAGACCATGATACATTGGAGCTGCCTCATTTTCCCATTTCTCTCTCCATCGCTCATTTATATCAAAATTATTTTGGTGCAGCTCATGTGCAGTCTTCAATGGAGGGTGTCTTGATCGTAGTCGATTTCCCTGGATGTGTGGTACGTCATCATGGACCTGCAACTGAGGGTTATTCATTATTTTAATAGACTCTCTGACCAAGGCATGTTCTCGGCGCAAATTGGGAGGAGCTATGTTGCTAAGAGTGGGCAGCCATATTGTAGGTGTTGGTCGAATTGTCCCTGATATAGTGCGCATAGTTTGGTTTAATTGAGTATCAACCATACGGGTGTGTTTGCTATTAAGCTACACTGGAGCACAGTATTCTGCTACAGGATATACCAAACCCAGCGCAGAGGATCTCAGGGTGGATGCTGATGAGCCCCAAGTTGTGCCACATAATTTTTGAAGTATGTTGTTACGTGTTCTCAACTTTGCCGTCATTCTTGTCAAGTGTTCTTTAAATGTAAGCGTCCTATCCAGAGTAACTCCGAGATATTTTGGATGTTTATTGTGAGTGAGTAGTTTGTTGTCCATGTACACTCGCAATTCTCTCTTTGCCATCTTATTATTAAGATGAAAGGCAGATACTTCATTTTTTTTTAAAAAATGGAGTCTCCATTTTTTAAAATACTCGCTAATGGTTGCTATGTCTCTGGAAAGTACAACTTCAGCATCCTCCACCCTCCTGTGCGCCATTGCCAATGTCCAGTCGTCTGCATAACCAAATTTTCGTGATTCAGTTGCCGGCATGTCCGCGATGTATAGACTGAAGAGTATGGGGGCAAGAAGCGACCCCTGAGGAAGACCGTCATTCAGTTTCATAGTTTTGCTCCTGTTATTCCCCATTATAACCTGGAATGTTCTATTTGACAGCATATTGTTAATGAGGTTGGATATTCTTACACAAGGAATGACGCGAGTGAGTTTATATATTAGGCCCTGTCTCCAGACGGTGTCATATGCTGCTGTCAGGTCTATAAATGCGGCAGCGACTACATGTTTCTTTTGAAATCCGGCCGCTATAAATGTTGTCAGTGATAAGACTTGATCTGTGCAGCTACGATGCGGGCGAAAGCCTGCTTGTTCATTGGGAATGCTGTCTAAAATTCTTTGACTGATTCTGTTGAGTAGCACTCTCTCGAGCAGTTTATAAACCATACTTAGCAGGGCGATGGGACGGTAGTTCTCTGGCCCATCACTTGTTTTCCCTGGTTTTAGTATTGCAATGATTTTTGTACGCTTAAGTGAGTAAAGAATATGTCCTGTGCGAAAGAGACGCAAGCTTTTTATAAAATCTCTTCATCATGTATTTTAAAGTGAAAAAAAAAATTGGGGTCCGTCGGACCCCAGCACGCCATAAGCGTTACTAAAATTCACCACACCAGTTGAGGGTTAAACAAAAAGATCTATCCCTTAAAAGATATGAGATTTTAAGAAAAAAAAATTATAATGCAAATATCACAATCACCAAGTTAACCATCACAATCACCAAGTTAACGTCACAATCACCAAGCTACGTTAGAATAAGTGTATCTTTAGAGACATTATCTTATAATCTCATTTTCTCAGTGATTAAAATAATCATTATATTTTTTTATAGAACTCTTCCATAGAGCCATATTGATGAGCGGTACAGCTTTAGCAGACTGGGCAGTGGTCAGCAAACCTCTAGATATCTCCATACAAGTAGCCCAATCATTAAACTGTCAGTTACATGATAATTTTTCAGACTGTTTACGAAGAAAAAGGTAAGTAGAAATAGTCTAAAATGTTTACAAATTAATATACAGGGTCGTCCAAATTGCATTTGAGAATCTTCGGTAGCATACTCTGCAGTTAAAAATATGTGAGTTTTATCTCGATTTTTTCAAAATAATTTCTGAACAAATATCGATATTGGAATGAACATTGGTGTCGGGGAATTTTTGTAACATGGGAAATTTGATTTCGATGTCAATCTGACTGCGACTTGTAGGGGGCACCACTTACATGTTAGTGAACTGTTTTGAGAAATAGTAATAATAGTCTAAGAGCTAGCAACGTTTTCGAGAAAGTATTTTAAGACGCCTGGCTCTTTGATATATCTTTTATTATTCTCTTTGGAACAGCGTGCAGGCCGTCTGGCTTCCGATACAAGTTGCGTTCACTACTGCGCATCCAAAGAAGATCCTCTATTTTTTACTTAGCGCTTTAAATTCTGGTATTGAATAAAAATCGAGCAAGTGTCCATTAGCTCGGCGCGTAGAGCTTTCGCCTATGAAGCGAAGGTCAGTGGTTCGATACCTGCTGGGGGTGCAACTTTTTTATTTTTTTTTTTCGTTTATATTCTAATAGTAAATTATGAAATATTTGTTTTTTATCACCGGAACGGATAGCGTTTATGAGTTTATGATCCGTAGTGTATATAAGTAGAATTTGATACTTTCATTTGTTTTGAAGGGTTATTGTGGTAATTAATTAGATAGGTTTAGGATGATCTGGCTGTTGCGCCGGTAGGTTGCGTTCACTACAGCGCATCACATGGGTACAGGGTGTCTCATTTTCGTGTGTTTTTTGGGATTTGGGATATCTGGGATTTCTCGTTTATGAGTGGAGATACAATGATGCGTTTTTTTTTGCGCATTTTCTACACATTAACATTAATCAATCTTGTTTAAAAAGTATTATTATTTTATTTAATTTAATTTAAAATTTAACCAGATAATTTTGTTTTCCATCGTTATCTTAACAAACTGAACTGAAAATAAACTTGTATAGTTTTTAGATAACAATCTGTTAAAAAAGTATTATTAAAATGATTATTAAAATAATAAACAACAGCTGAAAAAAATATATTGAAGAAAGGCAGAAATTACCTTAATAAAGCATTAAAATGTTAATTTCTATATATGATGTTTAAATCTTTAAAATGAAATTATAAACGAGAGATTCCAAAAAACGCACAAAAATGGGACAGCCTGTACACATGTGATGCGCAGTAGTGAACGCAACCTACCGGCGCGGCAGCCAGACCATCCTAAACCTACCTAATAATTAATTACCACAATAATCCTTCAAAACAAATGAAAGTATCAAATTCTACTTATGTATACGACGGATCATAAACCCATAAGCGCCATCCGTTCGGGTGATAAAAAAGCAAATATTTAACACTTTACTATCAGAATATAAACGAAAAAAAAATAAAAAAGTTACACTCACAGCCGGTATCGAACCACTGACCTTCGCTTCATAGGCGAAAACTCTACGCGCCGAGCTAATGGAGACTTGTTAGATTTTTATTCAATACTAGAATTTAAACCACTAAATAAAAAATAGAGGATCTTCTTTGGATGCGCAGTAGTGAACGCAACAGGTATCGGCAGCCAGACGGGCCGCATGCTGTTCCAGAGAGCATAATAAAAAATATATCAAAAAGCCAGACGTCTTAAAATACTTGTTTTCCCTACGTTGCTAGCTCTCGTACTATAACTTTTTGCCCGCATTTGTATTAAACTACTGAGTGAAAAAAATTGCATTTCCCTAAACACTTAATTATTTTACATAAAAAAGATCTTTTTTCTCTATCTTATATTTCTTGGTAAAAATTGCTAGGAGCAACCATTCTCAAGATATTTGGAATGGGAATTGTTAATACATGTCACCACTGACAACAATTAAACATGTTGCTTAGGTAGTTATTTGACTGAAATGAGAAATCTATGGGACACCGTCTATATTTATATATTTAAATTACCTATTAGTTTGAAATTTACATAAATAAAAGAGTAAGATATTAACTTTGTGTTATTTTAGGTTGGATCAAATTATGTCGTCTGCGGCAGTTAGCGATCCGTATAGGACAACCTTTGGACCTGTGGTGGATAATATATTTGTGCCTAACGACCCGAAAAAGTCAATGGCCCAGTACACGGACATATTTAAAAGGTAAACTTGACCCTAGGCAGGCCTGAAATAACATACGATCTAACAATCCTGGATTTAAGTTGATAGATATATCTATTTAGTTGGTTTGCTAATTGTGAAAGCAATGAAATCCCTTTTTTCAAATATGAATATAACGAAAATAGAATAACAATAAAAATTAAGGGGACAAAAGTCTAGCAAAGGTCAAAACACCTGTTTCCCAAGATCGCCGAAGCTAAGCGACGTTATACGATGCGAATGGTACGACGGGTGACCATATTAAAACTATGTCGTGCTGTTGTTCCATGGTAAGAGTGTAAAATCTATTGATACCCACTGCTCATTCACGACGGTTTTCGGCTGGACGAGATCAGAATAAGAGTCGATTTAGACAATCGTTAAGTCGGTAGGTCATTTAGGATATGGCTGAAGACCGCGGTTCGTATTCTGCTTAAACAAAGTAGGGCCCGTCCAGACTAACCTCATCATAAAAAAAGAGGTTAATTTGATGTACTTTACTAGTAAAACTTAAGTTTTTTCTTGCATTTACAATATATTTTTATGTAAATAATTTATGACAAGCAGAATGCCGGTATACAAAAAATGATTTCTATTTGCATAGTTTGTATTTTTCTCTACTATGTCCGATATTACATTTATAATTCATGGATTCTTTCTGAGAATCTTTTCCTTGGGGACCTAAAAAAGTAATAAAAATAAATCAAACTGATACAGAGAGAAAAGAAAGTGTGAGGGAGAATCATAAGATATGCAATATCTGAAAAAATGTTAGCTTTATAGGATCCAAGAACCGATCTTTTTTGTTTTTAATATACAGGGCTTAAAAAAATAGTGTATTTAACTTTGGTGGGTAATTCTACTGATAAAAAAGATAACCTCGAAAGGTTAAATAAAAATAATATAATTTTGTTTATTTTTAAGATTGGTAAACCATTATTCCTGAAATTTGGTACTCTTACATACATTTTAATGCCAAAGCGAATGGCGATTATGAGAAATTCAGTAACAGTTCTAAAAGGGCACTTTCTATTAGGGTAGAGAGTACCACTGGCGGTACTTATTTTATCCTTATAGATACAGTAATTTCGACAAAGAAATAATAAAAGCCGAAGAACAAGCAGGATTTAGAGCCGGAAGATCGACGGTGGACCAGTTATTTACAGTCACTCAAGTAATAAGTAAAAAGAACAATCTAAACCAAGAGCTACATCTTGTGTTCGTGGACCTGCAGAAGGCATACGACTTGTGAGACTTTGGGAAGCTTTGGAAAAAAACAATATAAACGTGGAGCTAATAAAAGCAGTAAAATCTTTATATGAACAAACGAAAACTAGAATAAAAATTAACAACATGATTTAATGGAACCGACTGTCTGAAACAAGGGTGTTGTATTTCACCAACACTGTTCAAGATCTATCTCGAACAAGTTCTCAAAGGTTGGAAGCAGAAATGTGGAAATATGGGAGTACCCATTGAGGATAACATGCTCTACACACTTTGCTTCGCGGACGATCAGGTGCTCATAGCACAAGATTACGATGACATAAATTATATAGTGACTGATAAATTATATAGTGATCTGATAAGACAGTGGAATTCTAGAACTTCAATCCGACATGGACATCAGGCTCGAGGAGAGTGACATAAATATACTCGCTCCCGTGCCAGAGAAGTCTAAGTGGGAGGTGGACGAAGACGGGCAAATTCAAACCAGTCCCAAAGACCTCAAAGATCAGGGATCGGATTCAAAACCAGCTAAAGTCTCTAATGAAGTCTTAAAACGCGCGGAGAATGTCATTTTTGCCAGAGCCATTAACTCGATTAGACCAATCGAGATCAAGAAGATCAGCAGTGATAGAGCCAAGCTGTATTCCGATGACAAAAAAGAGATAGTGGTTGAAGATGTCAAGGTTGCGGATGTGGTTGTGGAAAGACCGAGGTTGTCTGTTAAGGACAGGCTAGGTGTGAAAGTTGACGATCCCGACCCGAGGATAATTCTGGTAGAGAATCAGAAGAGTTCGCCACCTTTCACACATAGAGATCGCCGAATAGAAGTTCAAGAACACAGGCGTTCCGATCGTAGACGTTCTAAATCCAGAAAACGTGAATACAGTCGTGAAAGAGACAGTAAACGTCGAGACAGATCTGATAGAAACGCTGATAGAAATAAACGAGTCAGGCGTGATGATAAAGAACGAAGCAAACCAGAAGACCGCAAGGAAAAACACACGAAGAAAACCCCAATACGTAGCGACAGTGAGGAGCACAGACGAAAAAGAAAAGAGAAGAAAACAAAGAAGGAGAAAGAAAAGGAAAAGCCGAAGAAACACGAAGAAGTCAAGGAAGAGCTCGAAGAACAGAAACTGAAACTAGCCACCGAGAAGACACGTAATCTTATAGAAGACACGTAATCTTATAGAAGAATATCAGAAATGGGGACTGGAGATCGATACTAACAAAACAGAATATATGTGTATCGGAGGAGAACATCAAGATTTAATACTAGAGGAAAGAAAGGAAATTAAGTGCTGCACAAAATACAAATATTTGGGTATGCAAATTACAAATGATGGACTGTTGGATACGGCAATTAAAGAACGAAACCAACTTTGAAGGAATATTATTAAATGGGATACTGTAGGACATAAGCATAAACAACGGGAACAAAACACTAATATATAATACCATCATCAAGAGTATAACCACATACAGCTGTGAAGTGTGGCTAATTAAGGAAACAACAAAACGAATGCTGGAAGCTACAGAGATGGATTTTTTGAGAAGATCAGCAGACAAATCAAGACTCGAACGAATAACTAATGAACGCATAAGAGAGACTATGGAAGTTAAACATACAATAGTGGACGAGATAAAGAACAGTCTACTCATATGGTACGGGCAATTACGGGCATGTCCAAAAAATGGCAGAAATAAGAATCCCAAAGTAAATTATAAACTGGAAACCTGCAGGAAGAAGAAAACCGGGTAGACCAAGAAGAAGTTGGCAGGAAGGGATTGGCACGTTTATGGAGGAAAGATGGAGAGGGTGCAACATAAACTAAAACAGAAAACCGAACATAAACTAAAACAGAAAATGGCGCATATATTCTCTCGTCCGTGTCATTTTCCTTGTTGAATATATTCAATTGGTCAGGATAAGAATCAATCAGACTGCTTCAATAAGACTGTTAGGTAAGTACCTGCGCCTTGATGTTGAATCCAGTGGTGGCTACAGAAAAGTACAAATACTAAAGAGTGCGGGCCAAGGAAATGATGTCTAGGGCTTGGCCTCCCAAAATTATCATCAGTTGTCATTTCCCAGTCGTCTTCTGACTCCCGTTCTTGAAAGAAACCCTAAATCCTCAATTTATTTAACAAAATGTTAAAGGTCGCTGTTTGTAATATTTGTAAACATCAAATTCTTTCAGGAATTGTATTGTAAAGACGGACTGTATTGGCTAGTTTAAATTTCCGAAGAATCGGAAAAAAATGAGCCTCTTCCATCTTTACAGGTTCGTCCTGCATCAATTTAGACCCGCGGGAATTCGGCTCACGAAATATATGGCCGCAATGCCCTGTCACCTGGGTGGAATTTATTTGGCGAACAGTCCCGCAGAGAGACGCCCGAAAAAAAGGAATCAATGTAAAAGTCAAAAACACGCCGTTTATCATTTGGCCCGCAATCGATTTCCAGCAAATTGCATGCTTTACAAGAAATTAAGATGAACTTATGACTGAAATTAACATGACCAGTCGTTACTGTGGTTCAGCCTAAAAGAACCACTGTAGATTAGAGACTGTATATGACGGGGGAAGTTAATCACCGCGACCTTATAGATATATCGTGTACCCCTTTCTTGAGTTAAAACTCATCATACAGTTTTGGAGGGCCCGAATTCTGTAACTTTGACATAAAAACGTTACGCTTTCAAAGCGGTAAGCGAAAGTATTCGATGAGCGGAACGCCAAGTAGTCGATTTTGGTATAGTCTATAAAATGAATAACTTTGAATTTTGACCGTTATTTTTTACCAATATGGCAAATATAAAATCCCTCTGTCAAAAAAGTTACTGATATTCTTTAAATTGAATGCCTGAACGAATCAGATAGGTAACTCTTTTTTTTACTTTCGTGAAATAGAAAAGGAAAATAATAAAACAAGTGACAGTTCTTCCTCTTCTTGCAAAAACGAAATGTCATAATTGTCAAAAGTAAAATGCCATCTGCTTTTGATATTTCTAAATATCAGACCAATGCCGTCTCTAATAGAACAGCCTCGGAGCGAGATTTATGACGTCACGCTAGTTAGATACTACGGATTTATAAATATGTTGTAGAATACATGGAAAACATAATTATTCCTCGTATTTTTGGTTTGTATTTTAAAAATGAAATAGTTTACATGAAATATACATAATATATAGTTAATAAATACAATATATATACCTATTTATAGGAATAAATACTTTAGCAAATAAACTAAGAACCATACAAATGCAGCAAATGTTTTACAATATAATAATATGTGGCCATCTTTTGACAAGTTTATATTAATTTATTAATTGCAGTAAACATTATGTGGTGCTAGGTTAGGTTGTGAACACTATTTTTTCATGTGACACAACACTGATGAAGGCTATAATGTTAGCTGAAACGTTTTTTTAACCAAAAAAAATAATGAAAAACCAAACGAAAACTTAATCAGCGTTTTTTCCGAACCTAAATTCCCAGAAAATAAAAAAATTTAGAATAATTTTACACATAAAACTACTACCGATAGTGATTTTTATTTCATATCCATCGCTGGCGCCTTTTTTCTATGATATTGTATTATTTGCAAATATCATTTTTCGAACATTGATACTTTGCAAAATATACATATAAATTTTGTGAATGCAAATAATAATACATCACTATTAGTAGATATTAAATGTTTTTTGTTAAATTAGATCGATTTTCAAACCCCGAAATTTAAAATATATTTTACATTTTACCCATTATCTTATGTACATTATTCATTATTTGTATCTTGTAATTTGCTGCATTTGTATGGTTCATAGTTTATTTGCCAAAGTATTTATTACTATAAATAGGTATATGTATTGTATTTATTAACTGTATATTATGTATATTTCATGTAAACTATATCATTTTTAAAATACAAACCAAAAATACGAGGAATAATTATGTTTTCCATATATTCTACAACATATTTATTAATCCGTAGTATAGTACTATTCTTTTAAAAGTTCCTCAATATGGCCGACCTAGTTACGAAAATTGGTAATTTTTTTTAATGAAAAATAAATTGGCGTTAGCGAATTCAGAAATTGATTTACTCTTTGGTTAACAATAATATTTTTCAGGATTGTCAAGTTGACGTTAAAGTTAGGTTATTAGGTAGTTGTCATAAATAAAAACATAGATTATTGAATTTATTTAATAAGAATAAAGGTATTTTACCGCAGATTCGAAGAGATTTTACTTAAAGGTATTTTATAAACTTTCTCAGTGAGAGTATTAACTCTCCTGTTTCTTATATTTCAGTTAAAGGGACGTAAGAACTATAGGAAGTAAATTTTTGTTTTCATGTTTTGACTATATCTGAGAGTTCCTAGAATTATCAAGATTATTGAATAATTATAGTTGTTTAATAAGTGAAATTAATAGAAGACTTGGAAATAGGATGATGCTTTTCATGTTATAGTTGATAGATCACCCTATTTCTCTTAATTTCTTTTTATTTCAGTACAGTTAATCACAAATTGAATTGATGTGAGCAAAAACAGCTATATATTTTCAAACATCTTATTTAAGTAGTTCTTTTATATACTGTTAAACTGTATCAACTACAAAGTATTTAGCAAAAAATTATAAGGTAATAAATTTTGTAAATATAATTTAATAAAAATTTATAATATATAAAGATTAGAACACAATCCTCTGAAGGAAAAAGAAATACTCAAAAACTCATTAAATATACTTTATTAAAAATAACAACATACAAAAACATCCATGCAAACTGTAATAATCAGAACATTATCCACATTATACCTTTATTAAATTTGTGTCCACACTCCTGTCAGAAAAGCCAGAGATGTTTGTTTTGTATAAGTTAATCAGTACTAAATTTTACCTAGTAAGTGATGCGTTAACTAACAAGTATAGGATGAAAAACAATTATTAATATAGAGTGTACTATACAATGTCCTGCTTATTTATGAAATGACTTTCCCTTCAAATGTGAGTTACTGGTAAAATAAAACATAATTTTTGGTTTGGTTTGGTGTTTGATATTCTAACTACATCTATTACAAACCTTAAGTGCTTTTAGTGAGTAACTGTATTTTTTATTATTCTTTGTGTAAAGTAAAAAAGTATATATTTCAAGAAATATAAAAACAATGCAATAGATATCAAACAGATTCATAAAAACTACTTACAATTCACAATTATTGTACATAATTATATATTTCAAGTCTTATTTGATGTTTGGTCCCATTACCAACATTACCTTATTTAGGTCTTCTCTACTAACTAAACTTATAAACCTGTTTTAAACCTTCTTTATATTTTAAAACTGATTTACAACAATCTGTAATGCCCGCGCTGTTTCCTGAAATATAAGGTTTAATCTATTTATTATGATATAGTACATATTACAAACCTGAAAATTACTGATACGAGGAAACTTCTCAAAATAATTTAGAGACCTTTTTACAAACATCTGGAAATTAGTCCAGATGTTTCACGAATTTGTGAACGAGTCAATGTTTTCTAATACGTTTTTAAGCGTTTTACACATTTTGAATATCTTCCAGCCTATTCGTCAATTCTTGATCGGTGAAAAGATTATTTATAATTATATAATTAGTACTGCAGGTTGCAGGTTAAATAAAAGAACAAAATTAAGTAGAATTTGTGAATAAAAACTCAAAAAATAATGAAAATATTTAGAAAAAGGAACGGTAATAGGTGTAATTTAAGTACTTTTTCTCTTTTTTTTTCTACTTTTTCTCTGACTAGTCTTATGAGTTGCAGAAGTATATATTTATATTTATATCTGTTTGTATACTCCAACGATGAATAAAGATTTATTTATTTATTTATTTATTTATTTATTTATTTCCATATATTCTACAACATATTTATTAATCCGTAGTATATAACTAGCGTGACGTCATAAATCTCGCTCCGAGGCTGTTCTATTAGAGACGGCATTACGTCAGCATGCCCGCAAATTGCCAACCTAATAAAATTAACACTAGAAAAGCCCGCGGAAACTGTCAAATTCCAAGTTGTTCGTTTCACAGACTATATTATCTTTGCCGTGCGAATCGTTTTCTGGATATGCGTTGAGCACTTATTGACAGCATCGCAATTTCTCAGGTATCTAACAGTCAAATGTGAATAAAACAAAAAAAAAAGAATTGTTGAGTTATGTCAACCTATTTTTCTATGGATATATCATTATTCTTATTATACGAGGGAAATGTTGAAGGACAAAATCACAATTTTTTCGATTTTCACTGACAGTTCGACAAGCAAAACGATCCTTTAAGGTAACCCCATGGTAACCCTTTTCGAATCGCTTAGCGCAATCAGTAAAGACGCTAAGCGCATCAGATGAGAATACCCAAATTGGTAGTTAAATGCGCGCTCAGCGAAAATTAACGTCATATACACTGAAAGTCTAAAAGCGCTTAGCGTTTTCGAAATTACAGAATTCGAGCTCTGATCTTTGATAAAAGCCAGTTTCTGAAACAGTTTTACAGAGGTTAGTTCTCCATCTCCGATATCAGTAGTATACTAAAGTTTATAATGTCTAGAATGTTTGTCATCTCGGCGCTCGGCGCACTCAGTCATGAGGTGTTATCGTCTTTCCTCATTTTCCCAACAGAATCTGCATTCTCTGTTGTCTCTGCACCTCATGACGATCCAAATACTGTTCTTAATTAAACCAAAAAATATTCTTGGATAATTTCGTGAGAAATTTCTTCGAGTGTTTTAGACTGTGGGAGGATCCCATTCCTAGAGAACCACTGTGACAACTGGTCCTAAAGAGCACAAGAATGTCATGTGTGTGGCCTGTGCCCACCCAACCGCCAACAAAAAGCAAAGTGAATATGTGATGATATTTTGACCTTACGTCAAAGTATCATCACATATTCACAGACATATCAGACATTCGATTATATACTTATTTTCCCGAAATGGCGAGAAATTCTCATCATTTCTAGCAAAAAAAATATAGAAATATAGATTTAAATAGGAGATAAGTTTTTTCTTGTTGAGGCTGTGCCCACTTTCCTTCACAATTCATTTGGTAGGTTAAAAAAACACTAATGTTAAATTTTCTGTGTAATATCATGGGGTTTGCAATTAATTTAATTCTAATTGTTAAAAAATGGCCAACAATATTCCGCTGATTAGCTCATATATTTTCCGCTGGATATATCGATAATTGAGTACACAATCACAGCACTAAAATTTATATGTTTTTGTTTAGTATTAATACATTTGGGCGTAGTTTCGTGGCATTCACAAATTAATCTAGGTAATACCGATTTGTATGGTGGCTTTAAAATAAATATCAGCGTAGTTGCTATAAAGTGTTGATAAATCTTTAACAACTTTTTAACTAGTTGCTTTTTAGCTAATGTTGATAATCCTTTAACAGCCTTTTTTAAACAAAAAATACTATACTCTATTTTTTTCTGATAATACAGTATATGCTAAAAACCTTACAACAAATTTGATTGCTCAGATATCGACCATTGCGATAAAAAAAATGGTACAACAAAATATGATTTAATCCGCTGGTCTATAATAAAATATTTTCTTTCAAACTGATAACTCAGTGTCATCAGAATTCTTGTGTCAGTGTCACGTAATTTTTAAAAAAGGCCTTTAACTTCAGAGCAAAAATCGATTATATTTACGCAATTAAGGGATGGGGTTCCCATAAGGGACATTGCAGTTGGTTGCTTAGTTGGTCACATTGCGCCGTTTTCAGCAAGGTTGTCGTTTATTATTTGACAATTATTCTAATGTCAGTCATTATTTTGTATAATATCGTGTTGTTGAATCTTTGTGAGTAATTCTCGTTTTTTGCTTATTTTCATAGTCTTTTTTTTTAAATTGTATGTGCTTTTAAGCACAAATAATTCTTTTAAGAACTAAATTTTCGAGTTTTTGTATTGCATTTCTTGAAATTGTGTGTTAAAAATATGCCGAAGCATTTAAACAGTCGAAGCAAAGAGCTTGTAGCTTCCCTGATAAACTATTTTGAACGAGAACGTGACAAAAAAGGTCCTTTATTACCTTCGACTGCAGTCAGAGAAGTAAGTTTGATTGATAAACACATTACATCACTTTCAAAATAATTTCTACCTTAGTTTTTATTAAATTCTGTGATTATTAGATTGTGCATTAATAGCGCCCTCTTACTTATTGTTATTACCACTTATGGCGTTGTAAGATGTACATCAATCAATAAATAAATAACCCATAATAACGCTTAGAATAATCTTCATAATGGACTAGTTTTTGCCAATATGTAATAAGTAAAACAAGAAAAAGAAAATATTGTTTGTCACTCTTAAATTAAGATTCATCTTATAAAACCATCACAATCTGGCAACGCTGTCGCCATCGCTTGTCACTCAGAGTTGATCACGTGCATCGGAAATTGTTTTGCGATTACCATATATGCTCAGACAGCCAGGCGGCTCTTAAAGCGCTTATGAGTTCAAAATGTAAAGCAAAATGCCCACTGGAGAAACAGACAAGGGCATAGGCATTCATCCAAAGCCCTAATCCTAAGACTAAAGGAACTAAGGAACTGCTAATACTTTGTAGGAATAAAGGGCAGAGTACCTATAACAGGTCTCTTGAGAGGACGCATGGCTATCAAGTGCTACCCGAACATGCTCAACCTGTATCAAGGAAGTCTTTGCTGCAGACTCTGTGATAAAGATACTGAAACAGCGGAGCACATAAAAAACAAATCGTCGGTGAAACGTGATAAACTGCTAACTCCATTATTCCTAATTTTACAGGAGAGTAAAAAAACGGTACAAAAAAATATGTACACATGTAGGAAGTAGTTTGATGCGTTAATATGACAAAGAGATAAGAATTTTATTTGCTGCACAATAGGGAGATAGCAGATATTCGTCTTGCAGAAATAAGAAATAAAAATATATTTCTGGAGATAGCAACCTTTATTGTTTGAAATTTTGAAAATGTAAATGAATATTACTCAAACAGATTTAGAAATAATCAATTAAATTTAAAAAATATGACATTCATAACCATATATTTATAATATCGTCGGTCTAGAAGCAAAACATACAAGTCCAAAAACGAATACATTTTTAATGAAACTTTTAATTTTTTTGCATTTTTAAAGAACTGAAGTAGCAGAATTTTGGACTTAATTAATATGAAAATAATTTAAAAATTAAACTTATAATTCTTAGAAGATATGGTAGATCCTTCCATGCTTATCCTATTTGTTTACAACGGTAGTAGACCGAGCTTGGAAGACCAGTGCGTGATTTTATTAAATTTTTAATACTTTTCTCCTTATTTTTTTAATTTTTATAAAAATTATGTATCATTTACGTGAAAAAACTTTGAAAAAATAAAACTGATTAGGTATTATGGAAACTCTTGTACAAATAAGTAATGTTATTAAAACTATTTATAGCACGCCGATGAATTGCTCGTATATAGAGAATTTCGTTTTTCCCCTTACCCTTTACGGATACCCCGTATTTACAGAACGGATCTACGCAGGGTCGGACTGGCCATATTATATAGCTATAATAACTTTTAAGAGGGGGGGCAGCCTTCGCGAGCCCCCTTTATAGTTCATTATTTATTCTTAACAATATTTGCTTTTGCATTGCATTATGGAATTTGCATTGCATTGGTTTACCTTGCATTAGGGTAGTTCCATGATTTCTATACAGGGTGAGTCTTAAATAAGTGCAAATATGTTCAAGGCTGGTAAATCTCGATAAAAGAAACATAATATTTTCTCTTTACCGTTTTTTTCAAATAAATCCAAAACAACCGAGTTATTTCACTTTTAAAATTTCCAATTTTTGGCTATAATTTTGAGAATCATTGGATTTTCTTGTTTGTAAATTTAATCTACTACCTATGTTACCATATTACAAACAAAGTATGCTTTTAAACTAAAAATTAAAAAAAAATCCATTTTTTTTTAAATTCCAAATTTTCAAAAAAAAATCGCGCAAAAAAACTCATAATCGTGTTTCTTAGGTCGAAATATACTACCCTAAAAATATTTGCACTTATTTAAAACTCACCCTGTATATAATAGGGAAAAATTGACCAAAATATAAGGCGAAAAAAAAACGCAAAAAAAAAACAGAGGTCCCTCCTTACATTGCCACTCGGGCCCCTTTGGCGTACTGGGACCCTGGGTCGACGTACTATATTAAAAATCATACGACGAAGAATCTGTGTGTTTGCTTTAGCGTGATCGTAACGAAAATTACAGAGATAGCAGCATTTCGGTGGCTATTTGAGATCACTAGGAGTTAGCAGATATTATTGAGTTAAAATAAAAAATTTTCTTTAATGAGAAAAAATGTATTTGCTTTCCCTTATTATAGAGTATTTTTTTCTCTTTCTAATGGTATAAAAAACTTATTAACGTAAAAAATGAAGTTAGCAGGTTATCACGTTTCACTGACGAAATAGATTATTATCGACAAAATGAAATATTTAAAAAATGCAAGATGCAATGAAAAAAATAAAACGAACTCTTCCATTTTCTTATAAAACTATTAATACTAGTCAAGATTATTTCTCTCGCTCAACTAGGAAAAGAAAACCAATCCCGAAACACAAAAGCTCGTTCCCCTTCCAATACTCAACCTCTTTCTATAGTCCGCTGGAAAATTATGTTGTGAATCAAAACTTTTATCGGCAAAGATGACAATGGAAGCAATAAAAACCCAGACACAACCGTTCTAATTCAAACTCAAACAGAAAAACGGCCCGTCTCCATTTGGAAATTAAATTAGGTGAAGCATTTCTCACGCCGTCCATAACAATGACCTTATTTTGGAGGAATATGGGGGAGGGGGGGGAGACTTCTCCTTCTGTGTTTTGTGAGAGTTTTTTTTTTCTCTTCGCCTTCGCCTTAACTAGGTTTTTTCGTTTGTTTGGAGTAGGTCGAGGGGTTTTGGATGACTAAAGGCAGGGTAAAAAGCTAATTGATGGTGTGTGTGACTGCATGTTTTTCGCCAGAAAGGAAATCACAGTTAGCGTATTTTGGAAGTCGACTTTTTATTTGGTGTTTTTAGTTAGTCTTCAGTTTTGTTAATTTTACTTTTTTTGCTCAATTTTATTTGGTTTGGTAATATGTCTTTATTTATTTTTAATTATTCAATAGCCCGGTATTTCAGTGTTTTTTTTAAGAGCATCTCATTTTGAAATAAACAGTCTCTTTGTTTTCGTTTTTTTTTCGTTGAAACTTACACATTTTGAGTTATATCTCGTGTCCTGTATAAGAATGCAGTGTACCACAGTTATCCCAAAAATGTTGATTGTTTCTATACCCATAATTAAAGTAATTCTTATACACATTTAACATTTTTTGGACAAGTCTACATGTCGTATTTGGGAGATTTGGAAGATTTAAAAGAAAAAGAAAAATTCACACATTTTGCATTTACAAATTCACACTCACATGGAATTTTGTAAATGCAGTTAATTGGTGGTCTGTATTATTATTCTCAGGTTTTATATTGCTTAAAATATATCTTGAGTTTGAGGAAGCACTAAAAACGGTTTAATTATTTACTTGCGTCCAAATTGTTACTACATCCTTTCTAGGGCGCAAAGCTAGGGAGTGTGTGATATATCATTGTACTCAGGAGACCGAGTTCTGTCAAAATCTGAAATAAAAAATTCAGGTCCGTATTTAAAAAAATTAAGTTCGCCTTTGTATCTCAGAAACTATAATTTAATTTGAAAATCTAAAAATACCATCAGATAGCCCTACTAAAATGGCTATGAGAATGTGCAATTAGTTTTTTGATTTTCTAAAAAGTAACGACAAGAAAAAATAAAACTGATTTTCAAAAAAATTCGTTTTTTTTCAAAAAACTCAGCAATCCTTGAAATGTTGAAAACTTTTTTGATGGCATCTTGGTGAACATCCCAAAGCGTAACTTTGCCCCAATTTAATTATGTTCGTATCTATTATGGTTACCGAGATATCACTGCTCGTACCTCGAATTTGTAGCACCCTGTATATTTTTAAGGTAGATAAATCTAAGACGTTTATGGACTGAGACTGCTAGATGGCAGGACCGACTTCTCTGTATTTTACTACAGAAAAATATTTTTTGTTACTCTGAATTTTGAAGCGACCAATAAAAACAGAGAAAATAAAAATCGATAATTTTAGGACTGTGCCAGTTGGTTACTAATCTACCAGATACTTTCTGCCTATTAGATATGCTATAGAAGCTGATAATTATACAATTCGACCATTGTAAATACCCAACAAATTCTTCAAGGCCAACGAGGCCGATGTTTCTCACTGATAAGAAATAAAAAGTTTAGATAATTTTCGAGGATTTTTTTTTCTAATGCACATAAAGTATTTTATATTCTTTGTCCGCTTGATCTATTATCCTGGTTGCATGTATGGAAGTTTTGTTTATTCTAGTTTTAAAAAATTTTCTTATTTCTTTATAGTTGTAGACCCTCATAGCCAAAAATAGACAACAATAAGATCAATTATTACGGGGCTGTGCGACATAAAAAAAATTATTGTTTTTGTGTATCGGTTTTTTTTTATAATCGCGACACAGTCCCTTTAACCCAATATTTTGCTTTGTTTAATTTGTATATTAATATCTAAAAAAAGGTAAATAAACTATATGAATTTGAATAAATTTGAATTTGAATTACAAAAATATTATTTAAATATGTTAGCGAGGCTACATCATAATTGTAAATGGTTGAATAAACTGAAAATTATGATGATGATGGTTATCTAGATTGAAGTTAATTTAATTGTCTTTAACATTATTAAAGCAAATATGTTTTTCCCCTAAAATTTTATTTTGGTGGTGACATTCTTGAAATAATACCCTTTGATATAGATCGGTGAACCCTGTCTAGACCAAAGTTATGATTTTGCTGCTTGCCGGGGTCGAGAAAATGCCGAGAAATATGGAAAAGAAAAACAGCGCATTTATTCTGATTCCGGCTTTGCCACGCGATGCTTTCTCGCTAAATTCGAAATAAAGCCGAAATGACGTCGTGGCTCGGCCACACGCCATTCCACGCAAACCGAATATCGAAGTGTCCCTGTCACTTTGGCTTTTTATCCTGTAATTTATTTTTCTTTTACGCCCGCCGTTGTCGTCTGCGGCGCTGATATACGACACCGGTAATCTTCCCCGGTTTTTATTTTGAATTTAATAAAGGAGGTCGAGCGCTCGGGGGAAAACATCTTGTTTTTGTTTCTGCGACGGCCAAAAATGGAGGGGGTATCTTTTTCATAAAAGAAATCGTCGGGGATTAATCATAAATTTACTGAAGAAAGAATGCAGAAAAACTATTGGAAATGTTGGAGCGGACTCAATTGATTCATGATATTACTTAAACGATATACAAGGCGAGTCTCTCTTAACTGTCCGGTACTCGCGCCGGGTATTCTAATACCACACACGGTTATTTTACTTAGATATCTTGGTGAAGAAATGGCAAAATATACACAACCAAACTTATATGGAATCACCTATTATTTCCCATAATTTTTGAGATGTATGAGAATTTTCTGTTTATGAATAAAACTCAGTCCTTACCAATGACCTTTAATGAAAAATAATCCATATAGCAATAAAAAAAAATAATCAGTTCCCAAAATAAACAAAATGGTATTTTTTTGGTTTCTGAAACGAAATTAAGATTTAAATTTTTAATGGCCAAAAAGTTTAAACAAAAAGAAAATTGGTAATTTTAATATTCTTTGTTGCCACCTCTAGCCCTTATGCAAGCTTCTATCCGCGCTGGCATGCTTCTTGTTAAATTATCCACGTTGTCTTGCGGTATGTTTTCCCATTATGCTAATGCTGCATCAATAGGCTGTGCGAGATTTCCTGGATTGTTTCGACGAGCTCTAACCCTTCTTTTGAGCTAGTCCCACAAGTGCTCGATAGGATTTAGATCTGGTAAATAGGCAGGCCAGTCCAAAACTATGACACCTTCCGTTTCAATACGTTCTCTAGTCACTCTGCTGGTATGGGGAGGTGCACTATGGCGCATGAAATTAAAATTATCCCCAATTGCAGCTCTCCACAGACTAACGATTGGTTCTAGCACCAAAGCAACATATCTCCCACCCGTTAAAATTTGTTTAAGTGGTAACAATGGAGTTTTTGCTCCTAGTATAATACTTCCCCAGAAAATTACAGTTCCTCCTTTATATCTTGGTACAGATTTGGCAGCCTGACGTCTCGCTCGTCTTCCTGGAGCTCTAAGAATCCGAATTCGATGGTTATCTGATCTTAGGCCAATTCTGCTCTCATCCGAAAAAAGAACATTTTGCCAATTCTCAGTTGTCCAGTTTTGATGTTGAAGGCATCAATTTAGCCGATCAATTTTATTTTGCCGAGATAACTGTAGGATACGTAAATCTTTCCTACTGTAAAACCCTCGTGCACGAAGGCTGTTTCTTATGGTTTCAACTGAAATGTTCACACTTGTAGCTGCCAGAACTTGTCTTTGTAGCCCTGAATGAGAAACATTGGGATTTATACTAGCAATTTAGCACACAAGGCGGTCTTATTGTTCAGTTGTGACTCTTTGGCGAATTTGTATGGGCCTATCCTTGTGTGTTCCTAATTCCAAGTATCTTGCATATGTTTTCGATACAACACCCTGGGCAACGCCTACTATCTCTGCTACGTCTCTCTGGAGCATTCCTTGTTCGGTGAGAGCAATAATTCTTACCCTCTGTACATTTATTAATCCAACATAAGGCATTTTTTAATTTTTTTGGATTGAATGAAAATTACCAGACAATCGTGATTTTTACTACTGAACACTAAATTCAAAAGAAAATAAATCGCAGTAGTCGTTTACTCTTTATTATCATGTTTATTTACAACAAAAAGCCTTATCTTAAAGTTGTATACCAATTTTTATCCTTGCAAGAAATTTAGTCCGAAATAAAGAGTGATTCCATATAAGTTTGGTTGTGTATATATAAAATGACGGAAACTTAACATGATATACAGGGTAATTCACGGCCATAGCACGTTAGACGTTTATGAAGAACCGGTGATGGATTTTTGCATAAAGGTACCTGCTCCAAGCATTATAATGTTGCCGTTTCATACTAAAAGTGGTAGTATTTGCTATTTTAAATGGACCACCTGATATATTATTATATTTTTCGAAACTACTTCCAAATCTCGAAATTTTTCTTTTATACTAACCTATACCAATCTCTAATAATTTTCGAGTTAAAAAATAAAACGTGTAAAATTGACAAAAACATAATCCTGAATAAGCATTGGTTAAATCATAAATTCGGCATATTGGAAGCTAAATGGTTTATGGATTAAGAAATTAAGCAAAGTCGACATATTCGATCTGTCTAAATCTACTGATTGGATATCAAGATAGGTTGTAATGGTGGTGATAAAGCAAAGCAAGAATTTCCATTAACATACAAACTGGATAAAATTTTCTCATATTTATGTCAGCATGAGAAAAAACAATATGGCGATATTATTATATAACTTAGTAATATTTGAGGGGTAGTTTCATCTCGTTGGAATTTGACTTTCGAAAAATCCGGTTGCCAAAAATAAGCTTTTTACGTCAAGCAGTTTAAGCAGAATCGTGGTTAATCAATTACCCAACTTTGGAACACCCTGTATGTTTTTTTTTAAATATTTCAAAATATGTAAAAAACCAAATAAATTATGTTTGTCCAAGCATTTTCCCGAAAGACTAACCGTTTTTTAAATAACAAATATTGTAATATTTGAGGGGCGTTTTCACCCTCTTGGAATTAGATATTCCAGAAACCCCTCCTTATCGAACCTCTATACCCCACAGTCAATCCTCCAAATTTGTCAAAAATCAGCTTTAAACGTCAAGCAGTTTAAGCAGAATCGTGTGATTACTCTATGGTCATATTTTATGAAACACCCTGAATAAATTTATAAAAAATCTTAAAATATGTAAAACAACAAAATAAAATATACGTGTTTAAGAGTTTTTCCGAAAAACTCACCGGTTTATAAATAAAAAATATTTTAATATTTGAGGGATTAGTTTCACCCCCTTAGAATTCGAGTTTCGAAAAATCCCTTCTTATCGAACCTCTACACCCTAAAGTCAATCTGTTTTCCAAAAATCAGCTTTTTACGTCAAGCGCTTTAAGCAGGATCGTGATTAATCAATGACCAGATGTTTCGAAACACCCTGTATACATTTTTAAAAAATCTTAAAATATGTAAAAAACAAAATAAAATATACGTGTTTAAGCGTTTTTTCGGAAACTTGACCGTTTTTTAAATAAGAAATATTGTAATATTTGAGGGGTGGTTTCACCCTCTTGGAACTGGAATTTCGAAAAATCCCTTCTTATCGAACCTCTACACCCTAGAATCAACCTGTATGCCAAAATTGAGCTCCTTACGTTGAGTGGTTTGAGCAGGATCGTGATTAATCAGTATGTCAGTCACTTAAGGATTTTATATATTAGTATAGATATAATAGGGTTGAATTTAAAATAACAAGGATTTGAGCAATTTTATAAGAAAGGAAATAAATAATATTTTTGCTCTCCCTGTGTCTAATCTATCGGTTGATTTAAACAGATCGAATATATGGACTTCCGTTAACTTATAACCCAAATTTCAACTTTAAAAATGTTTAATTCATGATTTTACGCCGTGAATCACCCTATATTTCTATTTTATGTCTAATATTCCAAAAATATGTGTTTTTTCATTGCCCTTATTAATTTTTTTTTAGATTTGAGCTGATGTACGGTGTCACGGAATTGGAAAGCATCCATTTACCTTTGGGCGGAGATACAGCTCTTATTCATGGAATGTTCGAGGAACAAAAAGACGAAGAACTCAGTAAATACATGCGCACTCGGTGCGAAATCAAACCCAACATTTGTTTTTTGGAAACAAGGGCCAAATACAAATATGACGCAAATTTAGAAGTAAGTATAAGATAGTGAATAAAAGGTAAAATAAACATAGACAGGTTGTTAACTGGATAGTTACTTATAGGGGAACAGAATGGCAACACTGTCTATTGAGAACGCATGCACTTATAGGGTTTTCTGCCGACTCGTCCCGTCGCGTCGTCTATCGACGAGCGGGCCGAGGTTGCCATATTTCAACCAAAAAGCTCTTGCCGCGAGTAATAAACAAATTAACAACCTGTATAAGTTCATACCAATTAAACTTTTAGTCACGTGTATAAGCTTGGCTGGCACAGCGTTGCCCACTTTTACATAGTTTCTTTTAATCAAAATATTTTAGGCAAAAAAAGCAAAAATAATAAAAAAATGAAATAATTATAAAAATTAATAAAATTAATTATAAGTATATAAACAGTTAATATTTATATTAACAAAACTCACCTTCTTAACAGCACTTAAGAGACATAAGGGGTCATTACTACCGCTGTCTCGTTCAAAATATTCTAATAAGGTTGCGATGAGTTTTTTGCAGCGCCTATTAAGCTATCTTCTACACTTTGCACTAAAAGAGGTTATAAATAGAACAGTGTTCGATAGCAAGGTCCGCTAGTAAAAAATTTTAAGCTTAAAGCATAGACAAACAAATAAAAAGAGACTGACAAATTATATGGCAAAGAGAGGGACAACGTTCCCGTAGCGCAACTCAGAACGCAAAATTTCGTTCTATTTTTGTTGATCTGCGCATTGCGTGGGCCCACTATCTCATTCTAATATAATAAGAGAGTAAGAAGCAGCCATATAAAACGTAATTTCTAAATAGAAATTAGAACAATCGCCTTTCGTTTTCGTCATCATGACAACCAAGATGACAATTCGTCATGTTTGTTAAATTTTCTTTTGGTGATTTACCTTTTTTTCTAAACTCTCCATTTTATTGACTTATGAATATGGATAGGGAACAAATTCCTTTGTTATTTATATTGGGGTACTTATAATTTTAAGTTATACTATTTTTTATTTTATTTGCTGCAGGAGCCAGTATCATGTATTTTTTATATGTATTGGTACCCCCTTTCTCTGATAGATATGTTAAAGACACCCGGTAAAATAAAAGTAAGTAGTTATATTTATCATCTAATTAAGAAAAAAGTAGAAGTAGTAGTGTCAAAAATATTTCGAACCTGTCTTAACATAACAAATTAATACAATTAAATTTTCTCATTTTTTAGGTAGGTAGTTTAAAGCTGGTTTATAATAACCAGAAACTTTATTAATATACCTATTTTACTTTTGTATTAGGATTAAAACTGGACTTGAAAATGGTTCAGGATCATGATTCTCGTAAAGTCTTCTTTGCTTGGATATTCACTTTGTTATTGCAATTAGGCAGTTTTTTCGAAAATGAGATTTTTAATGCCCTTTAAAAAAATTGGCCGATCGTTTCCTGCAACAGTCAGTTCTTCTGCATTTAAAATTGGTAGGTGGGTGGAATAAACACTGTTATTTTTTGTTATTATATTATGAAAAACTTATTTATTTTTATGTATAAATAAATATGTTTATAAAACAGTACAATTTTTGCTTTTTTTTTATAATTTCCCTTATAATAGTAGTATTCTTTCGTTCTGAAAGAAACTGCAAATTTTCACTTAAACTGATTTATTCCCTACACCACGTTTCCTTTACGTGGCATAGGGAATAAATCAGTTTAAGTGAAAATTTTCAGTTTCAGAATGAAAGAATACTACTAATAATGGCTAATTTAAATTTCCCGCCAGCCAGAAGCCAGAATGTGTGATAATGTCCTACAATACGTTTTATACCTATCTCTTTCTTTTTCATATGAGGCACACATCATAAAGAAAGATAGCAATAAAGACGTACGTCCTGTCGTGGACCTGCTAATTGGTTTCAAAATTGTTGAGTTGCGCTTCGGGAACGTGGTCCCACTCTTTACCATGAGATTTATCAGTCTCTTTTTATTTGTTTGTCTATGGTTTAAAGTATCACAATTTATTCAAAAACACATACTACAAAACTAAAGTGTCATAACGGATGACAGTGTCAGGAAATAAATAAATAAATGTAAAACTTGGAAAATAAGTTGGTTATAATAATGGTTTTATAATTCGGAAACTCTCTATTTATTTATCTAGTAATGCTAAAACACTCTATTTTAAAGTCGATTAGAGAAAATAGTATGATTCATTGGCAAGTAATGTAAACATTTACGATCCGGTAAAATTGTGATGTAAGAGGAGGCTAAGCTTGCCTACGCCGGTTCAGTAGTAGACTGGCCAGCCGGCTGTTGTGTTGTGTTTTGTCATAGAGCTGATATTTGGGGGTTGAGAGTCTTTTGACTATAAACGTTGCAAATACTGTAAGGCAACGCACAGTGCTTCGTCCCATGGACAAAAATCAAAAAATAAGGTAAAATTTACTAATATCTGAATATATAATTTTATACTTATAGCAATGTTCAACCATCCTGTATATTATTTTTCATAAACAGCGTTTTTGTTAGCAAATATTTTCACTAAAAATAAATTTTGCGATCATTATCTCATCACTGAAAAGAATAACATTCATAGTAGTTCTGTATATTATGGAGTTAAACGGGTACGTACTTAATTGAAAGCCACTATGGATATTGTTAAACAAGGTATGTACTTTAAATTTATTTCTAAACAAGTTCGTGACTGTTTAGTTTTTATTTATTTTTTAAGATGATTCTTAAATGGGTATAAAAGTTTTACGTTTTCAAACTTCAGAAAGGCATTTAAAAAAAACATATCAAAACATATCGTATTTATTGAATATTTTTGTTGCCATATTCATACACTTTTAATTTTTGTATACTTCACCTGCGTCTGCTTGCGACGAACTTTATTTTATAATACTTTTCAGATGGAGTAAAATTGATAAGCAATGCCGATCTGGCTAATACTTGGCTTGATCATAAGGACAAGAACTCAAAATTATTTGTATTTCAAAAAATATGTTCTTATTAGATATTGATGAACCTTCCAGTCAAATGAGACACCACTTGTGCCTGAAAAAGTCCACTATGTTGGAGCGAAACGTCGCATAAAAAAAGTGTCCATCTTTCAATTTATTATAAAATCTCATACCCAAGAAAAGGAAAAAATAATATATGGATATGGTCTATTAAAGAGGTAACTATTAACATCCGAACCCCTCATACCGACAAAATGAACAGTAACAACGCGAAAAAGTAACATATTAGAAAATGATGTACAGAAATATCTTATATGTGAGGATACTTCATCTACCTGTGATTTGGATACTATAAATTTGGAAGATTCTGTCAGCAGTGATTCTCCTGAATCAGAGTAGTTACGATCTATGCATTTTGTTGTCCTAAAGTAAATTTATAGTATCTTAAGTTTTTTTTTAATTAAATATAACATTAATGTTTCTTTTCATTAAAGAAAAACATTTTTATCTTATATTAGGCTTCTATTGTAGGAATCATGTTCTAATGTTATTTCAATTCTTTTTTATCACAGGAATTTATTTAATACTTACACCGTTTTCATACTATAACTTATTATTTGCTTAGATGGAACACAGCTCCAACATTATTATTATTTATAAGATTTTTTTTTCATAAACGTGGGACTAAGAACATCATCATTTAGTACAATGAGAGTACTCATCATTTGTGTGAAATAAACCTAGTTTGAATAAATTGCTTACAATAAAAGAGAAGTTTTGGATTTTTGTCCTCTAGAGCCATATGTTCGAAGCACTGCGCAACGGGTCGTTTGACCGGAAGAAAACCTCTGGTGACGTCTTTCCTTCGAGGGTGGTCTTGAGAGTTTGAGGTCTCCCTTGTCTTCTCGATTGACACGATGCGGCGTTGGGGTAGAGAGACTAGTGAGGTACCCCAATTAGCTTATTCGATTGGGATGCGAATCTGTTTAGCGGCAGAGTTGCGTCCGGGGGAAGCCCCTATACTATTTCAGTTGAGACTAGCTAGTTGTTGAAGATTATTAACCAATATATAACCGAATGATATTTGAATTAGATGGAAAATATGGAATGGGATATATTTAATAGAATATATCAGTGGCTAGGGGGCGGAGTACCCCCGGGTGAGTGGTTAAGGTAACGGGTCGTTTGACCGGAAGCAAACCTCTGGTGACGTCTTTCCTTCGAGGGTGGTCTTGAGAGTTTGAGGTCTCCCTTGTCTTCTCGATTGACACTATGCGGCGTTGGGGTCGTGTCTACCATTTAACTATTAATTTTATCCAGATCAGTAAATCTTTGTTTTGTTATTTTCATGTACAATGAGAGAGTGCTTGCCAATGACCAACTAAATGAATATTTGAGGTGAATTTGCATTGTGAGACCCGGTTGAGTAAGTCCCAGAAATAAGCGATTTTACATAAATGTCGCAACTTGGCAACAGTGAATTTAAAAATCGCGCCTTCAATTCTAACTAAAAGTTTAATTAGTTCTTCAACTAAAAGTTTAATTAGTATCGCTTATAGTTTAACTCATTTTTCCCTAAGACACAAAAGCAAATTGTAAACAAACCGTTTGTTTATTTACATTTCTTGACTTTACCACAGACTTATTAATATGTTGTATAACTCATCAATGTGGTTTCAGGATCTTCATAAAAAACAAATGAATATCTCTATTTACGCCAAACGTATCTAGGTTGTGTACCATTGTTTTGTACTACAGTATGGTTTCTACATTTATATTACTTTTCTGAGCTTACAACAATCCTTACAATCAAATTTCTATTATTTTTTTAGTAATAAATGAAGTAACCAAGAATAAATTTAGACCATGACTACAGTATCTTGAAAAAATATACTTTCTTTTATTTTCGCACAGTAAATAACCTCGTATATGCGGATTTAAATGCATAAGCGACAACACCCCTACAGAGAACCTGCATCGCCCCACTCGACTATGCACAATGTCACCCTCCCGCTCCCCCTAGAATAAACAAAGCGCCCTCTGGGGAGCACTAGATGAACTTTCGGAACGTGAGATTATCATTTGGCCTTGCGGAAGCCGTTTTGACCGTAAACGAGTCGAGATATACACGTTTTGACGGACGCCAGAAGCGATTGGGCGATATAAGCGAGGCAATTATATTCTGGAAATGGGCGTTGGATGTATCTAAATAGCGTGCGAAATCAAAGAGATTGTGCATGGATTATGGATTTGTAACGCCATAACGGGATTTCGTTACGTGGTAATAGTTGGGAGAGTGCAGTAATAGGGAGATTTAAATAATTTATAGCGTTGTTGATTTGAAATTAATTAACTTCAAAAATTCATTAGCTTTAGAATAGGTAGGCCATTGACCATGATATGGCCGAGGACCGCGGTTTGGATACCGCGTAAACAAAGTAGGTCCCGTCCAGATTAGCCCTGGCAGCAAAAAGGAGACGTTAACTAAAATCTTTACTTTACATTTATCAGAGAATCAAGCAGCCCTAAAAGCATCCAACTCAGTATCCATCAATTCGAAGTGGGCCAAAGGATGCATAGAGAAGCTGAACAAATTAGTCAAAGGAAATAAAATTTTTCTACTCTGGGTGCCAGATCACCAAGGGATAGGAGGCAATGAAAAAGCAAACGACCTAGTTAAAAAAGGAGCGAACACTCCACTAATAATCGTTCTGCTTCCCAAATGGAAACAAACTTAAAGCAGAACTCTTTCATTTGAAGATTTCATTCGTAACCTGAAAGGGGAATCATCCAACGGTCCAAGAAAAATCAAACATCAATAGATTAAAGCTAAAGGCGCACTCTCACGACTCGTCCACTTGGCAAGTTCGCCAATATTTGCGTAATTCGCAAGTATCCCCACCTGTCCCCATTTTGTAAACAACATTGGCAAGTGTGGCTCTCACACGACGCCGACGTGTTCATTTCAACAAGTACGCCATCAAAAACATTGTTTAAATCCTTGGCAAGTAAACAATATAGTCGCATCCATGGATACCGGTCGTCCCGAAATTGTCGTTGCTAGTGATTCTTTTTTCTTTTTAAGTTCTTTTACTGTACAGGGTGGATCAAATTCGACGCTTTTAAATGGAAACATCCTTTTCTATAGGAGATAGACGAAAACTAATATCGGTGTCTGGAGCTCAATTTTCTTCAAAAACAGGATGGTGAAAACCGCACATCAATATCTGTTACCGTTTCGGAGTTTTCAAAAATGTGCATTTTTAACAAATCGCTGTAACTTTTTTGCTATGGAAAATTTTGTATTTCTATGAAAACATTTCCAAAGCACCTTTTTACGTAGAATTTAATGGTTTAAGTATAATTTTTTTAAAATTAATAATTTAAGAGTTATCAACAGGAAAATTGATTTTTTATTTGGGATACCCTCTATATTTATAATTAACTGAAAAGAATTTAAAATTACTTTTCCAAAAATATAGCACACTTGATATTTTGTTATAATCCCCTTCGAAATACAGAATTTTCAAAAGTTTGCTACTTTTAACTAGTAGGCTTTTGGACCCCTTATTGATGATATGCCCTTAATGGAACCGGAAAACATATTTTTCCAGCAAGACGACGCACCGCTTCTGAACGCTGAAGTTATCAGCAAATTTTTGCAGCCAATTTCAAGAATAATTGAATAGCTTACCAAGAATCCCAGCCGTTGGCCGTCGGGGCGGCCTGACTTAGTGCGCATGGATCTAATCCTATGGATATTTGAGGAAGAATAAATGTTCCTTATTCTTCCGTATAATCTAGACAAGAATTAGAAATACTTAGCAATTATGCGAGGGTATCTTTCACCCCCACTGAGTTAATGAATTCCGCGAGAAATATTCAAAAACTACCCCGTCTGTCCATAACAGAAGACGGTCGATATGTCGAACGCCTGTAGCAGAATCTCATGTCTTGGTTTGCTATTTATTTTTATTGTTATTAGATATAGTTTAAATGTGTTGATGTTGGTTAAATATATTTTAAATTGTTATAAAATTCTGCATCTCTCATAGCAAATATTATTTTCGTTTTAATTGATGCTCACAGCTAGAATTTTGTGCACTACAGCCGGTGCCGTTCAAAGCCTACTTATTTAAAAAGGGCGAATTTTTATATACTCTATATCTCGAAGAGGAATCGAGCAAAATATCAAGTGTGTTATATTTTTGGAAAGGTAATTTTAAATTCTTTTCAATAAATTAAAAATATACAGGATGTCCCATATAAAAAATCAAATTTTCTGTTGATAATTCTTAAATTATTAATTTTAAAAAAATTATACTTAAACCATTAAATTCTACGTAAAAAGGAAATGTTTTTATAAAAATACAAAATTTTCCATTGCAAAAAAGTTTGGTTTGGTTTTTGGTTGAACAGCGATTTGTTAAAAATGCATATTTTTGAAAAACACCCCGTAAACGGCAACATATATCGATATGCGGTTTTCACCATCATGTTTCTGACAAAAATTGAGCTCCAGACACCGATATTAGTTTTTATCTATCTCCTATAGAAAAGGGTGTTTCCATTTAAAAGCGTCGAATTTGATCCACCCTGTACATTCCTATGTTTTTTATGTTTGGTCATCCATATGAAGGGCTCATTTCCGTATAAATCCATACATTTTAAAACAGCATCATTTGAAGACTACACGGGAAAAACCAGCTTGGTTCATTTTAATTGGAGCCGAGAAAAATGCAATTTAGTGCTTTTAAAGAAATATGTTATTTTCGATTGAATAGTTAGAAAAATATATATTACTATCAATTCTAAATTATTAATATTGTTAATTATGGCCATATTCTGAAATATCGAAATAAAAATGTCAAAATGCAAAACACGAGTAATGAGGAAAATCCAGGGATGTCCAATTAAAGGTTATATAAAACCTAAATCTAAACTATTTTTTGAGTATTTTGCTCAGCGGCTGACTGTTTTACGTGTAAAAAGAGACCGTTTAGGGAAACCACTTACTCAGCCACTCAGCCGCTGACCGTCCCTGAACGCGCCCATTGCTTTCTTTTTTCTCGTATGACGTTAAGATTTGTCTATAAAGTTGTATCGTTATCCTAATTTCTATGAAAATGTGACATATCGATTTTTCCCGTGTAGTTTAAATTTGTTCACTCCATTTATTGCTATGGGAACGATTTAGGTATGTCGCCAACATTGAACTTATTAATGTAAATTTGATATTATACGATCTATTATTGTTTTAACGTTTTAAATTATCGACAATTAACTCGAAAAACACTACGATCCGGAAATAAACTGGACATGCGCTATAACAGTAAATTATTTGCGCAGTAATTTTTTGCGTCTCGGCAAGTATAGTCAAGGCTCACGATTAATTATCTGTGGGGAAACACCAGAGCACCTCATCACTAAGTGCGCTGAGCGCTGAGAAGAAAACCATTCCTGCCATAAACTTTGGTACGACTGATATCGGAGATGGAGAACTAACCTCTCTAAAATATGAGTTCTGTCTCAATGCGGCGCGGATTATATTAAGTTTGTTGTCAAATGAATTTAAAAAAATGTATAATAAATAAACGGTTTGTTTACATTTTGTTTGTATATGATAATAAATGATGATACTATTAATTAAAATAATAATGACAAAATAAATGAATTTATATGATTAGTTTAGCTTTTATACACGTCTATAGAGTACACCGATGTAAAAAAGTTGTGCAAATTAAGATCGCAAATCATGTATAAAAATAAGAAGAAAAAATAAGATAAATAAATTCAAGAAAGTCCTCATTCGACGCCGGCTATACATACGGCTGGCGCTCTATATTAAGAGTAATGAGGACGGCATTTTTTCTCTTTCATTTCATTACGTCTTATGTTGGAAAATTGTCTCTTCTCAAAGTATGTCGACGATAAATCTCATACATCCAGCGGCATAAAGACGCGTAGAGCGTCTAAATAAAAAGATATATTTTACGAGTGTACAATGCTGATATAAAATGCTAGAGACCTAGTTTCGCTAATACGCTTTTTTCTTTGTCCTGAAATTCATTTATTTCAGTTTTATCTGAATAAAAAGCTAAATTAAAATAAATTAAAGGACTTTGTCAAGCTCTTAAACATTTTAAATGCAATAACTTTGTCAAAAGAATAAAAAATATTGTATATAATGATATTGAAACAAGAAAATCAGAGTCCTCCAAAAACATGTAATATGATTGGTCTTTTGTCTTTCTTTTTGAGTATTCCCCATTTATGTTTAAAGTGTCCCATTTTTGTTTTTCATACCTATTTATTTTGACGTGTTTCAGCCAGGACAAGATCGTTGACATGTTCTTTAAATGATTTTGGAACCCATTTCATTTTAAAGAATTAAATGGGTGATTTTCTTTAATCCATTCATTAATACTATACAGTGGTCTTGGGTGCCGATTTTTGTGTGTTGGCAAGACATTTTGGAAAGTATTTTCCCAAGCGCATGGAATTTAGCGTCAGATTAAGTGGTTATGTAATAAATACTTTCGACTTACTAGACTACCATGGCGATTCACTCCTATACATGTAAACGCCGCCGGCGCCGACCCAAGGTTTTGCTTGCCAGCAGGGTATAGATACAGAAGAATGAAATTGTTTTAATTTTCAGAATGTTCGTTTTGTTCTATTGGTAGGTTTAATGTTAATAAAAATTTTTTAAATAATATACACGATTTGTTTATTCATCTACGGATATTTGATCATAGCTAATACGAATATTATATTTGGTCCATATTATGACTGAATATCGTAAAGTAAAAATATGTATGTATGTCCGGTTTTATAGCGTCCTTCGTCGCCCTCCGGTCTCCATGCGCCACCTCCGTCTATTGTCCCAATCTCCTGGTAGTACTCTCCTTTCCAACATGGCTCTGTCGATTCCTTGATTCCAGGAGAGTTTAGGTCGGCCTCGTTTACGTCTGTCTGTAGGGGTCCACAGCAACACTTGCTTTGGTATTCTACCGTCAGCCATTCGTTGTACATGGCCGTACCACTGCAGTTGTTTTTCTTGTATATCTTGTACAATGTTACCCTCCACCTTCATTTTTTCACATATTCTCTCGTTTCTAATTCTGTCTAAACGGGAGATTCGGGCTGATCTTCGCCAGAAGTCCATTTCGGTCGACAACAACTTCTTTTTATGTTTTTCGCTTAACTGCCATACATCAGAGCCAAATAACATGACGCTTTTCAGAATCGCGTTATAAATCAGTTTTTTTGTGATCCGAGATATCCCTAGACCAAAGCACCGAGTTCAGCACTCTTATCAGCTTTCTGCCTTTACCAATCCGTTCTTCGATTTCCTATTCGCATCTCCCTTTGCTTGCGATTTTTACCCCTAAATACATATATTCTTCGCAAGCTTCAATTTTTATATTGTTATTTAATACTAGGTTTTCCAACTCGCCATCTCGTACTCCTCTATCAGTTTTCTGGTCATGTATTCTAGGTCTTCTTTGTCTTGGGCCATTACTATCTGGTCATCGGCGAAATGCAGAGTGTACAGAGAAAGGTTGTCATTAATAGGTATTCCCATCTGAGAGCACTTCTTGCGCCAGTGCTTAAGAGCACGGCACATAAAACAATCGGCACGCCAACTCTACTCAGATTCCTTTATTTAAAATTTCTATTAAATTTGACCTTGACGGAGCCATTATCGTTTCCTAGTCAGGGCCGGATTAAAACGTATCAAAAAATTCCTCAGAAAATACGACAGGGTCGTATTAAAAAAATACTGTAATTGACTGAAACTGAATTTTATTTATACAATACTTTTGTCCAAACAAATGAATCCTTAACCGCGCATACTTCTCGACAAGTAAAAATGAAAAAATCAATTAAATATTTCACTGTAGAGAATAGACAATTAAAATTAAAAAACATGCAGCTAACAAAAACATGCCAGGAGTTACAAACAAGAATTAAAGAAATACCAATAAAATATTTATTGAACAATATAAAGAGGCTACGTACAAATTATGCCCATCAATGGGCGTAGCAAATTTTATTAATATTCAAATTTCACAAATTAATAAATCCACAATTTTTCTGAGAAAATTCTATTTTTTTCATGGCAGAAAACAAAGTAGGTACCGCATTGTATTTTATACGGTTACAAAGTGAATTGGTAGACATTTTAAATTCAAAATGAACAGAACGCAGCTTGTACCTTTTGTGGGCCTTATTTATATCTTCAAAATGTATAGTTAACTTATTTTAGATATACTCATTTTATTTACTTTTATAATTATATTTAAATTAATAGTATAATGATTTTTAAATTTAATTTTTAATGTCTAGATACAACATTAAATTTTACTAAATATTTAACATTAAATCTTACTAATATTAAAGTTTGTTAAGATTTTTAATTAGATCTTCCTATTTAGCTGAATGTCCTAATATGTATACTACTGTTTTTTTTTCACAACTAAAATATGTTAAAATAATTAATCACATATATACATACCTAATAGGATCTCTAGGAAACAGAAAGAAACTTTTATTGAACAACAAAAATAA
The DNA here is from genome assembly GCF_002938485.1 of Sitophilus oryzae. Classification (NCBI taxonomy): domain Eukaryota; kingdom Metazoa; phylum Arthropoda; class Insecta; order Coleoptera; family Curculionidae; genus Sitophilus; species Sitophilus oryzae. The sequence goes on along the minus strand of NW_022147047.1, from coordinate 144,155 downwards.
AACTACTAAAACAAATTATATTACATTATAATAATAATAGCTCCCGTATATAGCGTTTGACGCCTTGGGAGTAGCAAGGTACAGCTTGCCATACTAGAGCCGTTCGGTATACAAAGGAAGGTAATGTGGCTAGCACTACGCTTCAACCGCCTATTATTTCTCGAAATTTCGCGTTACCTCAGGATTGTGAATCCCAAGTACTCATTTAAGGCTGAGTCGACCTAGGTACCCAAACTATTTTTATTTTAATAAAAATTATCACCCACTACCTTGAGATTAGTAGAGGAAAGCCTGTACCTCTACGCCACCGGGCACCTTTTAGCAATTATAATATATAAGAAACGAAAATAAAACTAGAAAACCCAAATATATCAAATAATAAACAAAAATAAAACAACAAAAACAAAATATATCACTCAAGAAAAAATCAAAATAAATTAAGTCGCACGCTACTGACCCGAATCTGCCGTAACTGTGTGTTGTCGCTGAAAAAACTACGACACTGGTTACTTTCTGTTGATGGAAACGCAAATGGCGGCGTGCGCGAGGATATGCGCGTAGCGTTCCCGCCAAAGCGAGTCGGCCTGCCGTGTGATTTATATGCCGTGTTAAGAGCTTCTGATAGGTAGATTTTAAATAAAGTTGGGGACAGACAACAACCCTGTTTTAGACGTTCTGATATTGGGAATAATTCAGATAGAGTTGGGCCTATTTTAATTCTTGCGGAACAATTGCAGTAAAGTTGCTGTACCGCTTTTATTCGTGTTATATTTATTGGGCTTTTTTCGAGAAAGTAAAAATATGCATAGGTAATTATTAGTGTAAGTATTTTAGCAAACTAAGTATTTATAAAATACTAAAAAAATGTATCTAAATACAAATTACAAAATAAAATCAAATAGAAATATTTCAAATATAAGATAAAAATACGTATTTTGTATCTTATATCTGTAATTCAAATACTTGTATCTGAAATAAGTTACGTATCTGCAAATCCGAATAGGCAGTTATTTCAATAATTTTAGATTGAACCGTATTGTAAATTTCTAAATTTTTGTGTGGAAAATAAACGTACAGATTCTACTTTATACAACTCTAGCGAGCGCAGCGTTGTTTTATTTACTTCTCTGTAATTAATGTCCATAAATTAGTTGCAGAGAGACCAAGACAGATACAGGCACTTTGCGGCGGAGGAGCCAGACAGAGCGAGCCTGGCTAGAGATGAATTACTGGATATATTATCGGACGCTAGGACGGTGGCCTCCGTTATCCAGACGGGGTTGTACCATTCCGCCCTTAATATCCAGTCTTACTTCTACGTCTTCACGCACAAGACGCAGTCTAAGCAGTACATCGTAAGTATTTAATTAATAAAAATAAACATCAAACTTCAACAAAAACCTGTTTAAAAATGTTTTACTTTAAACCATATAGTATACAGGGTGTCCCAGGCTGACTGTGCATTAGAAGTTTCTAGAGAACTACAACATCTAGCTCTGAGATTTTTTGCACATCATAGTTTCACAATGAGATCTATCGATTAAAAATATTTTAAATATGGCGGCACTTCCGGATATACCGGACAGCAACTTTCTTATTTTAAATGGGTGCCCCTATTTTTTATTACATATTTAAATTCTCTGTAAAATTTTATGAATTTTGATATTAAACATTCTACACCTAACACTGACTGTTTTTGAGAAAAAAAAATATTTGAAAGTTTTGAACGAAAAAAACTGCCTGTCAAAAATATATGTATAGCCTAAACGTCAAACTTAGTGATTACCACAGCCACTGTGCCATAAAGAGAGAACATGTGGCTATCTATTTCAAAAATTAAATTGTTCGAATATCATATAATAATGGCCCTAGCTGTCATAGAAATGAGCGATGAAAAAATTATCAAAAATAATTTCTTTCAAATCAATCAATATTCACAGAATTTTACAGAGAATTTAAGTATGTAATAAAAAATAGTGGCACCCATTTAAAATAAGATAGTTGCTGTCAACTTCCGGTATTTTCGGAAGTACTGCCATATTAAAAATGTTTTTAATCTATAGATATTGTTGTAAAACAATGATGTGCAAAACATCTCCGATCTAGATATTGTGGGTCTCTAGAAACTTCTAATGCACGCTCAGCCTGGGATACCCTGTATATTAATTATGCCGGTTATTTTTCAAAAATGGTTCCCCCCTTATACCAAAGAGCGTCCGCACACGGGTCGTTTGGCTTTCGAAGCGGAAGCGTCTCGAACTCCGGGCGAATCTCCCTTCACTCTACCTTCGTACGTAAATTATAGTATCAATATTAATCACCAACGAAATTCAACTCCACGTCGACTGCCAATCGACCCATTTTTTTTAGAATTTTAGAATGAGTGGGAGGGGGGTTAATCACTGCGACCTTACAGATCCATTGTGTCCCCCTTTCTTGAGTCATAACTTATCATACAGTCCCAGGGCTTTGACAAAAGCTAGTATCTGGGACGGTTTTATAGAGGGTAGTTCTCCATCTCCAATATCAGTCGTACCAAAATTCATGGCACGAATGGTTGTCGTCTCGGCGCACTCAGTGATGAGGTGTACTGGTGTTTCCCCATCTTCCCCACAGAATCTGCATTCGCCGTTTCTTCTTAGTTTCAATCTACTGAGGTGTTCATTGAGGAGACAGTGTCCTGTTAAAAACCCCGTGACAATCCGAAGATTGTTCTTACTTAAACCCAGGAAGATCTGTGATTTTTCTTGATCATAAGCCCTCAGAAACTTCTTCGAGTGTCTTAGACCGTTGCAAGATTTCCATTCCAGGTTGCGGATGGAATCTAAGTTCTTGAGTGCCGCCTTGAGTTGGTTACCACTTGGAAAGTAGAACGGTTCTGGTCCAGTTAGTGGAGTGTTTACTCCTTTCCTAGCTAGATTATTTGCTTTTTCATTGCCTTCTATCCCTTGGTGAGCAGGCACCCAGAGTAGGAGGACTTTGTTTTCTTTGCCTAATTTATTCAGCTTCTCTATGCATTCTTTGACCTATTTCGAATTGATTGATACTGAGTTGATCGCTTTTAACGTTGCTTGACTATCAGACAAGATGGCTATTTCTTGTTTCCGATAGTTCCTATCTAAGATAAGTTGTACGCATCTTTCGATAGCGTAGATTTCTGCCTGTAGGATACTAGGGTAAGTGCCCATTGGTTCGGAGTAATTAGCTCTCGGCCCAAACACTCCGATCCCTGTTCCCGTATTGGTTTTGGAAGCATCAGTATACCAAGTTATGGTATGGTCTTTTAACTGCTGGGCAAGCGTTTCGCTCTTCCAATCCTTCTTACTGCTCAATACTACATTGACATGTTTGTCATAGTTGTACGTTCTTGGCATATCATCCACTGGGAGTTGCAGGAGTGGTATTTCCTTTTTGAGGGTGTTCCAAGCCCCTGATCTGACAATTCTCCCAGTACTAATTCCGTTAGTGACCATTCTAATCATTGTCGCATTGGCATATCTACCAATCGACCCATTCGTAGACCTACTATTATTTACGTATATTTCATATCAATTAAACTTTTAGTTACGGAATCGAGGGCGCGATTTTTAAATTCATTGTTGCCAACATGGACCTATTAGGCGCCGTGCTGACTAACTGGAATTTCAATTTCGCACTTGGGATTCAGGTGGTAGCTCTGCTGTAAAAATGTCAAGTTGCCGCATTTATTTATTTATTTTCTGACACTCTCATTCGTTTTGACACTTCAGTTTTGTATTACGAATGTTTGGTTTAAATAAATGGTGTTGTAATACTTTAGGCTGAAAATGTTTACTAGCAGACCTTGCAGTCGGACATTGTTCTTTTTAGAACCTCTTTTAGCGCGAAGTGTACAAGGTAGCTTAATAGCCGTAAAAAACTCATCGCAACTTTGTTAGATTGTAGATAGAGTTTGTTATATAATAGTAGTAGAGGTAGATAGAGTTTTGTTGATATAAATAATTACTGTATAATTAATTTATTTTTGCTTCCTAAAATATTTTGATTTAAAGAAGATATATAAAAGTGGGCAACGCTGTGCCGGTCAAGCTTAATCACGTGACTAAAAGTTTATTTGGTATGAACTGTAGGAAGGAGAGTGGAGCGAAATTCGTTCTAAGTTCGAGAGGCCCGTTTGTGCACGATCTTATAACTTACTTGTTTTTTATCTGAAAAACACAAATAAGTTATAGAGCTGAGTCAAACAAAACAAATAACGGAAAATAGAGCAAAAGTGAGTGATAAATAATATTTTATTATTCGTTCCCTCAAAAAATCCTGCTGGCAACAACGTTTCGTTACTCAATCTGGCTGAGGACGGACGAAACATAACCTACGACACAAATTGTTCCGCTGCCGTGATTGAATACCCAAATTCCAGCTCCGGCAGCGATTTTTATCTTTAATGAAAAACCGGATGTGGCTGAAAGAATTAGTAGGGGCGAGATAAGGCACAGAATATAGGGGGAACGCGTCCCCCCGAATAGTAGGTTTGTTCCAACATGGCAGAGAACCGTTCTTGATACGGTTACGCATATGCGCAGTAGAGAAGATACATTCCATCAACGAGAGAATCGTTCAGCGCACAGTCTTTTGCGTTTCATCCAGAATTGAGAAGTAGACTTTCTAGATGCATTTTGCCTATTTTTTCGAATTTTGCCAAACAAAGAAAAATTGCCATGCTTTTTACAAGAAACTTACCGAAAAATAAGTATACTTGAAAAATGAAAAAAAAATCATAAAAATACACCGTATAATTAATTTACTGTTTCCTAAAATATTTTGATTAAAAGAAAATATATAAAAGTGGACAACGCTGTGTCTGTCAAACTTAATTACCTGACTAAAAGTTTATTTGGTGTGAACTGTAGGAAGTAGAGTGGGGGCGAGATTAGTTCCTATAACAGGAATAGTTTCCAAAAAAAAAACATGTGCGCCACTGATTTTTTTTTCTTTTGAGATCAAGATTGAGTAGGCCGCTTAATGCCAATTAAAAGTTATCTCTTAAAATTTTATCGAATTCGGCCTCCTTGATGAGATAAACATAATTGTATTAATCACAATTAATAAAATTAAAATAAAAATAAAATTAATAAATTACATATTTTACCTCATTTATTTTTAAACATTATTACTATTAGTTATTATTACTATTAATTCAACTTTATTTTAAATAAAAAATAATGGTATTTTAGGTAATTACAAAAAAACTAATTTTAAAAAGTTTTAACATCATGTAACTCTAAAATTGTGCATCTCATCAAGGAGGCCGAAATCGACAAAATACCAAGAGACAACTTTTAATCGGCATTAAACTGCTTACACTATTTCGCTAACAAGAAAAAAAAGTCAGTGGCGTACATGTTTTTTTTTTTTAGAAAAATATTCCAGTAATAACCCATATGCAGGTCCATGGTGAATATGTCGACACTTTTTTAGCTTTAAAATATTTCGCATTTATAGTAACTTTTACCCTCAAAATTTTATTCGAAGCGCCAAAGGTACTTGGAAGAAAATTATAATAAATCGAAAAAATATTAAGACTCTAACACCCTGTAGCTACGAGACAAAGCAAAATCGGGCCTATGTTGATATGAAAAATAAATCTTATTTTAACGTGAGGAATCTCCCCACGAGAGATGGCACACGTTTTTTGAAACACCCTGCTTAAAGTGAATAATGTGTAATGTAATAAATAAATAAAAATCAGGTTTTGAATTTGTTTGAATGAATTGAACAGAACTGTCTAAATCGACACATGCAATCTGATGCTGTCTATCCCAATTACCGTTCCTGAACGTAAAACATTAGTGTTGGAACAAACCTGATACGTTTACAGTGACGTAGGCCGGATGTACTCCGACAAAAAAATTTCCAGTAATTTGTAAGTCTGGCAACGTGGCTGTGTGAGAGAAATAAACGAGTGCTACGCATGGCTCGGGCAGGGAAAATATTTATGATGATATAAATTAAAAGAGGTACATTTTTTTTTGGAGGAAAAACATAAATGTTTATTTTTAATTGTTATGCTAAACGGTGTTTTTTATTTGTGACAGGGAAATGTTATTCTTTTTCTGTATAACCTCATTAAAATTTTACTGTAAAAACAGTTTGAATAATAAGTTTACCTACGTTTGCTACATAGTTTAGTACCTATTATAGGAAGAAAAATATTGTGTCGCATTTCTATTGTCTATTTTCTGATTTACTAAAATTACAATGTTTTTTTTCCTCTTTTTCTAACTCTGTTATTAATAAATATGGAGCTCTATTGAACGGTTTTGTCATAGAAACTGTGATAAATCGGTATATAAAAAGAAGAAAAAATCTCTTCTGTCCTCAGGAAAATATTCATAAAAACAAATATAGCAGAATTTCGATATATATTGATATTATTGTTTGTTACGATGAATTATATCTTCTCTGCGAAACCTTTTAACTTCTGTGTGTCTTTTTTTGATTACCTAAAAGTTCACTTATTTTTGTGTAAACGGTCATTGGTAATTTAAATTTAAGCTATGTTACATAATAAAACCTTAGGTCATATACAGCTTTAAGAAAACCGAATTTTTGGTGTGGTTAACTCAGAAACCAATTTTGAACTCCTGCTGAATGATGAAGTGCAGCTTAGCCAGGTCGAACAATTTAAATAGTTGGGCGTTAATATTAACAAAAGAGGTCTCAAACAACAGGAAGTTAAAATAAGAATCCAGAACGCAAAACGAGTAATCGGATGTTTAAACTCAATTTGGTGGGATAGACACATATCCAAGAGGAATAAAAAAACGACTTGGACAGGGCCTGGTTGAATCCGTCTTGTGCTATGGATGTGACGTATGGACGGGTAACTCTGATTGGCGTAGAAGACTTAGATTATCTAGAAGAGAGTGCGTGCTCAGCACACGGTGGTTGATAGAATAGAGAGAAGATCGCTGAAATGGTTTGGGCACCTCATGAGAATGCCAGATGATCGATGGCAAAAACGAGTCTTTCAATGGGTTCCGCCGCAACGGAAAAACCGAGAAAGACCACGACGATCCTGGAACGTCGGAATAAGAGAATCCATGGAAGCTCGACAATTGGAGGATGATGATGTCTTTGATTGAATAGCTTGGAGACGGGAAAAGGGAAGACTGCGTCAGCAGTAGGAGACTTACCCTAATGATATGCTTATTATTGTAATGATTTCCACCTGTAATATATATGTACCTATATAAGACCTGTATGAATTGTTCTAATGTCATATAATAATGGCGGTAGCTGTCATGGAATTGAGCCATTAAAAATTTATTATAATTTTCTTTTCAAATCGAAACCCACTTTTTTTATTTCACTAGTGAAAAGGTTTTTCAATTCGTTACTTTTTGACTATACATGTTCCTAGACCCTAAATAAATCGTTTATATTTAATTTAAGAAAAAGTGAATGTTTAATCAAAATTCATAAAATTTTACAGAAAAATTAACTATGTAATAAAAAATGGAGGCACCCATTTGAAATAAGAAGGTTGCTGTCAACTTCCGGTATTTCCGGAAGTGCCGCCATATGGAAACTATTTTTAATCGCTATATCTCCTTGTGAAACAATGATGTGCAAAAAATCTTCGATCTAGAACTTCGAAGAAACTTCTAATGCCCGCTCAGCCTGGGACACCCTGTATATGATCTAGAGTAAAATATATCGAGACATATGATTAAATAAAAGAAATCAGCAACGGTAATCTCATAAAACGTTCTATCGAAAAACACTGACGAATCCTGATTAGAATTTCCTCCGACGCCTCGCCAAATTGAACCTAATCCCCTTGTTCGATAAAATTCGCACAGAACTCCAAGATATATTGCATCGGTCCTCCCTAGACTGCACAGGCACGGATCGGCTGCTTCAGGATTTATATTAAACCGCCGGAGGGATTAAATAGCATCTAATATAAAAGCAATGAACGCCGGCGTCCGTGTGAGTGCGAACGTGCACAAAACACCTGAGGCGAGACACGTTGCATCACGTTTTAGAACAAGGATCCTTTTGACTATGGCGAGAAAGGAAATTTGACGATAGCCGGAGTATAAAAGAGCCAATATTTAGCACCGTGTCTGGTTAATTGGATACTGAACAAAATAGAAGAAATACGACGTGATAGCTAATTTACGATAGGAATTTATAGATGTTTTATTGGAAGTTCAAAGCTCTGTTTGATACTTTGGGAGTGCAAAACCTTTTTGGGCTAACCAATAGTCAATCTAAAGCTGCAAAATAAAGGATCTTATTTTATTAAAATGGCTATAGTACCAGTGACTAAAATGTATTGTCTCTGAATATTGCCAAAATCGTCACTTTTGTATAGTCTGAGAGTTTTGAATAAAAAGATTAAGGAAGGAGCATATCAAAGAACTTTTAGTAAGAACTTTTGTTCCAACGCAGAAATTAGGACCGTTCTAGAACGGTTACGTATTGGTATCGCCGGGATCGAATTTGTGCGCATGTGTCGACTTCGACAGTTCTGTTACGATACCGAAGTTAAAGAGAGTTGGAACGGTTTGGAAATTGATTTTAGAATTCGCCCTTGCCATGGCGCCTTACGCTGGAATCCAATTCATCACCTTATTTTTTGTTAATTTTATTTGTTAGATCTAAGGGTTAGATAGATTTTTTTATACGATTTTTATTATCTAAGGGATTCAAAATGAGTAATATATCGTATGATCGAAAAAAAAACGGCATTAGCAATGGCTATGAAATGAAGATCGAAGAAACCAAACCAAACCAACTGTCATTTTTTATATGTAAAATTATATGGAGAATGGCACTGATTATCATTTCAAAGACAACTGGGCGCCGTTTTTTCTCGATTGTACGGTATTTACGTGCTTGAACTATACACTATAAGACAATTATTAATAAATTGGGAGGGAGATTTATTTATGAAATGAAGATCGAAGAAACCAAACCAAACCAACTGTCATTTTTTATATGTAAAATTATATGGAGAGTGGCACTGATTATCATTTCAAAGACAACTGGGCGCCGTTTTTTCTCGATCGTACGGTATTTACGTGCTTGAACTATACACTATAAGACAATTATTAATAAATTGGGAGGGAGATTTATTTATGAAATGAAGATCGAAGAAACCAAACCAAACCAACTGTCATTTTTTATATGTAAAATTATATGGAGAGTGGCACTGATTATCATTTCAAAGACAACTGGGCGCCGTTTTTTCTCGATCGTACGGTATTTACGTGCTTGAACTATACACTATAAGACAATTATTAATAAATTGGGAGGGAGATTTATTTATGAAATGAAGATCGAAGAAACCAAACCAAACCAACTGTCATTTTTTATATGTAAAATTATATGGAGAGTGGCACTGATTATCATTTCAAAGACAACTGGGCGCCGTTTTTTCTCGATCGTACGGTATTTACGTGCTTGAACTATACACTATAAGACAATTATTAATAAATTGGGAGGGAGATTTATTTATATTTGTACGTTTGAATCATTCGTTCAAATCATTTTCGCTGGTACCCAACAAAGACTCGATATCACTGTCCCCTTCGTCACTCACCATAGTTATAATAATAGTGTAATAGAGAAATATTTAAAATAAATCCACGATAAACATCAAATAAAAGTTTAAGCTTCAAAACGTCGCCAAAACAACAGATAAATAAACTGTCAAAATTAAATAGAAAAATGGCTAAAGGAATTTAAAGTCCAGAAAAAAATCAATAATTTGCTGACATACTCTTAATTCACAAATCGGTCCCTATGATTCTTGCTTTCAGGCTGGTATCGAAATTACTATCCCGGAATCGATTCACTAAAGCCTTGTTCATGCACTTGTGAATTACGATTTACGAATTGCGAAATACGTTCTGTTTGCGTTCTGATTGGTCGACAATTGGTCGAATTGCAAGACAAACAGAACGCATTTCGCAATTCGTAAATCGCAATTTGCAAGTGCATGAACTAGGCTTAACGGTGACATCTCTTGTTGGAACGCAAAAGTTATCGTTCACTAAACGATCCTCTCGTGGTTGAAACGCTTTTTCTTCACTGCGCAGAAGCGTTACCGTACATAGTACGGTTCTCTTCGTCGTTGGAACGAAACTTTAAATTTTGGTTTATCAGTACCGTTCTAATTTTATTCAAAACGTGTAAAAATATGATGTAGGGTAGATTTAATAATTCGTTGTTTTATTTTACGTTGTCCATAAATGTTGGTGGTTATTAAAGTTGTTATTTATAATTCTAGTAAATATAGATAAGTTATAAGAATTATTTATTAATAAGAACATCCGATACGCTAATGAAGCAGGTAAGTCATATTGACGTAAAAAGCAAACATGCAAGAAAAAATATATACCTAATTAGATAATTTTAAGTAAATTTTATAAATGATCTGTTTACTGCACGTATGTATATTATAAACTCACTTACTAGCGAAAAGTTACTCCACTATTTCCCTCGATTATTGACCGATATCTACCGCACGCTACACAACCATTTTACAGTCTTTTTCGATAAATCGTAATACTGTCACTGTTCATTTAGGTCCTGCCATGAGAGAGATTTCCTTCTAGATTTACTACCTCTAAACAACTACCACTAGTCCAATAAATTAAATAATAAATAACATAAAATAAGCTCAGTCAAGACTGGCAAATCTACAAAATTTGAAATCAAATTCAAAATGTGTCAAATGAATCGTCAAAGAGAACTGTCAAGGATCCCTACCGTAGGCTTAAAACCCCCGTCTACTATGCATGATACATGGATAGCATTTCTTCGATAATCTTTTTATTCAAAGTCTGAGATCAACTAGAAAATTCTTGAGGGTGATAATATAAGTCCGTAGTTATATTATTTATTTTTAAAATTTTGGGATTTTCAGAAAAATAGTTACAAACCTTTGCCATTACCATATTTGATTTCAATTTGAAAATGTATTTTCGTCTAGTTGAATCACCTTTTTTCAATTATTTTAATAAAAATATTTTTTTAAGTTTTGTTTGCATTAAGGATGCTTGTGGAGACCTTATTTTAATATCATGACTAATCCTTGTAGCATCTTGCCATGCCGGTAGCTTTCAATTGGGTTATAATTTATTTCGATTGTAATTAGGAAGTGAAAGGTAACTGTTTCTATATTTACAAGACCCTAATTGTGACAGCATGTTTAAAATTAAATCTGTACCTTAATCTGTCTATGCTAAATAATACCAGGATGTGCGATATTACGTTTTTATGTCCTATTTTTTGCTAGTCATTTGCCACCCGAAATTTGAAAGGATTAGCGGTTAGTACATTTTACTAATTTAGAAGTTTGTTCAAAATAATTCTCAGAAATTTATAATATGAGGAAAATGGAAGCTACTTACGAGAAACTTATGTTAATCTAGCGGTATATGGAATATTAAATTTTCACTAATAGCTAGGTTAAGATCTTAACCCTATTTTACGCCACAAAAAGTACATCAAGCTTTATCAATATATTATTAACTTAACAAAAACTTAAAAGCAACATGTACAAATCTACATGGCTTTAAAACATCTAATTAAATTAATTATTTTTAAATTTTTCAACAACGGAGAAATTGTAGTAGTTAAATATGTAGAGAACTGGGGAAAGCGACCTAGATATTGTAGGTCTCTAGAAACTTCTAATGCACGCTCAGCCTGTGACACCCTGTATATAAAAAAATACCAGAATAGATTAAAATATGTTACATGAAGAAAATAATTTCATATAGTGGCTGAAAAAAAATCGAATTTGGAATGAAATTTATTCTACCAAACAATAATATTCATATAGTAGGGTCAGAATTTCTGGTCTTGGGTTCCGATTTTCGTGTGCACGAAGAGTACGGTCAACATGTGCTTAGTAAAATAAGATATACTGAATAAAGATAAAAGACAGAAATAAAGTATTCTCCCATCAAGCGCATGGAATCTAGCGTTAGATTAAGTGATTATGTAATAAATACTTCTTATTTTTGCTCTCTCCGACTTACTAGATTGCCATAGCGATTCACTCCTATACATGTAAACGCCGACCGAAGGTTTCGCTTGCCAGCAGGGTATATCCCATCAAAAAATATTCGAAAAGTATAAAATAACCGAGGTGGTCGAAAAATTTAACATTTTCAATATCGCCCTGTATTTCAGGAACTAAGAGGGCTACGATAAATATGTGTGCACCCTGCAAAACACGAAGATGGGACACTTTTTACAAATAAAATACGGCCATGTATGTTCGAGGTACTCGGGTGGCGTAGAGGTTCAGGCTCTCGTCTACCAATCTCAAGGTAATGGGTTCGAATCCTACACCTGGCATTTCATCAGCCGACTATTTTTATTAAAATAAAAATAGTTTGAGTACCTAGGTCGACTCAGCCTTAAATGAGTACTTGGGATTCATAATCCTGAGGTAATAATAGGCGGTTGAAGCGTAGTGCTAGCCACATTACCTTCCTTGTATACCGAACGGCTCTAGTATAGCAAGCTGTACCTTGCTACTCCCAAGGCGTTAAATTATAGTATACAGGGTGAGTTTCCTACGATGTTCTCTATGGGTATCTCGGAAACTACTGGCGATAGACAGTCGGTTAAATGGGGAAAGAATTGCAGTTTTATGGGGTCATAAATATTCGCCTTTCAGATTTTTGAAAAAGTTCATGGCTTACTAGATATTTCGAAAAAAATAAATTTCGGCTATTTTAAAAATTGTCTCTAATTCCATTATAAGCTATTTTAGACAAAAAGTTTTCAGATAAAAGTTGTAGATAATCACATCCTTAATGAGACCGTGTTCTCCTTTTTTTCTAAAGCTTGTCATTTTTGATATATGACACAAACATATATTTTTTTAAATGGAAACCATAGTTGGCCATGACTTCATAAAAAGCGCCATTTTTTAAGCTTTTTAGCGATATAAGCTATAATATGTTTTCTTCGAAAAATTACTGAGTTATAGCCAATCCTTATCATTTTTAAACAATTTCACTTAGTTAGCTATGGAAACAAGTTTAATCGTCTTTGCTCTCATAAATGTGAAGCTGTCACATCCAATCTTTGTGTATTAAAATAAACAAAAATTGTAAATATGGATTTATCAAACGAAGAAAAGCGTGTAGGATTATTGGTTCAACCTTTCTTGGCCATACATTTTTGAGGATACGTTGACCGGTGAATGTTACGTTTTTTAGAGAACGGTTTTCAAGACATGTTAGAAATGTTAAATTTAGTTATAGCCAGTTCTTATCTTTCTTGACTAATTTCACTTAGATTGCATGGTATTCTTATTCTGTTATGATTTATAACTTATAAAAAGTCAGAATATATTACTAAACGGTTCTTTATAATTTACATTACACAAACTAAAACTTAAAAAAATAATATCACTACATACACTTTTCAATCATTCATCAATCACTACATACACATTACACATTTTGAATATTAAATATCTTATACCGTGCTGGCAACTGTTACTTTTGGGTCGGCATTTACATGTGTGGAAGTGAATCGCATAGGGATCTTATTAAGTCGGAGTGAGAGAAATGCGACCGACCGACGCGACGTGCGACGGTGTGCTGTTGCGGCGTTGCCGATACGCCTTTCCCTATCAAGTAAAGTAAAATCACGATCGCAAACCGCTTATCTTTAAAAGAGTTTTTTTTCAAGAGATAACTAGATAAAATCATTAGACATGTTTCTAAACATCTGAAATGGAATTATAAGGATATCTTTAAGGTGTCAATTTTTATAACGAGAAAACGTCAGTAATCGCGATAATTTAAAAACTCAAATTTTTAACACATAACAGGCCTACAGGCCATAACTCAAGAACCACTTTAGATATTGAAACTTTTTTTTTATTTTCAAGAACGGATATTTTACAATAAGTTTACATAAGAAAAATTCGATAAGGTTAATTTTTTTCCATTCAAAAATTGTAAACAATCCATCCATTTACATTTAGAGCATAGCAATTTTTAGCAATCGTATAATTTTTTATTGATAAAGATTTTCACATACTGTCTACAAAGAAAATACAGCAGAAATATTAACAAAGTTCTTGAAAAAACTACAATCTATTATTTCTAATAGCGCGACCACTATCGAACACCCACTCAATTCCACTTATTTTGACCAAAAATGCAAGTGTTTCTAGCTTGCCCTTAAAAAAATTCAAGCTATAGGGAAAATTACAACGACTCGTTAATAAATAAACAAATCAAGTATCACGAGACGTAATTAAATCGTGAAGCTGAACGCATGACGTACACTTTTCCCTAGAACTTTAAGTACTGAGAGAGGTATTGATTGTGTCGACCGGTCAACTGCGACAAAAAATCTGCTATATCCCCTTCCACGTCTCTTAGCGATGCGTACAGTTTCTCGGTTTATTTCATACGTTTGGCAACGTGTTTACTGTTCTCTCTTTGTTCAGTACATTATAAACGCATTGTACTCTTCTTACATACGGAAATCTCGACCCAAGGCTAACCTTTGCCAGCCCTTAGTAGATAATGTCGATATTTGCAAGAAAATATTATGAAATTTGATAGCTCTTTGGATAACGAATAAAATGGTGTATAGAACTCAATTTTCAAAAATATGTGACGTCGGGTTTTACATTTAGATGCCTGAAATGGACTCTTTAATGAAAAACATTATCTACTGTAAATTTGGCAGTATGAAAAAATCTCTTGTTGATTTAACACACTTAATGTAACAAATTTCATTTTCATCCAGCACTAGACTGGGCCGTGCATTTTCAGTTGTCCCCGTTTTAAAAATACCCCATCCTATTTATAATCGAACGTTGTTGTGTTTCCGCCTATCCAGAGGAACAAGACGTACAACGGGGAAGAGCTGCCGTACGTATTCGGCGTGCCGGTCGAAGGTCCCAAATTTCATTTCCAAGACGGCTTCTACACAGAAGACGAGAAGAGATTCTCGATGACGGTCATGAGATATTTATGTAACTTCGCCTACACCGGGTATGTCTGATATATTGTGTGTGTTTGTGTTTATATATTTATTTGATGTGGTGATTTTGTTGGTGTATTGACATAATATTGCTACCAGTTTGTCAAATAACCTTATTCTTTCGTGTATTAAACTAACAAATTATGTTTGTGTCACCGGTGAGGAGACGACACATCTAAACTCCTATCTTTACAAGATGTGCTTCTGAAGTCCCAACTAACTCTGGAGCTATCACCAATGATTCAAATATTTTGCAAAACTGTACCAAAGGTTTGTAATTATGACGAAATATCATAAAAGCACATACCTTCAAGGCACAACATTTTTATTTAACTAAAAATACAGGGTGCTACAAATTCGAGGTACGAGCATTGGTATCTCGGAAACCGTAATAGATACGAAGTAACCATCTTCGTATTGGGGCAAAAATGCTCCTTGGATGTTCACCAAGATGCCATCAAAAAGTTTTAAAAATGTCAAGGATTGCTGATTTTTTTGGAAAAACACGGATTTTTTTGAAAATCAATTTTATTTTTTCTTGTCGTTACTTTTTAGAAAATCAAAAAACTAATAGCACATTCTTAGAGCCACTTTATTAGGGCTATCTGATAGTATTTTTAAATTTTCAAATTAGCTGATAATTTGTGAGATACAGAGGCCAACTTAATTTTTTTAAATATGGACCTGCATTTTTTATTTCAGATTTTGAAAGAACTCGCTGTCCTGAGTACAATAATATGCCACACTAGATATTTGTTTTTTGTTTTGGGTACCTTAACAATAACAAAACTATTTAATTATTATTTAAAATAATTTTAAGTCCGACTCTGGTTTTTTTAATTATTTAATCTGACAATATTCATCGCAACAATATTGATCAGCGCTAATTAACATTGAATAAGAAAAATCGAGCCATTTGAAAGATTCAAATAAATAATGTCTAGGTTAGCAATTTAAAGATATTCTTATTAACTCTTTTTATTGTAAATCTCAATGTCTAATCTAATCTAATAATATGCATAATATTAATCGTAGTAATTATAAAAAAATTCACTTTTACAAACTAGTTTCTAATGCTCTACATGTTCGAAAGGGTTACCATCCTCCCTAATGCACAAATTAATTTATTTTTCGTTCAATCTTATTTATAGCTCTTTGAACATATCTTCTTCTATACTTCCGAATGCATTTTGTACTGTTTATTGTAAATGTTGAAATGTATTGATCTCACTTTTACAAATGAAGTCAAGAAATTCCCCCCTCCTCGCTCTTTGGCGACAGATCCAGGAACCTAGCCATTATACTGCTCTACCATTTCAAATCCATCTTCCGGAGAAATAACTTGATTGTTTATATTATATCATATTTATATTATTTTTTATTATTTTGTTGTGTTTGATATTCCTTATTCAATATGTCATGTCATTATTGAGTTGGAAAGCTTCAATCAAGCTTCACAATCAGTATTGTAACGATGAATAGATTAAATATTTAAAAAAAACAGAGCCGGACTTGAAATTAGTTAAAATAAATTGTGTTCAAATGTCCAAAACAGAAAAAAAATATTAAGTGTGGCATATCATTGTACTCAGGAGACAGAGTTCTTTCAAAACCTCAAATACAAAATGCAGGTCCGTATTTAAAAAAATTAAGTTGGCCTGTGCATCTCATAAATTATAAGCTAATTTGAAAATCTAAAAATACTCAGATATCCCTGATAAAGTGGCTATAAGAATGTGCCATTAGTTTTTTGATTTTCTAAATAATAACGTCAGGAAAAAATAAAATTGATTTTCAAAAAAATCCGTTTTTCTCAAAAAACTCAGCATCCTTGAAATTTTTTAAACTTTTTTGATAGCATTGGCAAACATCCCAAGGCGCAACTTTGCCCCAATATAACCACCGTATCTATTACGGTTTCCAAGATACGAGTGCTCGTACCTCGAATTTGTAGCACCCTGTATTTGCATTTTTTACTTTTTCCTTTTTTGTTTTCATTTAATTATTAACAAGTTTTATGTCAGTTTTAAGAAGTCCTTTGTATCTCCAAAAAAGTCCTATGGGTATTCCGCCACTATAAGAAAATTTACAAATTAAAATAGTTATAGAGTAAGATTCCAGAGTGATCAGAAAAAACTTATTTTCACAAGGATGAAACCTTAGGCTCTCACTAGGGCTCTCATGTGCTTTGAATACCAGCGTGTTTGTTGTGTTCACCCTGTGACACCTTTGCAGATACCAGGTGAGAAAAGTAACTAAAAGAAATAAATGAACTTTACTTATTTTTACTTGTCTGATTTTTACATATGTTATTAAGACAGCTTATAAAGTTATATTTAATCAGTCAGACAGATTGTAATGACCAAACATCCTCTAAACACAAAAATTATTCAGCCATGACTATGAGCCCGGGAAAACCTAGTGAAGTATTTAAATATTTTAAAAATACTGCTTTCGATTTAATATTTTTGCATCTCTATTTAAATAAGATTAGTTGTAAAAGTGAAAACAATACATACTTATGGAGCCGATCGACCAACTGTTTGATTGCATGTGAGCGCGGCTCCATAAGAATTATATTGGTTACAAATCTGCAACTAAATAGGCAGCTGACTACAAATTGCATGTCACCCCCAGGCTTATTTTACAATATTTTCTTTTACAGTATACAAACTATTTAAAAACGTATGTCAGAGAATTCAAGGTATCTTGTTTTTCAAATTAATATTTTTTAGAAAATATGCGAATTGTTTTGAGTGGTTTATATGCAATAAATTAATTTACTTTAATAATATAATAAAAAAGCTCATCTTATTTAAATAGAGATGCAAAAATATTAAATCGAAAGCGGTAAGTATTTTTAAAATTTTTAAATACTTTTTTCGGAAGCGCATAGTTTTCCCGCGCTCATAGTCACGGCTAAATAATTTTTGTGTTTGGAGGACGTTTGTTCATTATAATTTGTCTGACTGTAACTGTCTGAATAATTTGTCTAACTGAAATATAACTTTATAATAGCTATCTTAATAATACGGAAGCGCTGAGGGGCCAACTGAGTTCTTTTTATATATGACTATAGTCAGATAACAAATGACTATACTCAGATCATAACTGACTATAGCCAGATAATAAATGACTATAGTCATATAATAAATGACTATAGTTAGATAATAAATGACTATAGTCAGATAATAACTGACTATAGTCAGATAATATTTGTACAGTCTTAGACGCTTCTGGACATGTTAAGCATGCGCAGTATATTTTGCAACAGGTGGTTTTCACGTGGATTTCATTAGATAGCCTCTAAAAAGTAGGCCCGAAATCGCAAACTAAACAGCGCAAGCTTATTCACTTCTTTTGAACAGCTAATGAAATCCACGTGAAAACCACCTGTTGCGAAATATACTGCGCATGCTTAACATATCCAGGAGCGTCTAAAACTGTACAAATATTATCTGACTATAGTCAGTTAATAATCTGACTATAGTCATTTATTATCTGGCTATAGTCAGTTATGATCTGACTATAGTCATTTGTTATCTGACTATAGTCATATATAAAAAGAACTCAGCTGGCCCCTCAGCGCTTCCGTATAATAACATATGTAAAAATCAGACATGTAAAAATAAGTAAAGTTCATTTATTTCTTTTAGTTACCTATATCACCTGGTATCTGCTACAGGGCGAACCCCACAAACACGCCTGTATTCAAAGCACATGAAAGCACTACTGAGAGCCTATGGTTTCATCCTTGTGAAAATAGGTTATGTCCGATCACTCTGTGATATTGGACTATTATTTTTTGCAAAGACTGCTGCGTTAATCCAACGGAGACTAATTGTCAACAGTTAACCAATTTTGCCTAACGAACAAAAAAATGCTTAACACTTCGGGAATTATATCTCTTCCCGTCGTCTGAAGTAAAAAAAACACAAAGAACAAAGAAAAAAAACTGTTTAAAAAACACAAATTCAACTATTCGAAAACACTTTAGTTTTTTTAAAACAGATACGTCTATAAAAGCGTTGACGTTTTGTTACGTTAATGACATTATATCAAGTTAAACTTCAAAAAATAAACGATTACTACATGATAACAATTACTTAATAAGGTAAAACCAAAAAGCTTCAAACTTTCTGTATGGTTATCTTTAATTTGATTTCTATTTTTTAAGTATGTTATGTTCTTTAAAATTAAAGAAGCGTTTGCCATACATTACTAACATCTACAGATGCATGAGCAATACATTTATTTTTATTAGATTGTATTACAAAAGTCTCTTTTAGTTTTCTTTTAGAGGCTATGGCTTCCTTCATTAATGTGTAAGTTATTTGTATTAATATATTTATATGTAAAATAATACCAAACGATCGAAAAAAACAACTGGGGAAAGATAATCGATGATAATTTTGTCGAGGTTAAGCCCTAGACGTCAATTGCTTAGCCTGTATGGCAGATTGTCTTGTAAGAATGTTTCAATTTATTTTTATATTGAGTAAAAATGGCGTAGTTTAAATTCTCTTTTTTTTATTTTAAATGGTGTAGTTTAAGATTCGAAAAATATATTTTTTTGGAAATGGATTTGTGTGTATGGAAACGTTCTATCCTTTCTAAATCCTTCTATAATTGTGATATTTTTGATAAGATTATGCCAATTTTTAATAAATAACATCTAGACTAGATTCACCTCACCAAAATTATCATCCCCAGCCGTCTTTGAAGCCATTTTTCTTCGATCATACAGTACTACCATATACTAAAAATCTACAGCTTAACAGTTACATAACAGGCGTGTTCCAGATATTTTGAGTCAGCTGCCAGTTGTTGAAATTTAAGCAATGCATCAAATCTTTTTATTTATCATTTCTTGCAAGACTTTGTCAGTTGATTGACATTTGTATATATGATTGTAGAAATCCTAACGTACCTAAAAACAACTATCCTGTAATGGAATACGACAGATGGCATCAGTTTGACAAGGAGTGGCTTCCATTTGACGAGAACCAACAGAACTACCTTCAACTAGGTAACCTACTTTGATGTTTATTTTTGGTATATTTATTTAAAAAACTTTTTTTCAGGCATTCCAATTCGTCATGAACAATTCTACCGAAAAGAACAGATGGAGTATTGGAATAACTTATTTCCGAACATTTCTAAACATATATCTTCCAAGAATCCACTACCATGGGTCCACCATTCTGATCGTTTAGAAAATTTTAACAATTTCGACAACTTTAATAAGAGTTTAGATTTCGAATTGGACAAAATCGCACAAATGTTTGGCCCATCAAACAGTAGAGGGCGCGCAAACCAAGACGTTTATGGTAAAGTTATTACTGCCCCACCTGCGCCTCCTGAAGAAGTGAAACAAAGTGTACCGACACTTAGTGTACTACTTGTTGTAGGGGTACTATTTCTGTTTGCAAATTTAATTATATTTGTTTTTCTTTACTATAAATGTATAAAAAACAAGAAGAATCACAGTCAAGTATCACCGGAGGAACACTTATCGGAAGAACAGGACCAGAAAGTAGACTCAAATATTCTTGTTTCTACCTGTAATATGATTAGATTTTGTTCCAAACCTTCGAAAGAGGATGGAGATTATGATGATGTAGATATTGAATCTAAAAATGTATCCAAAAACAAACTTACTAGAGTAGCTTCAAATAGCACCATAGATGCTCACGCTAAAGTAAGAGATTGGATAGCCAGCGAGATAGTTCTTAAATATAGTCCAAAAGAGAAAAGAAAAAATAAGAAAGATAAATCAAAAGTGAAATCTAAGACAAAAACTCAAGAGGTCCCGATACACTTTCCAGTTGAAGAAAATACTTCAATAGATAAATGTCCTACACGACCAGTGAGCCCCATTGAAGAATGCCCTATAACAAAATCACTCTTGATCAAAACTGCCAGTATAGACAGATCAAACCACAGGCGTAGACCTGATAAAGTCTCCGTGGCAATAGATGCTACACCTGCTGGAAGAGGACCCAGTGTTCTTATGCAACAACCCATTGAACTATCCAAATCCGTAGACTATCCTGGTATATCCCCAGGTCCACTAAGACGATCTTTAACCGTTGAAGACTTTTCACCTCGTAGGAAAGAACATTGTGCGGATGATCTCAGAAAAAGCATTACAAGTATTAATTTAAATAACATCGAAACTGAGCCAACGATAATCAGGATAGAGCACGGACATTCTAAGTCAGATCCTGTGCAGGATTTGGATTATCAGGTTATCAAGCGATTGAGAACTTTTGATCCTAATGCCGAAGTGAATGTTACTTCTAGAGATGAAAATATGGAGACAGTTTTACCTCTATCCCCTGAAGAAGCCTTGATGACAATAAAAAGGAGAAATTTTCCTAAAGTTTTACCTGATCATCCAGGAAGAGAGGCGTTTCTTAGTAAACGTCGTTCAATGCCAGTTCATAATATATACGCTCCAATTAATGAAGGCTTCCAGTATTCTAACTCTGAACCATATTCTCCTACAGGTAGGAATTTTATGAGGTTTCCTCCGATGCCTCCTCCCAGGACAACAACTTTAGGAAGACAGGGAAGTAATCCTCAACCAATATGCCTGTCTGAACCAACTTTAGCTGAAGAACCACCGTCATCTCCTGAGCCCGAAGTTGCCTGTAACAACTTGTACGTTGGGCCTCTGATTCCAAAAAACAAACAAGATGCTCAGAAGAGTGTTAAAATTGAAGCTAGATCGATTCCACGAGCTATAATAACAACTAATCCGAATAATCCTATTAAGAGACCTGATCCTAAGGTAATTGTCAAACCAACAATCAACAAAAATAAGAATGATTCGAAATATATACCAAGAGTTGTAGTGCCGGATAACAGACCTGAAATTTATAGCAAACCAAGTAATATAGTAAATAAGGATTTAGGTGAAAGTGTTAATGAAGATGACAGGAAACTGAATGAGGGTGAAGATAGAAGGTTGAAGAAGTCACAAATTCCTACATTGGTAAAGAGTTCGAATGTAAGTTTGAACAAGGATTCTTCTAGTTCGGAATCGAACTCTCCGTCTTCGGAAAGTTCTGATACTGGTACAGTAGTAAAGAAAGTGTACTTGTAGATTATGCGTTAATAAAACCAAATAATATATTAGCCAGAAATCAAAGGAGAATTT
Organism: Sitophilus oryzae; assembly: GCF_002938485.1. Classification (NCBI taxonomy): domain Eukaryota; kingdom Metazoa; phylum Arthropoda; class Insecta; order Coleoptera; family Curculionidae; genus Sitophilus; species Sitophilus oryzae. The sequence continues at coordinate 121,966 of NW_022147047.1, read as the reverse complement.
TCTAGTTGTGAAATTTCCTGCCTTTGTAAAGTCTTGACATGAACTAAAAGAATATGTATGTGTAGTTTTATATATTGATGAATGTTATAATTACCTACAAATATTTAGGTTACCAAACTGTATAATATTATTTTTAGATTTTAAAATTTTGATATAAAAACACTATATTCTTAGATGTAATACCTTGAGATAGGACATAACAAATCTACCTAGTTAATATAAGTTTCAATATGAGTATTTAATAATGTTAGAAAGGTTTTGGTAGTAGTCAAAAAATAAATATCAGTGATTATTTAATGCTTTTAGTTAGATTGTTATGTATTTAAGACACATTGGTTGAGACGTGGTTAGGAATTGTATATTCAGCCTTTTTTAGGTAATTTATTAATACAGTGCTGCCTAACAGTTTAATAATATTCCAAATATCAACTCTATGTATTTAGTTTTGAAAATAAAACGCAATAAGATATTAATGTAAAAAAGAAATATAAAGATGTACCTGTAAAAGGATTGGTAGTTAATTATTTTTAAAATAATTTTTAAAATATGTATTAAAAAATATAGAATTAAAAGAATAAATAGCTTAGATTAATTTTGATCTCTGTGTAAATATGCTGTAAGATGAGATACTTATTAATAAGTACCTAATAATCTAATTAATTAATTCCCACTTATTATTATTGTTTATAGTAATAATTTATTTATTTATAAGCATATATTTTAGCGTTTTAATTTAGTGTAACAATAGCGAATGATACGGTAATTTTTATTAATTAAAATTATTATAAAAATAGGCTAATTAATGAGGTATTCTAAATATAACAATATGTAATACTATATAAGTACCTATATGTATAAGCATTTTAATTGACTTTAGTTATTAGTAACGTGGTGTCTTATTTTTTTTACTTTGCTATTTTTTCCCAGTCACAAATATCTTTTTGATTTTTCCTACGATTTTCTACAAATTGTATTAATATATCAATTATTCAAAGATACATAAAATGGCTAAACACCTAGTATATATGTCCTGCTTAAATTATATTTGAAATAAATAGAAGGGGAATAAAATATTTTGATAAGCAACAAGACTGATATTTTACATAAATTCGAATACCTATTACATCAACTGTCTTATTTATGATGTAAATATAGATTTATTTATATAGTTTTTTGTTTATACTCATAACATTTTTGTATTATCTTCAGTATTTATTTATTTATTTATTTTTTCTTTGATAATAAAGTTTGACTTTCTATCTTTTAATATTATGTATTTTTTCAATGCCTTTTAGAGTATTAGTATTTTTTGTAATTATTATTTATTTTATTAATATTTATATTTTTTTTTATTTAAGTTTTTTTTATGAAATATCCAGCTGTTTGCAGTAATGAATACGTAGCAGAGGTAAAGATACTTTTATATTTTTCAAAAATTATTAATATTAAAATTTTGTTTTGCCCAAAGTAATACCATACGATAAAAAAATGGCGTCAAAGAAAGCGGGGAATGACAATCGGTACTAATTTCGGCGAGGTCAAGCCTACACGTTATTTCCTTGGTCCGTATTCTTCTTCATTCTTTAATAGTGCTTACTACCAGCTGGTCTTAAGAGCGTTGGAATTTATTTTTATATTGAATAAAAACGATTTTTAAATGGTGTAGTTTAAAAAGCAAACCCTTTTTTTTTGGAAATAGATTTGTCTGCCTGGAAACGTTATATCCTTTTTTAATGTTTCTATTATTAGTGTTATTTTTTAACAAGTTTTATGTCAGTTTTTAGTAATTGAGGTATAGAGATCGACTTTGTCAAATTTATCATCGATTGTCATTCTCCAGCCGTCTTAGACGCCGTTTTTTTTCTGATCATACCGCATTTATTTTGAACGGAAAATATCATTGACTTTTCCATTTTATTCTTGACGAAGAAGATAATATGATCAGAAGAAAACATAAGGCAAGAACAAAAATATGTGTACAGGATGTCCCACTAAGAATTGCTCTCGGCTGTATCTCAGAAAGTATTAGCCGTAGCGGCTGCAGAAAAAAATATTATTTAATAATATATTTTAATAATTATTTTGAAATTTGTAGAATGACCGCTAGGGGGCGCAACTGCAACAAAAAATAAGAAAATGGAGTTTTTACACAATTTTGCCTAGATACGGCTAATACTTTCCGAGATACAGCCGAGAGCTATTCTTAGTGGGATACCCGGTACATACCTACAAGTGTATTGCAAAGAGATGCCAAAGAAGAATGTTACCAGACTTCATCAGCATTTAATAAGAAAAATGTGAATCGGTTTTTCTATTAAACTGGTAACGAAGAAATATTTACACTATCAATACATGCCGATACAAGTCCAATCTCGGCCAAACAAAATTTCTTTGAGATTGATCACGGGAATGGAGCCAAACTTGACCATATTTTACCAGACTTTAATCGAACTGTGAACGAATCATGATCAGCATTGTGGTGTGAATCAGTTCTTAAAGAACTTTATACACTCCCAATCAATGTAATCAAACTTTCCTATAATGTTGAATTCATGTTCCTTGTAGTACAGGATCCGGCTGCATGATTATTAAGCTCATCGTATTTTTAATCAAAATCTAATTTTTACCGTATATTTGTGAATAGAAGAATATATACTTTTCACAGGGTGCCTATCAAAAACTTGCCGCAACTAGGGGTTGCCATATTTAAGTTTTTCCTACAAGCCCAACAAAGAATTTTGTATAAATGCCAAACTAAAGTATATACTAAGATGTATTTCAAAAAATATTTTAACTTCTACAGCGTGGCGTACTTTAAATATTCATGATTTTTTTTTAATTCTCCATCTAACAAAGGAATAATATACAGGGTATTCCATTTAAAAAAATCATCCGGAACCACTCATAATTTTTGAGCCACCCTGTAGAAGTTAAAATATTTTCATGAAATACATCCTAACATATACTTTGGGTTGGCACTTATACAAAATTTCTAATTTTTTATTACAGGAGCAATAGATGCCCGACGCATTGTTGCCGGGTTCGTAGGAAAAACTTTGAAACTTGGCAACACCTAGTTGCGGCAGGTTTTTGATAGGCACCCTGTGAAGAGCGTATTCTCCTATTCATAAATATACGTAAAAATTATGTTTGGATTAAAAAATACGATGAGCGTAATATTTAAGATACTCAAAGGATATATTAGGATACTCAAGAAAAATCAAAGAATTTCCTTGATTTAAGTAAGATCATTGTTCGAATCAACTCCTCAGTGAACACCTTAATAGATTGAAATAAAGAAATAACGGCGAATGCAGATTCTGTGGGTAAAATGGAGAAACATGGAAAAATGGAGAAACAATGGTCTTGAGATTGTGATATGATTAGTTATAACCCAAGAAGAGTGGACACAATAAATCAAGAAGCTCCTAGTAATTAACTTCCTTTCTCTCATACAATTTACAATCTTCAACATATAATGAGGCTCTTATTTAAATGATACGAACGATATAACACGTTGAGGGGGGAAATAAAAATAACAGTTGTGGTTTTCTGGCGCCATTGTAGCCTTAAATAGCCATAAAAACATATTGTTTCAGCGCTAACATATCCCTGAAGGAATTCGCCAATATTCGTTTACCCACCCAATTTCAATACCGACGATCTGTAAACGTTCCAGATGCTAAAACACTCTCTTCTCTTCTCTCTCACTCTCTCCCACATTACCGTTTTTTTCTCTTTTTTATTCGCTTGTAGCGCCCGAGCTTCTGGTTCTACATCAGAAACCAATATGTATGGAAATGGGCGAGCGATTTAAAACTGGAAAAGTAACAGTTTTCCCCACTATCTAAACGTTTGTGTAAGATGTGCTTCGGATCGCATGCAACGCGGGCATAATCCTAAAACCTGATGGGAAACGGGGTCGATCTCGGTCGAACGATTTTAATCTTTTACGGTAGAGGTCAGACGACCGTAAATTTTAGTGTTGAGATTGTGGAAAAAGGTTGTGTAAGAAGTGCTGGTAAAAATTATGAAATTAATAGTAGTTATATGTTAGTAGATTTTATTACTTATAGATAGATCTATTGTGTCCCTTTGTAACGTTTTTAGTTCGTTACATGTCTTTTTTATATATAATATATGATGTCTGGGCCTATCATCACCGGATTCCCTCTCGTTCAGGCCGGATAGTTTATTTGACGCGTAATTTTTACGTTCCCTAGTCACCAACCCTGTTATTGTTCGACACAACCCTGTTATCGCTCTGAGGAGGCGCTGTCAACATCGCTTCTGTCAACTCTCCGTGCTTAACCTCACTTTGTTTTGACGCTCTGTTGTATCCCAGCTTTTAGAAATGGTTATTATTTAAATCTTGCTGTATAATCTGGATCAGCTGCTATTTCAAAGCAACAGGTAAAGATGAAATATTATCCTTTTAGATTCGATATTATTATTGAATATTTTTAGGGTAGAGTTACGGATGTCCCAACTTGTATTTGTGTTTTGCTGGCACGTTGGCGTCCCTTTTCTTTTATCCTCCAGAATGTCACATGGAAGAAAGGACATGTTGTTTATTATTTATTGAGCCCTCGGAAGTATTTCGAGGTAGGTTTATTTTGTTTATTAGACCTTGTTTGGTTTTAAACCAGAGTTTCATATTTTTAGGGTCCAAGGTACGGACTGTGTCCAAGGTACGGACTGTATCCAAGGTACGGACTGTGTCCAAGGTACGGACTGTGTCCAAGGTACGGGTAGTGTCTTATGTACGGACATTATCTTATGTACGGATGTCCTGTGGACGAGTGTCCCCAGTAAGAATAATTTTTTCTTACATATAAGTGCCACAGCGTGGATGTAGCTTGAGTCCCATGCTGCTTCGTTCCCAGCTATAAGCTAGTTAGTTATGGCTGTATAAATTCATGGTGTCCTCATTCTGGCCCCTTTGGTTGTGTTGGATGGCTGAGTACAGAGATGCGAGACCACCTCACACTGCTACTGTTTGAAGCAAGATTACATAAAGAACAGCTAAGTGTAGATTTACGTTCTAGTTTTTATGTTTTAGATTTTCTATATTTTCAGTCTTAAACAGTAACGTACATTTTAAATAATATCGTACAGACTATATTTAGTGGTTAGATTATTAAGAACATTTATGTCAATTCAGTAGTTACAATGTGATTTAGATTTTAGGTTTCATTATATTACGCCTTGTTATAGTATTACTTTCTACAGATATTATTATTGCGCTATATTAACAGATGAATAACGAGACATAGATTCTAGAATCTACAGGTTGCAACATATCAGATTTAACACCGCATAAAATTTAACAATTTAAATAAAGTAATGCTACTTTTCTTATATTTTCTATAACGTTACACGCATTGTATTTTTTCATAGTCTTTTCATAGAACATATTTAATATTATTTACATACATAGTTTTACTCGACAAATAACCACTATAATAATTATTAAAATTGTACAATGCTATTTACTATCAGAATTCATCATGAATAAATATAGTTATTAGTTTTAGGTAATATACAACTGTGTTTTCTTTCTCTGTACATGCCTGGCGCCCAATATCTATTTTTTTGTTTATTGTTATTAATTAGTTTTCTTTCCAGTGAAATACCTTATCCACGACTGCTCTCCGATGAAAAGCTGCCGTTCGCAGTGGTAGTTGTTTAAAAAACGCTACACCTTTTTCTTGAGTTATAACTTATTATACAGTCTCAGGACTTTGACAAAATCCAGTACCTAAGACGTTTTCACAGAGGTTAGTTCTCCATCTCCGATATCAGTCATACCAAAGCTTATGGCATGAATACTTGTCGTCGCGGTGATGAGGTGTTCCACTGTTTCCCCATTTTACCTACAGAATCTGCATCCGCCGTTTTTTCTTAGCTTCAATTTACTGAGGTGTTCATTGAGGAGACAGTGTCCTGTTAAAAATCCCGTGACAGTCCGAAGATTGTTCCTACTTAAATCAAGGAACAACGTTGATGTTTCTCGGTCGAATGATCTTCCAGGTTCTTGAGTTCCGTTCTAAGTTGGTCTCCACTTAGGAAGCAGAAAGGTTCTATACCAGTTAGGGGGGAGCGTTCGCCCTTTTTCTAGCTAGATCGTTTGGTTTTTTATATTATCTTCTATCCCTTGGTGGGCTTGCAGCCAGAGTAGGAGGACTATTTTCTTTGCCTAATTTTACTACAACCTACAATCTATATGTTAATAATGTATTGCTGTGGCTTTTTCATTTTTATTTTTGGAACATCTCATAATACAGACTGAGTCTAATAATAAGTGTAAATATTGTTAGGGGTAGTATATTATTTCGATTTTAAAAACAATTTTATGTTTTTTCGCCCCCCAAAAAAAGGAAATTTGCATTCTTTTTTAATTTTTAGTTAAAAAATATAAGATGCTATTAATATGGTAACATAGGTAGTAGACTAAATTTGCAAGGAAGAGACCCCCAAAAAGATCTAGCGGTTAATAATATGCTGCTTAGAAACATTTAAAATTCTGAGTAGTTCCAGACATATTTTTTTCTGACGTTATATGACAAGTTATTTTAAAATTAAAGGTACATTTTCATTGCCACTTTTTTCCAGCCACACAACAGTGTTTTAAGATTTATCATTCGAGTTTCATTCGATTTGACATTGGAGATTTTTTTTATATTCGTCGAGTTTCGTATTTTGGCCACCATGTAGAATGTTTAGAAGGGGGCTTAATCATTACGAGGCATCTATTGTGTGTTCCCTTTTCCCTCTTGAGTTAAGCCAATATCTGATCTCGCCTATCTCTTTCTCACAGGATTGACTGTTGAACGGGCCGGGGATCCACGAGCTTGCGACGTTACTAACTGACATCTTGATAGAAACTGCAGACCTGCCGCTTCTTTTGCGTGTTTGTAATGGACACAAATCGGAATAAAAGCTTCAAACGGTAATATCGCAAAAGCGCTCGACACGCAAAAACGCAAGAAGCGCTTTCTGTGTGGCCGTGGGCTACAATTTCTGCAATTCAATGATAAATTGGCCAAATCGGCCGATAACATTGTTTGTGCGTATCCAGCTATTTGCTTGAGATTTTATCTGTCTGAATTTTATAAACATTGTCGGGTAGAAGTAGTTTTCATATACATTAATGGTTGTTACATTAATCTGGAGTCATCGTCGTCGTCGAATCCTTTTTCGGTTTAGGTTTAAAAACCTGTTCCGCTTCACCATCTCTGTATTGGTCGTCCAATACTTCTCCTTCCTGGAGGTTGATATCGTAGCATTTTTTGTGGAATTCTATCATCTGACATTCTTTCTACATGTTCCTTCCATTTGTTTTTATATACTCTCTCTTTTTCTTCTAATGCAATGGTTGTATTTTTAGTTCATTTCTTATTGTGTCATTTCTTATTCTATCTTCTCTACTTATTCCTTTTATTTTTCGTTAGAACGTCATCTCCGTTGTTCTGAGTCTTTGTTCTTTAACTTTTGTGGTAGTCCAGGGGCGCTATTCTGTAAAACCGTCGGTATCGGTAAGTTACGACAGCTCTCGATAAGTATTTGTATATAGTAAAAATGTGTTAATTGTTGTTGTCATAGTTACCGATCGGTCCTATGGCAGATATCGCAAACTTGTACCGACGAAAATCGGTATCTCTACCGTGCCCTTGTCAACCTCACGGTAGAGATACCGAGAGTCGTCGGTAGAAATTTGCGATATCTGTCATAGGGCCGATCGGTAACTATGACAACAACAATCAACACGACGCTCATTGGCCGTACGTACCGATAGCTGTCGGTATCGGTAAGTTACGACAGCTCTCGATACGTATTTGTATATAGTAAAATTATGTTAATTGTTGTTGTCATAGTTACCGATCGGTCCTATGGCAGATATCGCAAACTTGTACCGACGAAAATCGGTATCTCTACCGTGTCCTTGTTAACCTCACGGTAGAGATACCGAGAGCCATCGGTACAAATTTGCGATATCAGCCGTAGGGCCGATCGGTAACTATGAACATAGTTACCGATCGGTCCTATGGCAGATATCGCAAATTTGTACACACAATAATTTTCATAAAAAATATGATAATAGGAGAAATAAAATAAATAATTATTATTAGTTTTTATTAATAGTTATATAGTGTGTCATATTATAATTTTAGTCATAACTTAAGAGTGTTTGACATACAAAAAATCTTTTCCTTAACCTAAAACCTATTCTTATAGGTCAAACACAAGACAGTGAGCGTCTTTTTTCAAAATTCACCAAAAATCTTTGCCATATTTACAAAATCTAAATTCTTGTCTTAGCCAAGAATACTTGTAGTGTATCGACTACTCTTTTTTAGTAATTTTTGTTGAATATTGAAAAATAACACTGGAAGATTAGATGTAAAATAACAATCATCCAAAAATAAATATATTTATTCCTTGTAAACTAATTGTAAATTTTAAATTAATGTATTAGTCTGTTATACATAAGCTATTATTGTATTATTACTATTTACTATTGTATTTTAGATTTGTTTGACCTTTCTTTCTTTATACAGTCTTAAATAAGTACAAATAGTTTCAGGATTGTTAGATCTCGATAAAAGAAATATATTTTCTCGATACCGTTTTTTATTTATTTTTAATAAATTTTGAGAGCCACCGGATTTTTTCTGTATTTGAATGCCTTTTAGTGCCGTAACGATAGAGTAAAGTCGTAACCATTGTAATATCAGAGATTAAGAAATTATACTGTGAGAAAATTTGCGCTGAATAGGCAGTTCTAAAAATGTTTTCTAAAATATACAGGAAAATTAATAAAAGCACGGTTTTCCCACAAGCACCTTTTTTGTACTAAAAAATTCTATAGACGTATTCCTGGGGTCGAAATATACCACTGCAAAAAGTATTTCCACCTGTTTAAGACTTACCCTGTATTATAAAACATGATTTACTTGTGTATTTACGTATTAATTTGTGCTAAACTAATTATATTAAGTATTTCTAACATAAGTTTGGTGTGTAAATTTTTCTTTAAATATCTAGTGAAATTTTCCCATTAAAAAAATGTAGATTTTGGAGCTCTAAATTTGAACAACCAATTTTCCCAAAAAAATAAACATATTTTGTTTTTTGATGATTGGTATGATACAAATCAGTTACAGTTGATGGCATTATATTAATAATACTTCAATTTCATATACACGACTTCCTAGATTGTCCGTTTGCGTTTTTTTAGTCCGTGTCCATATGAACAACAAATAGTCGATGCACTTGGATAGTATTTTGGCACGAGTTTTACCACTTTTACCGCATAAATACAAAACATTTAATACGCTTAAATTTCGTCAGTTCATTTTTATAATTTACAAAATTCATAAAGTTTATTTACAACATGATACAAAATTAAGAAATAAGGATTTATAAAATAAAATAAGTATAATATATTTACTTATTGAATAAAGATAAACATATTATGGTTTATTTTAAAAACTTTTAAAACAATACTAAAAACAACAACTATGTTTAAACCACAGGATCAAAAAACTTTGTATAAATTTTATAAAAATTACATTAACAATACTTTGATAAATTAATATAATTATATCAACTGTAATATATATAAATCTGGATATTTAACAAAACAATACATATACAGGGTTGTTCACCACATACGACACGGAGTATTGTGGCTAAACGATGATATTTTTACAAATTGTAAGTTTTGGGTTCGATGAAGGACTATTAGAGGTACAATTTAAAAATAATTTTACAAGATACAGAGTATCCCAAATAAGTAAAAAATATCAAAGTTGTATTTTTTTAAATGGAACACCCTGTATATTATTACATTTTTAGTTTCTACGATTAAAATAAAGGTAAATTTGATTAAGGTTTATTATACTTAAACCTTACCGTTTTTGAAATATTTTCAATTTTGTAAAATTGCAGTAAAAATTTTAAGGCTTCATTTCTCCAAGGGTATCAAAGTTTTTAATACTAAATATTTACTGAAGTTTACTTATTGATCAGTTATTGTGCTGCAATAATAAAAATAATACTACCCTATACAGAGTGTCTAAAAATTTATTTTATATAATTTCTAGCTTTAAATGCCAATAACTTCTTTAATTTAAATGGAATGCCCTGTATATTTAGGAGAATCAGATGCAAAATTTAATTGTCTATCAAATTGTATTATACCATTTTTTACCTATCCCTACAAGTTTTCGTAGAAAATGCCTTTTCTTATAATTTAGACCTCATTTATCGATATACCCATGGGATATTGACATTTGAGATTGTTTTTAAAGCAACAAATGTACAAAATATACAGGCTAGTAATATTATCGTTTTTAGCAAAACGATAATATTACTAGCCCATTTGTATACAAAAAGAAAACTATTTAAATCTTTATAAAAGAGTATACCATTAATTAAATATAACACCATTATTTCCGCCCATATACTAATTAATTACATACTTAATTGTGTTCGTTAATAAATTATTCTAAATAAATGTGGATTTGAGTCAGAAATCAATATAATAATAAGTTACCACAATTAAAGTCTCTGTTGTTATAAATAAGCATTTATTAAAAAATGAAATATCATTTTTAAGGTGTTACTTTTTATCACACTGTTTAATACCCATATAAAATTCAGTTTTTTAGTATTTGGAGCAATTATTATTAATCAACGCAAACAGTCAGTTCATGTAGTTTGAATACTGGAATCATATTAATTGGTCCTCTTTAACAAATATTTAAACAGTTTTTTTTTAGTTTTTTAATGAAATAAACGAATTATATCGACAATATTAGTATCAGTACTCTTTAAAAATTTGTTTGTTGGTAGTTTTACATTTTCTACGAAAACTTGGGGGTAGGTAAAAAATGGTATAACACAATTTGATAGACAATTAAATTGTGCATCTGATTCTCCTAAAATATACAGGGCGTTCCATTTAAATTAAACAAGTTATTGCTGTTTGAAGCTAATAATTATTTAAAAGAAATTTTTAGACACTCTGTATAAGGTAGTATTATTTTTATTATTGCAACAGAATAACTGATCGATGAATAAACTTCAGTAAATATTTAGTATTAAAAACATTGATACCCTTGGAGAAATGAAGCTTTAAAATGTTTACTGCAATTTCACAAAATTGAAAATATTTCAAAATTAACGGTAAGGTTTAAGTATAATAAACCTTAATCAAATTTACCTTTATTTTAATCGTAGAAACTAAAAATGTAATAATATACAGGGTGTTCCATTTAAAAAAATACAACTTTGATATTTATTATTTATTTGGGACACTCTGTATCTTGTAAAAATATTTTTAAATTGTAGCTCTAATAGTCCTTCAACGAACCCCAAACTTACAATTTGTAAAAATCTCATCGTTTGGCTGCAATACTCCGTGTCGTATGTGGTGAACAACCCTGTATATAAATCTGGATATTTAACAAAACAATACATATTATATAACTAATGATTGGCAATTTTGATACAAAAGGTGTAATTAAATATGGTTTCAAAATTTCCACGCGAAGTAGAATGATTATATTATAATATAAATAATTTACGTTTAAATGTCAATTATATTTCAGTACTTAGTCGATGGTTTTTTATGCATTTTTTTAAATTTTATTCAAATTCCTTCTGTAGCACATACAACATTAAATGTAAATTATTTATATACCGGGTGCATCTCCAAAGTGGCTTACCTATATAACTTTTTTTTATTTTTTTCACAAAACAAGACGTGATTTGGTATATTAGAATATAGGGTGGTGACAATTTCGATGCTCAACATTGGCATCTCAGAAACTACAAGAGATAAAATTGCGTAATTAGAAGTTTGACAAACACCTATGAAGAAAACCCCGGTATCTTGATTACTTTCGGATTTGTGTCAAAAAATGAAAATAATGCGTTTATTTTAAATGAAAATATCTTCAGAACTATTGTTTCTATTGTAACGTAAGTTGGTAGTTTTATATTTTTTTGATTATGACATTCTTTAACCGGTTAGGACAAGACACGAAAAATATTAGACGAACAAATATATTTTTCCGAGGCTCCTCGATTAAAAATTAGTATTTTAAAGTAAAATATACGGATTAAAAAGAAAACCGTTGAAAATAGGTATAGAGAAAGTTATAGCAAACCATACCAAAATAAGTAAAAGACCCACTGTTAAAAATAGGGGTAAAATGTAAAAAACTTCAAATAAATCAAGATAACTGAGAAACAGTTGAAAATACGTATAGGGAAATCTAATAAAACTCATCATAAAATTTTCTGAGAAATCCAAAAATTAAATAATATACAGGGTGTTCCATTTGAAATAAGGAAGTTAATGGCGACTTCCGGTGTAACCAAAATGAAAATATTTTTAAATGAAAGGAAATTTTAAACAACCCTAAGTTTCAAAATTTCAAACTTCTAAGTTTTTCCTAACCTCAAAAACTTCTAACGAACGGCTACGGTGAGAAACCCTGTATATTAGTATAGATAACAAATATCGTTTTTTTAACTGAAAAAATAAAAAAGTTATAGTGAGCCACTTTTGAGACGCACCGGTATACACTCTATCAATAGTATTTAAAGAATATGCAGATAAATTATATATCTAATTATTTAAAAAAGTAAATAACATTTAGTAAAATTTAATGATATGATATAGAATTTATTTCGATTTTATTGTTTTCGGTTTTTTGAAAAAGTCTTTCATATTTAATATTTAACATATTTCTTTTGATAATGTTCTCTATTTTAGTTGATTGTTATTATATTCGTTTCAAGTTGATACCGACATTTGTATATTTCTTAATCAAACTTATATAAAATAGGATCACAAACTGACAAAAATATCTTTGTAAAAGGATTTTTATTCAATCAGAATAGAAACACGAAAACTGGGAAAATGCTAGTTTCAACAATATTTTTAAGTATTAAACATATTAGAATGTTCTCTGTTCCTTTTAAAAAGATACTTAGATTTTGAAAAGTATTTTTTATATACTTATATCTTGTTTTCAGCAACAAAACGAAAACAACACGTAAAAAAGAAAAATCGTATTAATTTATTTAAATTATGTTACTTTGTTCATCTAACTAACCTATAATTAACTTCGCATATTTGACAATGTAATCCTTTATTTACATTTAAGAGTGTTATAATACATTGGAAAGTAGAAAATCTTTAAACTTATAAAGTTGGCCAGTTTAAATGTATTTAGGAATTATAAAACAAAGGGTATAGTTCCACGGGAATAGTTTAAGATGTTATTTTACTTTGTTTTTGAACAAAAGTTGCGCGGTTTTAGTAAATCGGAAAGTATAAATTATTTATAAGACGATTAAAAACTAAGAATATCACAGTGGTTTCGTAACTTTTGGAGCAGAATGATGACACTGTTTAAAGTTTCATTATAGTATTTTTGAAAATAATACCAGAGTTTATTTAGTTATAAGGATTGTTTCGCCACACTTTCTTATTGGTATTAGACAAAACTCATTGCTTTGAACGGTGTCTCATTTGTAGAATTTACAAAAAATAATAATCGTAACCCTTGATAAATTAGTATTTTGGACAGACTATAATTTTTAATGAATATTATACCAAAATAAAATGTTAGTCTGTTAAAAGTGGAGAGACAAAATAAAATGCACGCACTGTACACTAAATGTACTTTACTAAAATATAATTCGGCCTTTTATATTTTCGAGGTTTGTTTTTATTACATATTGTTTATACAGGGCGAACCCTTAAATAAGTGCAAATATTTTTAGGGGTCGTACATTTCAACCTCAGAAACACATCCATCAGATATTTTGGCGAAAAAAAAACCAAAATTTGGCATTTTTGAAAAAAATAGGTAGTAGATCAAATTTACAAGAAAGAAAACCGAAAAGATTCAGTGGTTCTCAAAATTTAGGAAAAACATTTTTTTTATTTTTCAAAGTAAAATAACTCGATTATTCTGGATTTATTTGAAGAATGCTAATATACAAGCCCTAAAATATTTGCACTTTTTAAGACTCACCCGTATATACACTTTGCTTTATCATTCCTCATTTTATCAACGTATCACCGCAAATTACATATAAAAAATAGTATTACAGACGCACCCACTTAAACAAAAAAAAACAAATTTCAATTTCCTAGAATCTAAAGTCGTCAAATCCATAATCGCTCCTATACCTAGACTCCTCTAAGCACTATCACACCCTCATTTCACTCATGGCCGCGTGAGGCAGCCTCATGTTACCCTTGGAACTATTGTTATGCCCCGAAGAAGTAAGCAACGGCTGACTCTCGGGGCTCTTGGATCTAGGAGGCGGGGGAGGCTTTGGAACGTTCAAGGCCATGGGGGCGTTACCATTCGGAGGATGCGCAGTCAGCCCTTGCTGGTGCTTCATTTCCGCTATAACGCAGGCGGTGTTGTTCATCAAGGTCGCGTTCTTCGGCAGAGTCATGCAACCTTGCTGCGCGTAATTGTAGTTTTGCATGGATGCGTTCTTCGGGAGCGTCATACATGAGTTTTGCATCACGTTAGGGCTAGGAGGGGGAGCTTTTAGAGTGTTTGAAATACTGGTAGGACAGAGGTGTTGTTGGACTTTGCTCATCGCGTGATAGTCTTGTTGGGCGTTTGCAGCTAAAATCATAGCGGAGGTGTCTTGTTCTACATCTACGATTATATTGGAGCTTTGAGCGTGTCCTAAATGATAGTGCTGATGCTTAGATATGGTTTCGAACGTTTGCTGGTTTCGAGTTTGCTGCTGTTGCAAATTCTTCACCTCCATTCTCGTTTTGTCTCTCTGATAATACACCCCCGCGAAAATTAGAACGTTTAAAATTAAAAGGGAACATCCTATTGCTATTGTGACACTCAACGCAGTACTGTAAGCGGCATACCCTGCAGCTTCCAGAGTTGCCAAAGTATCTGTCTGGTTGCTTTGGTAAACTTGAGGATTGTAATTTCCTGAAGGTGCTACATTAATACATGTCGTTACCACTGTATCGATGGTTGTAGGAGCAACTTCAAGAGCGCTTAGAGTTGCGTTGGGTCGACGTCTAACAAGTTCCATGGTAGGGTCGTAGTAACTGACTCTGGATAATGGGTCCGGTCTGACAGCACCATCGTAGAGGTCAGCGTTGTTGTGGTTTCTGAAGAGGTTGTGACGGGCTACGACGTCCTCCATGCCTGCGCGATGTAGTTCTGGGATTAGGCGGAGCCAGACGCTGAGCTGGTGAGCTCTGAAATGGTTTTTCATGCGTGGTTTCATACCTGTAACAAAAGGAAATGTTGGTATAATTTGTTATCCAAAATCCTAATAAGAAAAGAAAACGATTATTGCTGAGTAAGAAAAAAGCTGATGATGCAGGATTATTACGCTCATCGTATTTTTAATCAAACCCTCATTTTTACGTATATTTATAAATAACGGAATACACATTTAACAGGGTGCCAACTGCCAACTACAATCAAAAAGTTGCCGCAGATAGGGGTTGCCACGGTTCAAAAGTTTTTCGTATTACTTTATCGGGTCCGGCATCTGTTGCTCCTATAATAATAAACTTAGAAATTTTATACCGGGAGCGTCTCTAAAGTTGCTCACCCCTATAACTTTTTTATATTTTTAGATAAAAAAAACAAATTTGGTATGTTAGTATATGTCACAAATTAGTATTTATTGACGTATTTAATTCTCTTCGGCCACTGCCCGTTTCACCGGAAATGATTACCACTTTTGATTTTTAAATGGCACCCTCGGTATTTTTGTTTTACTTTATTCGATAGAAAATGACACTCTGAACAGAATGACATATCATATGTCAACGTTTGATATTTTTGCTTACAATAAAATTGTATTTTAAATTTCAATCAAGAGTGCCATGGCTGTGTTTAAAACACTAATTTTTAAAGAAGGAGTCTTGGAAAAATAGCTTTGATCATATCTCAATTTTTTCAAATGCAAAGAGGGTTAGGTTGGTTGGCTCATAAGCATATTTGGAAAAAGCTTTTTTTGCGGATAATTTGGGACCATACACTTGGTATTTCGAGTCAAATTGTCGTTATGTATCGCATGTTGCAATTTCAAATAAATCATATTCGAAAATGTCAAAAGTTGACATATGATATGTCAATCTATTCAGTGTAATATTCTATCGAATAAAATAAAAAAAAAGCGAGGGTGCCATTTAAAAATCAAAAGTTGTAGTCATTTCCGGTGAAACAGGAAATGACCAAAAACAATTGAATACATCAATCAGTCCTATTTTATGTCATATACTAACATACCAAATCTCTTTTTTTTTATCTGAAAAAATAAAAAAGTTATAGGGGGAGCCACTATTGAGACGCACCCGGTATAAGTGCGTACCTAAAGTGTGTATTAGGATGTACAGGGTGGGTCAAATTCGACGCTTTTAAATGGAAACACCCTTTTCTATAGGAGATAGACAAAAACTAATATCGGTGTCTGGAGCTCAATTTTTGTCAAAAATATGATGGTGAAAACAGCATATCGATATCTGTTACCGTTTAGGAGTTAAGGGGTGTTTTTCAAAGATATGCATTTTTAACAAATCGCTGTAACTTTTTTGCTATGGAAAATTTTGTATTTTTATGAAAACATTTCCAAAGCACCTTTTTACGTAGAATTTAATGGTTTAAGTATAATTTTTTTAAAATTAATAATTTAAGAATTATCAACAGAAAATTTGATTTTTTATATGAGATACCCTGTATATTTTTAATTTATTGAAAAAAAATAAAATGACCTTTCCAAAAATATAACACACTTGATATTTTGCTCGATTCCTCTTCGAGATATAGAGTATATAAAAATTCGCCCGCTTTAAATAAGTAGGCTTTGAACGGCACCGGCTGTAATGCAAAAAAATTCTAGTTGTGAGCATCAATTAAAACGAAAATAATATTTGCTATAAGAGATGCAGAATTTTATAACAATTTAAAATATATTTAACCAACATCAACACATTTAAACTATATCTAATAACAATAAGACATGAGATTTTGCTACAGGTATTACAGGTGCGACATATCGACCGTCTTATGTTATGGACAGACGGGGAGTTTTTGAACATTTCTCGCGGAATTCATTAACTCAGTGGGGGTGAAAGATACCCTCTCATAACTGCTAAGTTTTTTCTAATTCTTGCATAGATTATACGGAATAATAAGGAACCTTTATTCTTTCGCAAAAATATCCATAGGATTAGATCCATGGCACATCCATGGGCACTAAGTCAGACGGCCTCGACGGCCAACAGCTGGGATCTTGGTTAGCTTTTCATTTATTCTTGAAATTGGCTGCAAAAATTTGCTGATAACTTCAGCGTTCAGAGGCGGGGCGTCGCGTCGTCTTGCTGGAAAAATATGTTTTCGAGTTCCATTAGGGGCATATCATCAATAAGGGGTCCAAAGCCTACTAGTTAAAAGTGGCGAACTTTTAAAAATTCTGTAATTCGAAGGGGATTATAACAAAATATCAAGTGTGCTATATTTTTGGAAAGGTAATTTTAAATTCTTTTCAGTTAATTAAAAATATAGAGGGTGTCCCAAATAAAAAATCAATTTTTCTGTTGATAACTCTTAAATTATTAATTTTAAAAAAATTATACTTAAACCATTAAATTCTACGTAAAAAGGTGCTTTGGAAATGTTTTCATAGAAATACAAAATTTTCCATAGCAAAAAAGTTACAGCGATTCGTTAAAAATGCACATTTTTGAAAAACACCCCGTAACTCCGAAACGGTAACAGATATTGATGTGCGGTTTTCACCATCATGTTTTTGATGAAGACTGAGCTCCAGACACCGATATTAGTTTTCGTCTATCTCCTATAGAAAAGTATGTTTCCATTTAAAAGCGTCGAATTTGACCCACCCTGTACATATTTCAAGAAAATATTTTAACTTCGACAGGGTGGCTCAGAAACTGTGAGTGGATAGGAATGATTTTTTTTTAAATGGAAAACCCTGTAGATTATTGCATTTTTGACTTCATTTCTGATCAGTTTACATAATCTTGAGATACTGGAAAAAAATTACTGCTTTTGAACCATGGCTGAAAATGTTATTGACTCCATTATTATTATTACTATTATTCACCAAAAATCAAAAGAGCAAAAACTGGCGATAAAAATAAACTGAAAAAAAAGTTGATTAAGTAAGAAAAAAACAGATATCAAACATAAATCACTTTTATATAAAAAAAACTCACATTTCAAATGGGATAAAGTATCTTTATCATATTTTTTTTTCAGAATTTCGAGTATGCTAAAGAGAGATCCAAAAAACGCCTCCTCTCCATGTTAGAGCCCTACACACACGCACATACGCAAAGAGGGGAAAATAAACATTTGTAAAAATATTATCTAAATCCTTTCGGTTAGCCGCTCCACTGACTTTCCATTACACAAATGTCTCGGAAGATTTTTTATGTATTCCTGGAAGAAGTCTGCATATAAAGAAAGTTTTTATCAAAAAACAGACTGCGGGTAGTCAATATGATTATGGAAAAGATTTTTCGAATAAACAAGACAAAAAATCTCTCAGAAGCTCCACAGTTTATTTGAAGGTAAATGTTTCGTTTCTAACGTTTAATTAATATTTTGATTTATTGGTAAACAAAATTCTTATTAATTTGATACTAAAATTTCTATATTATTACGGCAAAGAAAATTGTACTCAAAATTAAAATTGTTTATTGTATTCCAACGTATATTCTATCTATCCAGACTATGTATCTTGACTCCTACACTACAAGTAAATGAGTGTAAATAAAATAAGTACCTACAGGCTTCGTGCATTTCAGTTGATTTGAGATGTTGGTAATGTATTTCACGCCGTCCCGGTTACAGTTCATGTTGGCATCAAAATAATATTGAAATCGAGGCTTTGTCATAATATTTAACTATTTTAGTTTTTTGCTAGTGCAGTTATTGAAACTACAAACACTCAGTATGAGGATTGTGTTATATAACGTTGTTTCGGCTAGTAAAAAGTAACTGAAAAAGAATACGAAGTAGGCATCGTGTTGTGACAATTTGAAATGTTGCCAAAAAAAAAAGTTAACTCGTAAAGAAGAGTGTAATTAGGCATTGTTGGGTGCAATCACATTCAATAACTCATCTTTTGATTTATAACCACAATTTCTCTTGACGGAAGATAAGCAAAGACCAAAATGACATTTCTCGCAAATTTTGAAGTATAATTAGTGGAAAAGTTAAAAGTTTGATAACTTTTTCTACTAACTGAAGATGTCTACCACTAATTTTGACGTTCTGAATGCTTACATTGAAATTAAGGGAACAAACTTCTTCGCTAATTGAAACCACTAATTTATTCCACTAATTGCGAGGTTCTGAATGAAGCTTTAAAGCTTCTACAGTTAAACACTGTGGGGACTGTTATATCCCACTAAAATACGTTTTTTCGCCCTACTGTAAAATTTTCAAAATGCTAGTTACGACACTGTGTGGAAGGCGATGATGATGGTAATAAATGAAGTAACTATTTATTAAAGTTTCTGTAATTTTAAACTAATATTAACTTCATTAAACCGATGCTACATTTACGGAAAATTTAATTGACACACTAATTGGGCCTATTCTATCCGCGACTCCATAGAGGAAATGTATCTTTGTACCGATAGCGCTACGAATTTAATTAATGAATTAATGTCGCAGGTCAGCGGTCAATTTGTTTCAAGGAATGGTGGTCATTTATTCATGCAGCCAATTTTACTATCTAATTGTGTTCGGAAAGTTGCAAATACCTTGGGCGTAATTAAAAACAACACGGATTGCATTCAGTTCGTTGTTCGGCAAAACAAGGAATTTGCTAGACGGTTTTTCAAAAGAAGAAAGTACAAGGAGGAAATTAGCGAGTTTCCGAACTTAAGTTTTTGCCCGAGTTGTTTGAGAGTAATGAAGAAAATCAGGATTTTGTGGTCTGTGTGATAACACTATTTAATAACGCCTAAGTAAGCTAGTTTGTTTATTCGTTTTAAAGTAACTTAAATTTGATAATTCACCAAGACACTTTACTTTTTAACTAGATGCACGTTTTGCTATTACAACTCAATTTTTTTATAGGTATGAAGTAAGCGATAATTAGTACGACCATAATTGGCCAGTAACTAATTATAATATAGTGTGATGTTATAAAATTATAACCCTCCAAGAAAAGACCTGACGATACTGGCGGTATCAAGAATCACAGACTTTTGTATTAGATTGTATATGTCTTCGATAAACTAGTTTTCTTAACTTGTTATGTCAAATAGATTGGAATAACTCTCATTGAAGATATTAAGAGAGGCACTATTTCCACACGCTGCATTTTCCATAGTTGAGCAATTTAAGCAGTTCCAGATACTTTGTAATTTTCTCCTGGTGCTTCATGTCGATATTATTGCTGTTCGGAATTTAAACATCTATATGGTGAGTAATATTTTCTTTCTTGCATATAAGCGTTATGTCAGGCCTGTTTTATCTGTTTGAATTCCTTTATCCCAATAGATTTTAACTGTGGAATTCTCAACAACAGCAGGCGGTTCATATTCGTAATATGGCTGTCCTGAATCCGGCGTAATTTTGTACTTCTTTAGTAATTCCATATAAACAATAGTAGCGACTTTATTGCGTCTACCACCGGATAGAATATGTTCGATGCTTTCTGAAGCCTGAGGTACTTATGTCCGTTATACTCACTCTTTCGCTCAATATATTATGTTTTTTATAATTTCTTGTGGCGAGGATTCGGCCTTGAATAGCCATTATGAATTCTTCAGTTTCAGGAAATATAGTTCCAGTCTTTAGCTAGTCATTGCAGTGAAGCTTGCTTGTCGACATTCTTCTGTTCGATTTCATGATAAAATCTGCCGTCAAGTTCTTTAAAAGACCATGTTAAAAGTTTGTTCTGATTGTAATGCTGAATGTCAGTCAGAGGTTGAAACATGTTGGTGCTTAAATTGTTAAAAGTGTAGTTTTTGTCGACCAGGCACACGGTGACGATGACGTGAAGATCTGTTGTTTTTCTGGAGAAATACTGTCTTATTACTAAAATATCTACTGGACCTCTTCCTCCCAGATGTCTTGAAAGCGTGACTCGCTCCATTACTGATCTTGGATGGTGCATTCTAAACTTTGTAAGGGACGTTCTGATCTTTCTGTTAAGTGATTCTAAATCGGTCTTAGACCATTTAACTATTCCAAAAGAATATGCCAAGGCAGGAACGACATAGCTGTTAATTGCTTTTACAATATTTTTTGAATATCTAAATTATTTTTTTTCTCTTTTTTCATCCTTTGAATGTCCAATAGGTGTTACAGACTTCTGCATATTACGGTAAGTAGCCAATGGTATTACTAAAGCTTCAATAGTTTCTTTTAAAATTACAGGTATCAACCCCATGGATGAAACAATAACGGGAACAATTGCTACGAAATCCATGCCCCACATTTTTTGGACCTCTCTTCTAAGATTCTCATATTTGGTACGTTTTTCTGTGTATTTTAACTTAACATTGTTATTCTTGGGAACCGATATATCTACTAGTAAGACTTTTTTCATTTTAGGAAGAATAATTGTTATGTCTGGTCTATTATGTTCTATTTTAATATCAGTTATGATGGTCTTGTCCCAATAGATTTTGACATTTTCGTTTTCAACTACTGGTGGTGGTTTGTATTTGTAATAGGGTTCGTTGTCGTTAGTTTTGATGTTGTATAATTTAGCAATCTCCAGATATACAATTGTTGCTATTCTGTTGTGCTGTTCAAGATATTTATTTCCAGCCAAGGAAGGATAGCTTGATAGAATGAATGTGTTCAACAGTTTTACTCTCAGTGTTACACATTCTGCATAGATCGGTATCTAATGTTTCATTATCATAAAACCCTCTGTTTCTGAGAATGTTTATATGATGAACTCGTTTACCCCCATCCACTTATTCTTACAAATACTTATTTGTTATTCCTGTTTAATTCCCTACAACGTCGGTCTCTCTTCTGTGAAGATTAAAAATTCATACGCGGCCCTATTAAATCCGGACAGAGCATTAGCAATTTCTCGTTTAAGATTCATAATTATACACGAAACGTAATTCCCAGGCGATACATTATGTATTAGCGGTTTTCCGACATCTCTGTGTTTCTCTGGATCTCCGAGGGGCAAGAGGAGCGCTCACAGTGTTTTGAAAAAGGAATTGCCAAGAAGTGTGAAAGTAATGGTTATATTAGAAATAGTTATCTTATTTGGTGATCAGGTAGCATTAAAAGCGATCAACTCAATAACGATCAATTTGAAGTTGGTTAAAGAATGCCTAGAGAAGCTGGTCAAATTAGGCAAACAAAATAAAGTCCTCCTACTAAATGTATTGGCAATGATTCAGTATTAAAACTAAAAGAACTTTGGACTTTCGGATAATACCTAAGGCTTGACTGGTTTATTTTGGACTTGCAATAACCTTCAACTGCCTAAGGAATGAGAATGAGGTTCCGAAGTTCTGTATATGAAATTTGCAGAATTTTTGTGTAAGCCCACCTTTCGAAAATATCTAGTTGTCTTATTTTTTAGGCTCCAGGTCTCGGATGCATAAATAGTGTAAAAAATTCAATATACAACTCACCATGTGTACAAGGTACCTCGTAGATTAACTCTTTTGCTTGTTTCAATGGTACCTGCTTTGTTTTTGTTAGGAAGTTTCTAAGGGTTGTTTCAGATTTGAAAACAGTTTTAATGTTATTCTTTTTGGCTATTTGCCTGATCTTTTCTGACGTTCATTTTATATATGGAATAATCAAGACAGTGAGAACATCCTCCTCAGGCCGGTGCAAAAACGAGTCAATTTTACTATTCATTAGTGTTCAATAGTCCATAAAGTGGTTTGACTCACAACTTAAAATATTGTCCCGTGTGTGGTTTTCTGTATACAGGGGTGGAACCCTGTAACTAAATAGCGGTCGGTAGCTATGAAGAATACTGTCCGTGGTCGTAGAAACTAAACGGTAAGGGACAGTATTCTTCATTACAGTTTAACAAATATAGGAAGAGATTTTGGGATAGAACCGGTCGCGCACACGTTAGAGAGAGAACGCATTCGGCGAAAGAGAGATGCAGTTACGGTACGACAAATCTGATTAAAGCAAATTTGCGGGCTGTCCACTGCGCATCGAGGGGCGTCTCTTATTTTATATTCCTCACGTCTCTAGCTATACTTGTTAAGTTGTACTACCGATTAGTTACCGATACTACCTATTTAGTTTTACAGAGTTCCAGCTCAAAAATCTCAATGGATCCCCATATAGACATTATAGACAATAGAAGTCTAAAACAATAACGCTTTATTGTACAAAAAGCCAAAATAGCTTTATAGGCAAAGAATTACAAAACAAACTTGAACAAAAGCCTAAAAAAATATACAAATAATAAAATATATCATACAATACAAATCAATTAAAAAAAATTACGTCATTAAAATTACAAATAAAACATACATGGGCATTGCAGAACACAAAAAAGGCGTATCAATAAAATTTTACAATAGGAAAATTGTAAATGGATATAATCATGTATCATGTAAGAATTATAAAATATGAAATATTAAATACTAGACCTTTAACCAGTGTGTGAGATGATCAAAATTTTAAAATTCAAAATTGTTCATGATTAAAACAAAAAAGTCGTTCACCGCATATAGGGCTCTCTCCAGTAAGCACGAGTTAAGAACTTTGCGAAATGCGGAAAAGAATGAAAGCGACTTGATATTCAAAGGCAGATGATTGTACATTTTTTTGGCATTGTACAGTATTGAGCTTTTAACTAGTTCTGAGCTCGGAGTTGGCAGATAAAGATCGTGCTCGGCATTCCTAACTGGATAGTTGTGAGATGGCCCTTCGAGAATAGCAGATATGTGCTTGCGGATTAAACAAACGGATTCTAAAATGAATAAAGAAGGAAGAGTCAGTATTTTGAAACTTTTAAAGAAATTCTGGCAGTGATTTCTACTGTTCAGCCCCAATAAATATCGAACTGCTCTCTAGTTAGTTTCAATAATATCCATTACGTTTTTTTAATTATTTTAAGTAAATTGAGTTTTGTAATATTACATTTTTGTTTCGTTACTTGTTGATCTATTATTCGTCTACAAATCACACGGCATCTACATCCTAAATATCCGCTCATACACTCCACCCACTTGCTTTGTGCGTTTACAAACAGCGCCGGCCGCATACGCGTGTAGCTCTTGTCTTACCGGCCGGACAATCGACCATTGTACCGTCCGATAAATGCCCCCAACTCGGCCGTATCGGCTCTATCTCCCCCCTCCCCCATTTCAGTTCCGCCCAATTTGAGATGTTCCTTGTTGATTTACCGCCAGGGGGCGGCTGGAGATAAGAGCCGGCGGCAACGTCGCACCAACGTCAGCAGGCGAACGCGCAACGCACACTGGATTTTAATAGAGAATTGATGACGGTAAAACGTGTATGATTTATGCAGGTGTGCCGGTCTGAAAATTCGGTTCGATTAGATATGGTTTTATCGAGTGGTATATAAGTTTAAAAAAGGTATATTTTAGTGGCATATAACTTGGAAGTTCTTTGAACTTATTATTCCTTGAAAAAAAAATCATTAGATTCTTTGAACTTGCAGAAATTAGTACACTTGTAGGGGTTAAAGCCTTTTTACTTTAATGTAGGTATACGTTGTTTTTTCAATGACTAAAGAATACAAGAACCAATAACACCCGAGACCAAATTGTTATCATGTTTTCAAACAGTGTCACACCACCTATTTTTCTTAATTTAACTGCTTGAAAATACATTTATATTTTTGAAAAATGTTTTAACTACACCCATGGCGTATACTTATTCAGATGGTATCATACTAATTAATTATTAAAAAAACGTACTAAAATTGTACAAATCTATAGTATCGACACATAGCACATATTAAAAACATATAATATTTCAAAAATAATCATCAAATTCAATAATAAAACGCTAAAAAAGTGGATTAGACGTGTGAGGATTTCATAGGTAAATATGTTTATTTACCCCCCTACATAACGTTCCCCCCCACCGACTCTTTCTTATCGTTGCGGTTTTTACATTCGAAAGCTGAACAAATTACCATTTGTAATAAAGTTTATACAAAGTTCATTACACACAACAAACTATCGCTAAACTTGTAGCTGGCGACACATCTGCTGTCTCGAAAAAGAATACACTGGTAACGGGACGGACGGACGAGGACGGTCCGACCGACCTACCGATCGACTGACAGACACAAGGACAGAAGAACGAACAGACGGACTGAAGTTTCACTTCAAATATGCATACATAGTGCACACACAATTTTTTTATAATAGTAAAAGACTCTAATCTATACACATTATTTAAGGTATACTGGTACCGAATCGAGTAGATGTCGGATCAGAATAATTCATCGAAATAATAGATTTAATTTGAAGTGCTCCAGAAAGAAGATTAGCACAGTCGCGTAGCTATCTATCTTCGTCTTTCTCACTGAGAAACGCGATCTAAGACGACGCCAGGAGATGTCGGTCGCGTTTTGCTGCAGAGACCGTAATTACCGACTCCTGACGTGCCTGTCGCAGACCTAGGATCGCGACTGGCTTATAAATCAGGCGAACCTTGCAGCGGTGTCCTCTTTCCTCGTCTCGTCTATCGATTCCGCGAGATTTATATTGATTTCGCATGGGGTTTAATACAATGACTCGTCCTGATCTTGTATGTTTTTTTCTGTATTAATTTCTATAATGATGACGCAGTAAATTTCAATAAAATCAAAATATTGTGTTACTTACATGTTATGTTGTTTTATGTGTTAACACCTGACTGTAATATTGAACAATAAAAAAGATTAGAAAAGAGAAACGTTTACCCCGTAGGTAAATGACTTTGCTATAATATTGTAGACTGATGTTTCCAAAGCCAATAGGTAGGAGTGTTTGGGCTGAAATCTAAATACTCCAAACCAATGGGCCCCAATTTATTTCAGGTTAGTGAGTTCAAATAGCGGTGTACCACAGGGATCAGTCTTGGGACCTATGCTCTGGAATGTACTTTATGATGATCTACTGAGGATATAAATACCAGATAAAACAACTCTAGTCGCTTTTGCAGACGACCTTGTCATTGATGCATGTGCAAGCGATGAAGCTGTACTGATGAACACCGTCAACTTGGCAATCCAGCAAGTTGTAAATTGCATGGAAAATAATAGACTCACCGTAGCTTCACATAAAACAGAAGCAGTATTATTGACCAAAAAAAGAAAAATATCCCCGGTGCATTTTTATATACAAGGAGCTGTAAGTAATTTTTTGAAATACTTAGGAGTGTGGCTGGACACCAAACTTAATTTTTCTGACCATATTAATAAAACGATCACCAAGGCTGAAAAAACTGTCACCGCTATAGCCTTACTCATGCCAAACGAAACGGAGGAGCTAGAGCATCCAAAAGGAGAGTGCTTGCTAGTGTGGTACACTCGCAGCTGTTATATGCTGCCCCGGTATGGCATAAAGTCATTAAGAATCGAAAACTTACACAAAGACTACGCAGAATACAACGTATCATGGCTATTAGAGTATGCAGCACATACAAAACGGTATCTGGAGAGGCTATAGGGGTTTTATCTGAAATAGCACCTATTGAACTGCTCATACAGGAACGGTATGATAGATATTATGGGATGGATAAGGATCTAGCGAGGACAAAACTTCTTCAACAGTGGCAGGACAAATGGAATACCGGAACATATGGCAGATGGACATACCAGTTAATACCCGATATTCAATTATGGTTGAACAGATCATGCGGAGAAGTGGATTACTTCATGAGTCAAGCATTGTCTGGCCATGGGTGTTTTAAAAAATATTTGTATGATCGTTGTAGGGTTGATAGTGCATCATGCACCTACTGTGGTCAGGTCGATGATGTCCAGCATACATTGTTTGCGTGCGATCGATAGCAGTGCTTTAGGGAATAATTCCGTATGGAAGCCGGTAAGGACTTCGACATACCCACATTCACATCATATACTTAGTTGAAGGGGAAGAACAATGGACGCTAATATATCGGATAGTCCGAAATATCATAAATTGTAAAGAGAGCGAAGAGAGACAAAGAGCATGATAAGATAAATCTAGACACCGTTTGCACTGAAGCAATGCGAGAGCGGATTCCAGTGTAAAGTGGTAGTTGGAGGAGGGTTTTTTTAGCCGGTAGGAATCTGGCACTACCCAACTTTGGGTGTCTTATGCAAGATTTCTTCCCACCTCAACGCAAAAAAAAATCAGGTAGAAAGCTACACCATCGAAAGAAGCGTACAACCTAGATAGGAGAATAGTTAGTTAGGAGGAGATAGTTTTTATCTTAGATAGGATCTTAGATAGGAACTATCGGAAACAAGGGAAACAAGAAATAACACCAGCGATTCACTCTGTCCATTCCATCGAAGTCAACTATCAATCCACATCCATTCGAAGTTGGTGAAGCAGTGCCTAGAGAAGCTGAAGAAATTAGACAAATAAAATAAAGTCCTCCAAAATAAAGCTAGTCTGCGTGTCAGCCCACCAAGGGATAGAAGACAATGGACACTTCACTAACTTGACTAGAACTGTTCTGCTTCCCAAGTAGAAACCAACTTAAACTGGAATGGGAATCTCAAATGGTCTAAGACACTCGAAGAAATTTCTCAGAACTTACCACCGAGAAAAATCAAATATTTTCCGTACTAATCAATTTTCGGATTGTGACGGGCTTTTAGCAGGAAGTTGTTAGGTCACATCAATGAGCGGAGGATAACAACCTTTCCAAACAACAGTAAGTTAGAATTTAAAAAATATAAATTATCAGCTGTAATATTCAAAACAAAATTTAAATATGGGTGAACATTATTTCATAATTTTAAAGCTCCCACAAATAGTGGAGTGCTTTAAGCCCTTATGGGAGACAAACCTCGGAATTCATTTACTGTGAACGAATTTGTATAAAGCTTTTTGCATTGTATTGTTAATAAGATATATTACAAAGTTTACTCATTTAAATTTGTTACTTTCACTTTAGTATTTAAATAAACACACATATACAAATGCATTACATACAAGATGGCTCCGTGTTCTGAAAAAGCTCTGTATCAGGATTCCTATTAGAGATTTTCACTCCAAACCTTTTACAAAATATGTGTTTAATGGTAGTTCACATTTCAAAAATATTTTTGTAGATATACAGGGTGAGTCAAATATATAGGTATCTATATTTGTTTAGTTCAGTGAATTTTCTATAAAATTCCGGTTCCAAAAATACTTTAATACCAAAGAGTATACTAAGTGGTTTTTGAATTATGACCACATCCATGAAGACGTCAATCTAGACGTCCAGGAACCTTCTTATGAGAACTTCTAATCGAGACGATTGACTTATTGTTAGTTTATCGCTAAGAAACCGCTGTTTGCCAGTTTTTTAAAATGATATAATGAATTTCACTTAAGGAATGTACATATTAACTAACGGGCTATGAGAAGGTTAAATGAAGCAAATCTTATGCCAAGAAGGCCTGCTTCGGAACCAGAACTTACTAAATATGTTGACTAGGCCCAAAAGCAAATACATGGTTTTAATGTAAAAATTTCGAAAAATGTTAGTATCTTCTTCAAAAGCGAATATTTCCAACAAAAATAAAGCTAATGAGATGATCCAAAAAATAAACTATCGAGAAAGGATGTATCTAGATGATAAAATGGTTTTTCAATTTCTTGCTGTTTTAACATATTCCACAGGGTGTTTCAAACTTTCACCAAAATATCAACATTTTGTTTTCCCTCGTATAATTAACAGATGGGGAGTTTCATTTTTAATTTAGAAAAAGATACTAAGAAGTCAAATAATTTGGCTACACACTGCTTAAAAAATCATCAAAATCGGCCCATTAAAACAAAATATATTAACCTTGAAAATACATCAAAGTTTTAAGGTGCCCATTTTTCGAGCCGGTGAATGTATTTCAAAAACTATACATTTTAGTCATATACTTTTCTAATGAAACAAACCTTTATTTTTTTACTAGAATCCAAAAATCAATTAATACATAGGGTGTTCCATTACAAAAACATAACTTTGATGTGTAACTTTTTTTGGAGACACCCTGTAGAACTCTACATGATTTTAGAAAATGATTTAAATTGACTTACATAAGCTCACAAAATTTTACTTCAATACAAACTTTTGTTCTCCTTGTAAAAACCGCGTCGTATATGACGCGCCACCCTGTATAATTCGATTTCAATCAAAATTTCAATGATTAGAATATAAGCAGAATAATTATAGCTTATGCATTAGATTTATTTATTTCAATACATTTTCTTAGAAAAAGAATTAAAAAAATCAAAAAATTAAGAAGGAAATAATTAAGAATTTACTAAAATTACTAAAATAAAAAATTAAAAGCAGCGAAAAATAATGGGTAAACATTTTAGTATTTTATCTATAAAACACAATGCAGAAGGTTTCACAATAATACATTCACAGTAATTGAATTCCGAGGTAAAAGTCTCTGGGCACTCCACAAAAATGCAAGAGAGCGCTTTATTACTTTTTTTCATGACATGTAATCCTAACAAAAAGTCCTAAAGCCGTCTTTTTGTGGTTAAAAGAAAAATTACTTACCTAGTGTTTCTATAGCAACAATATAAACTCCTATTATAACACATTATTTCAGATATACTATAATTATTGTAAAGTATCAAATAGAGCATTAGATACTAGCGTGTAACCGTCAAATTGGCAATCCTATTAGTTTATATATGTGCGTCTTTGATCAATCTACCGCAACAAATATTTGATGCTGTTCATCTAATATTGGTCGATATTGGAACGGATGGCTGGATAGATTTGGCTTGGTTTGCTCTGTTTGTTGTTCGGTTAGTAAGACCCTTATTTGGTAAATAAATACAAAATATATACAGTGTGTCCAGAAAAATTAACCATAAAGAAAATAAGATTCGTTTTTGATTTTGTTTCAGTATTCCTAGATAATTTTTAATACAAATATACAGAGTATTTCAAAAAACATGTACCATCTCTCATGGAGAGATTCCTCACGTAAAAATAAAATTAATTTTTTATACCAACATAGGTCCGATTCCACTTTGTTTCGTAACTACAGGGTGTTAAAATTTTAATATTTTTTCGATTAATATAATTTTCATCTAAGTGCTTCTAGCGTTTCGAATGAAATTGTGAGGGTAAAAGTTACTATAAGTGCGACATATTGTAAAGCTAAAAAATTGTCGACATATTCCCCAGGGACGTGCATATAGATTATCACTGGAATATTTTTCTAAGAAAAGCAAGTACGCCACTGTCTTTTCTCTTGTTAGCAAAGTAGTGTAAGCAGTTTAATGCCGATTAAAAGTTGTCTCTCGTGTTTATTTTTCGATTTCGGCCGCCGTGATGAGATATACGCAATTTTATTAATTTGCCTTGATCCAAGCCTAATAGCAACCTTTAAAAAAATTAATATCATTGACTTATTAATTTTATTTTTATTTCAATTTTATGAATTGTGATTAATAAAATTGCTTTTATCTCATCAAGGAGGCCGAATTCGACAACATATCAAGAGACAACTTTTAATTGGCATTAAACGGTCCACACAATTTTGATATCAAAAGAGAAAAAGTCAGTGGCGCACATGTTTTTTTTAAATACAATCCAGCGATAACTCATGTGCACGTCCCTGAATATTTGAACTTTTTAGTACATAAAACAAAAGAAAGTTATTTACCAAAATTTTTGTTAAGGTTTGAGTTTTAAAATGTAATTTTTGAGGTACATTTTATTAATTTGATTAAATATTTTATTATGTTTCTTAAGTCCGTTTAATACAAATACTTATTCAAATTGAAAATTTATTCATATTTTTGATATTTTATAATTGTAGCATAATCATCTTGGACTTTTATTTAATAAAATTGTTAGGTTATAGAAAAAATCATAAAAAAAGTAATTGTGGGAACAGAATCGCCGAAATTACAACAATTCCCAGGGAAATCCCTTAACCTAGCCCTAGAAACTACAAATTAATTTGAATTATATCAATTATTCTCGTTGTCTAATAAGAAGTTGGATCACGTTCTCATATCTCTGGAAGTGTGTCCGAAGATTTGACAATAATCTATTTTGCTCGTGGAAATTTGATTACGTGAACATGCCTCAGATAGTAAAGTTTTCGCCATACCTTATTAGCATTTCAACAGATTGAACAGGCTTTGGGAAAAGTCGAGCTATAAATAAACTAAGCCTAAGTTTTATTTTTACGTGAAGAATCGCCCCACGAGAGATGGCACATGTTTTTTGATATGTAATAGAATGTATAGAATACGTAAAGAAGTTACATAATATACAGGTATATGATTCTCTTTCTTTTCTTCAAAA
This sequence comes from Sitophilus oryzae, assembly GCF_002938485.1. Taxonomy (NCBI): domain Eukaryota; kingdom Metazoa; phylum Arthropoda; class Insecta; order Coleoptera; family Curculionidae; genus Sitophilus; species Sitophilus oryzae. The sequence goes on along the minus strand of NW_022147047.1, from coordinate 90,449 downwards.
AAAAATCCTATGGATATCTCGTCACTTATACTGTAAGAAAATCTACAAGATAAAATATTTTTTTGTAAACACTGTATCATTTATCCAACGCAGATCAACTTGTCAGCAATGATTTACTAATAAGCAAATTTACCTAACGGACAAAAAATGCTTAAATATCGGGAAGTATATCTGCCCGCCGCCGCCGCGCATCGCCGCGCCGAAGGAAAAAAAGGCCAATAACAAAGAAATGTTTTAAAATATCTATATACAACTATTCAAGAACACTTTAGTTTTATTCAACAGATACGTCTATAAAACCGTTGATGTTCTATTAAAATAATAATAATAATTTTACATATTTTTTTATAAATCCTAATCGACAAACCAAGACAATCGAATTAAGTAAAACCGAAGCACCGTTGAACCAATTTGAGAATGATTTCGAGGGTCCTAGATGCGATTTTGAGGTTGATTTGTTGGACCGTTATGCTTTCTCGAAAGCCTTGATCCAACGTTGCTACGGGGACCGCTATAAGCCGATCCGTCTTTGACTTTATAGGAGAGGGCTTAGATAGAGACAAGTCAATACAACCTTAAATAACAAAGCCTCAGCCCTTCTACGTGACGTCATTACTAATGATTAAATAGAATAATATCTGATACTAATAAAGTAACATAGAAAATTAATTAGTTTTAATATATATTCTTTTTTTACTGTTTAGTCCAAAGAAATTTCCACATAATTTACATATAAAATGACATCAATCTTAATTTCCAAGCCATCTCTGACGCTGTTTTCTTCAAAAACGCTGTCTCTGACGAAAAAAAATGAAGAAAAACTATTTTAAATTTTAGAAAGTTTGGCATAGAATTTTGGACACCTTGTATAGTTTAACATTATGATACTTGTAGCAAAGTAAGTACAGACCAACTATAGTAATTACCTAGTATAGTTTTCATTTCAGGACATTCCTTGTATTTTTAATATTTCTTTTTTAAGAAATGCTGAAAAAATATATTAATATATTAATTTATTAATAACTCTGAAACGTAAGGAAGCCAAAAATGCAGTAATATACAAGGTGATCCATTTAAAAAATATGTGTTGTTTAGACATTGTGAATGATCGTATACTAACAAGTATAAAGTGTAATTGAAACCTTTAATTTGTTCCACTAATTGGGAAGTTCTGAATGAAGCTTTAAATTAACTAATTATTCTATATTCTAATTATGCTTTTATTATTGATTAGAGCAGTATATTATTGAAAAGAGTAACGTATCTACGGAGTGTTAGTGATGGGGCTCAAGTATTTTAGCAAGTATTGAACAAGCGAGCGCTTAGTGAACCGCTTTTCTAGCAAAACAAATAAACAATAAGATACATCGAAGCAGACTAGCAATCGGACCACTTTCCAGACGAAGGATCTAAAGAGAAAGTAAAGAATAAAAAGAGGAGAAAAGAGTAACTGACGTTTATTGTTGTAAAGGAGTAGGATAGAAGAGCCAATTTGAACTCCACGAAGCTTCTTTTCAAAGTTTCAAGGTTGTGTCAATATTTTCGAAGCCTTATTGGGTCTTTGTGTAAACCCCCGGCCTAATTTTCTTCATATTTATTCATCGAGCAAAAGTATCTAAACTTTCAAACAGTTGCTTTCCTGGAGTTCAGTCTTTTGGGAATATCTATCGCTACTCAAACAGAAAGTTTCAAATAAAAACGTATGTTTTGTTTGTGCACTCTTCAGTTAAACACTTTGATTAGTTTATCTAATTCTTAATATACCATAGTTTTTAATATTCGAGATGAGAAAATAATAATTAAATTTATTGAAAAAAAACGGACCATTTGCAGAAACAGAAATCTAAAATATAAAAAAGACGTGAAAGCTTGTAAAATACAACTGCGTTAGCGATTTATTTCTTATAAATAAATGTGCCTAACTAACAAACACTTCTGAACGTTTCAGGGTGTATATAAAAGAATAAAAATAAACTATTTGATATACCTTTATATAATTGACTACATACACATCTATTAGCCCTTAACCACTGACATTAATTTTACAGCAAAAATAGTTTTCTGTGGATTTTATATTTTTTAATATAAAACTGGCTATTCGTTTTTACTTCTTGAGGCATCGTTATATATGACATATTTTATGCAAAGTCACCAATACAAGAAAAGTTAGAAAACCACTTTTTTATAGCAAACAAACTGAGAATTCGATATATCCCTGGAAAATCCCTAAATACAAACAATAAACCGTTTTGCATTTAGTAATCGTGCGCCAAAGTGACGGTGGAGTCTCTCAGACTCCATGTCGGCAATTAAGAGTTAAAACTGATAATTACGTATAAAAAAAAATATTTTTTATACAATGATTTTTACGTTAAAAATAATCCCTCTGTGTGTATTTTCTTTAATATTGAGTTCTTGTTCCAAACCTACAAAATTTATAAGATTCTGTTTTTGTTTCTGGCGCAGCTTGTTAAGGATTCTGGCCACGCAGGGTCCATATTTATTTTTTGTCGAACATCTCTCTGTTCATCTTCTATTTTTCGTTAATACACAGACACGCAATGCCATATATTATCCACGTTTCCCCCTAAGATTTATTTCTTGTCAATTTTCTTTCAGTAATTGAGAAGAGAGAAATCAAATAATGCCATGTCAGCGAAAAATTATCGATATGTTACTAAAATACAAATGATTAGGTCATTAAACTCTTATAGAAATACATGTATTTATATCCATATATTTTTTTTTTCTTTCTTGGGTATGATATTTTATAATAAATTGAAAGATGAAAAACTTAACTGTTCTTACAACAACAATAATGAAAAAAACAAAAATTTGTCATACAGAATATAAAATTTGTTATGTAGTATAAAAATAAAAAACAAAAAGCATTAAAAATTAATAATATTAAAAGATACACAACACAATTTTAAAAAATAGTCCGTTATATTAGAAAATGCTTATATATTAAAATATTAAAATAATAATTCTCATGTAAATACATTGAAGTCGTCTTGCTAGCACCAGTTTGTATAAATGAGTGTAAGTGAGTGATACCATATAGAGAGAAAAAACAACAAAAACCATAATTCTTATCACTAGAATAAAGTGCTTGAAAAAACCCAATATGTTGGAGCAAAACGTCGCATAAAAAAGTTTTCCCTCTATCAATTTATTATAAAACCTCATACCCAAGAAAGAAAAAAAAATATATATGTAGATATAGTCTAAATGGTTAAAGAAAAAAAAAAACAATTAAACATGTACTTATAGATACCTCTATTTTTATAAGATTTTAATGATATAATTTTTCGCTGACAAAGCATTTTTTTATTTTTCTCTAATTCTTTACTTTTGACCTCTTAAAACGCTAATTCACCACAATACACCAAAACACTTTTACTTTTGCAGTCGACGCGCGTTTCGCTAACCATGTTAGCAGCATCAACAGATGACTAAAGCTGAATGGTAAGCGAAACGCCCATCCAGCGCAAAAGCAAAAGTGTTTTGATGTATTGTGGTGAATAAGTGTTTTATTTATTTTTCGTACCACCAAAGGTTCCAACCTCGAACTGTAATTTTGACCTCCTGATTTGATTATTATTATTTCATAATTTATAGGGACATGATCTGCATCTTCTAAATAATTATTAGTGTTTACAGACGATAATAATGTATTACTCTTTAATCTTAAAACTATGTTCTAACATTAAAGAACATTAAAATTTTATCCACATAAGGAGATTAAACATTTGTAGAAGCTTTTAAAAAATATGTTTTCATTATTTTAAATGATTACAAGTATAAGCGATAACAAATAAACTTTTAGTTACTTAATCTAAGGCTTGATTTCGGGGTCATTCATGACAGTCAGCGCCCATTGGGCTTCCTGACATTGTCATTCCTTTCGTATTACGAGATTTTGGTATAAATAAATTGTGTTGTGATTCTCTATGCTTAAACATATTTACTAGCTGATCTCGCAGTCGAACATTGTTCTTTTTAGAACCTCTTTTAGCGCGAAGTGTACAAGATAGCTTAATAGCCGTTGCAAAAAACTCATCGCAACCTTATTAGAATATTTTGAACGGGAAAGAGGTAGTAATGACATTTTATATCCCCTAAGTGCTATTTAGGAGGTGAGTTTTGTTGATGTAAATTATTACTGTTTATATATTTATAATTAATTTATTTTTGTTTTCTAAAATATTTTTATTAAGAGAAAATATGTAAAAGTGGGCAACGCTGTGCCAGTCAAGCTCACGTAAGTAAGCAAGTTAATTTGGTATAACCTGTAATTACAAATTGAGACTTAATAATTAATTTATAATGTTATATACCTAGCAATATTTCCCTGGATGTTTGTATATGCATAATGGAGACCTGAGATTATGCTTTAAATGAATTTTGTTGGACGGTCCACAAAATTTGTTTAATGACTGATATAATTCTATACAAGCCTAGCTAAATTTCACGTGAATGTTCATGAATATAATACGAATCTCATTAAGCATATGCTATTCTAGTTAAATTTGTATCAGTAACATTTTCGTTTGTAATTAATTAATTTGCCAAGATTACATTATTTTTAAATTAAAATAATATTTAACTTTTATTAAGTCGCATTGTAACTTAAACTAAAAATTTTATATTTATATGGCTGTAGCTTTAATTCGTTCAAAAACTAGTAAAATCAATACAATATAAAAAAAAATTGTTGTTATGTGTCATTTTTATCGAAATTAATCACTTTGTGGCTCTATTTGTAGATTAAATAAAAACATATTAATAGCGGCAATGATTCACGTCAAATTCACATTGATAAAGGGCATTTTTAAACAAATTGTGTTTATCTACTACTATCAAATTAAAGTAGCGAAAGCATGTTTTTCGAACATACGGCGAACAATTACAAAAAAAAATTGTTGAACGTAATAATACAGGCGATAAATATGTTTTTTTTTCAAAGTGAATTATGACAGAGATTTGGACAGCTTTAAAAACATTTCCAGATAAATCAAGATCAAAAAAAAATATTACTTTTAGCCTCGTTAAAAACATTTAAAAAAATACAAAGTAAAATGCTTATTACCCTCTGTACTTTTCCAATTTACCATATCGTTTTAGAGAAAATAACATAAAAAAAACATAAAAATATGGTTGAAAATGAAAACAATATTATATTACCATAGAAACGCGTTTTTATTTTTAGGTCTTTTTTTTAATTTTGTCTAAAAAGTATATATAAACTGGATTGTCCGTTTTAAGGTGCCATTACACGGCGTGTGGCTTGCCGAACCACGCGCCTGGAGCGGCGCGCGAATCGCGGAGCCGGGACGCGTCAATGCGTATTTTCCCACTTGCAATCTCACGGCCGACCGAGAGACAGAGAACAAAAAATACATTATATAACTTTTTAACATAGACTATCGGATTAAATTGGGTTTAAATTCATACAATCAAATAATTTATTCCGCAACTTTATTTTCAGTGCAGTTTATTAAGATAACAAGATGGAAAGCAAAATCATCTGGTTAAATTAAATTAAATAAGATAATAATACTTTTTTTAACTAGGGTTATTTATGTTCAAAAGTTAAATAATATTTTTTTGCCTTATTTATGAAAATATAATTTTTTTTTATTAATCATATTTTCAGAAAGTCCATAAGGCAAATAATATAAAAAAATAATATACTGGGTGTCTCGTTTAAAAATAGAAGTCAGATTTCGAAAATGAGAACCATCAGCGAAACTAGTTAACATCACTGGATTCTGCGGAAAAAACTAAACGAGAACGAGACTGAGTTTTCACCTTTTCGATAAGTTATAAGATAACCGATATACGATGGAATCGAAAAATGCAACATTTTAAAATTCGTCCTGTATTTTAGGAATATTATTCTCAGGCAGCCGTCCTGTATTTCATTTCTATTTTTATGTGCATTATTTCTGGTGTTCCAAGTTATTTGTTCTTTTTCATATAGAGGTAAAAACTCAGATATAGTCTCGTTCGACCAAAACATGTTGTCTGGAAATATGTAATATCAATTATTCTTCGAATCTCCGTTTTTCGATAGATATGGTAGGTTACATAATCAAATGTATCACATACCTACTGTGTTCAAAGTAAACAATTTTTTGTCGTACCGGTTAATACCTGGCCGGCTATAAATCAGTTCATTTGTGATTGAACTAATCGCACTGAGGGGTAAATTGGTACCTATAATATATTGTTATAATCATCGGCAATTACCACCGCTCAAATTACCGCCAATAAACTAGTATAGCTATACAAATTTTAAAAAGCATAATTGCACAAAACTTTATGAATTAATATTCCTATAGCTGCTGTAAAATTTAGAAGTATAAATTAAGTATCAAATACAATTATTACACATACATAAATCACCTCAGCAAAATGTATATAGTGCTTCTCACCCTTCTAGTAATAGTCAACATTTTTGACATGTTCTACACCCATCGGGGTATTTGTATGTAACGTATATTATTATACTTAGAACTAATAAACTATATCTATCTATACGAGTATATCATTTATACAGCATTTAGAATAAATAATAATTTTAAACAATAACATGGTAGATTATATTGGTATACCCTGTATTTATCAGTAATTTTTATACCTAATTAATATGATATTTAGAGATTTTTAAAGCTAATATCAAATTATGTATGTTTGCATTAAATGGAGTTAATTAAATAAATTATGTAACAAATAAAATTAACTGAATTTAAAAGAATTACTGTCGCAACTTGTTACATAAATAGCTATTATATTATTTGGAACGTTTGAAATTGTTTAAAAACTTATCTGTGGCGTTTGAAAAAAATAGCATGTTTAATTGGAAGTAAAAATGACTTTTTGTGTCATGGCTGTATGTGTAAACGTACAGCCACGCCACCAAAAAGTGCCATTTTTACTCCTAATAAAACAATACACTATTTTCAAATGAACTTAGGGTGGCTGCAACGACGCCGACGTCCCGTAATCCTGCTGTTAAAACAAAAAAAAATGTTTTTTATATATATAAAAACCAGCTGGTATGTTCTAACCGCAGGATTACGGGACGTCTTTGCAGCCATCCTTAGCTAAATAATTGTAGTCTAGCGTCTTTTAATCGCATATCCTCGTCCTATTTCCATCCAGACCGGTAATTTAAGAATCTATTTTCGTCCGATGCATTTCATATGGACGACGTAACCCGACGTTTCGCTCGTTTGTCCCGCATCAATATTCAAAGTTTGTTCCCGACGAAGACCATTTATTATCCGCCGGAAAATGCTCCATTCGGTCCCTTAAAATGCAGCGGATTTAGGAACGGGCCAGACATGACTCCGGAGGATAGAGGGAGGTTAGTGGTCCTTTTTTTGGGCCACCCAGTTCTTCTAGGTCTCTTTGATATGCCGGGTAATAAACGATATAGAAATGACAATTTTTGAAAATGTCTGGTGAATATTTATATCTATATTACATTAGTCAAAATCATGAAGTCAAAACATCTAGAAAACTAAAAGGTATTTTATTCCAACGAAAATCAGTTTAATGGTAGTCTTGATTGTACAGGGTGGGTCAAATTCGACGCTTTTAAATGGAAACACCCTTTTTTATAGGAGATAGACAAAAACTAATATCGGTGTCTGGAGCTCAATTTTTGTCAAAAACATGATGGTGAAAACCGTATATCAACATCTGTTACCGTTTCGGAGTTACGGGGTGTTTTTCAAAAATATGCATTTTTAACAAATCGCTGTAACTTTTTTGCTATGGAAAATTTCGTATTTTTATGAAAAAATTTTCAAAGCACCTTTTTACGTAGAATTTTATAGTTTAAGTATAATTTTTTTTTAAATTAATAATAGAAGAATTATCAACAGAAAATTTGATTTTTTATATGGGACATATGCATTTTCAATTTATTGAAAATAATTTAAAATTACCTTTCCAAAAACATAACACACTTGATATTTTGCTCGCTTCCTCTTCGAGATATTGAGTATATAAAAATTCGCCCGCTTTAAATAAGTATAGTAATAGACATATCGACCGTCTTCTGTTATGGACAGACGGGGCAGTTTTTGATCATTTCTCGCGGAATTCATTAACACAGTAGGGGTGAAAGATACCCTCTCATAACTACTAAGTATTTCTAATTCTTGTCTAGATTATACGGAAGAATAAGGAACCTTTATTCTTCCGCAAATATATCCATAGGATTAGATCTATGGGCACTAAGTCAGGCGGTCTCGACGGTCAACAGCTGGGATCTTGGTTAGCTCTTCAATTATTCTTGAAATTGGCTGCAAAAATTTGCTGATAACATCAGCGTTCAGAGGCGGTGTGTCGTCTTGCTGGAAAAAATATGTTTTCGAGTTCCATCAAGGGCATATCATCAATAAGGGGTCCAAAGCCTACTAGTTAAAAGTGGCGATCTTTTAAAAATTCTGTATTTCAAAGGGGATTATAACAAAATATCAAGTGTGCTATATTTTTAGAAAGGTAATTTTAAATTCTTTTCAGTTAATTAAAAATATAGAGGGTGTCCCAAATAAAAAATCATTTTCTGTTGATAACTCTTAAATTATTAATTTTAAAAAAATTACACCTAAACCATTAAATTCTACGTAAAAAGGTGCTTTGAAAATGTTTTCATGAAAATACAAAATTTTCCGTAGCAAAAAAGTTACAGCGATTTGTTAAAAATGCACATTTTTGAAAACCGAACGGTAACAGATATTGATGTGCGGTTTTCACCATCATGTTTTTGATGAAAATTGAGCTCCAGACACCGATATTAGTTTTCGTCTATCTCCTATAGAAACGGGTGTTTCCATTTAAAGGCGTCGAACTTTACCCACCCTGTAGATTGTATGGTGAGGGGAAACTAATTCACCCAGACATTATGGATCTATTGCAGCCACCTTTCTTGGGAGTTCTCACTCATCATATAGTGTGAGGGCTTTGAAAAAATCCAATATCTAAGACGGTTTTACAGACGTTAGTTCTCCATCTCCGATATCAGTCGTACCAAAGATTATGGCACGAATGAATGTCATCTCGGCGCACTGTGAGGTTTTCAGGTGTTTTCCAATTTTTCCCACAGAATCTACATTTGCCGTTGTTTCTTGCTTCACTTCTACTGAGCTGTTTCTACGGAGACAGTGTCCTGTTAAAAACCACGTGAAAATCCCTTCTATCCCTTTGTGGGCTCGCACCCCGAGCAGGAAGATTTAATTTTCTTTGACTAATTTGTTCAGCTTCTCTAGGTATTCTTTGATCAACTTCGATGGCTACTGAGCTGATCGCTCATAAGGCTGCTTGCCTGTCGGATAAGACAGCTAAATTTCATGGTAAAAATATAGATAAACGAGAGCCCAAACTATCATTTCCATTATCTTTTTCGCATTCTTTCAATTGACATTTTAAAGTGCTTTGCCCGTCATTCGCTTTGAGAAAATCAGATTAATAAGTTTCTAAACGAGCTTTGGATTAGGAAAGTTAAATTGTTCTCTTGCTACCAAATTATCTTTTAATTCGTCTTCATTCAAGAATAGCTTTATCTGTCAAATTCCGATTAGATAAAAATTATGTTGTACAGGGTGAGTCTTAAATAAGTGCAAATATTTTCATTACCGTTTTTCAAATAAGTCCAAAATAATTGAGTTATTTTACTTTTCAGAAATTAAAAAAATATATAATTTTTTGCTTAAATTTTGAGAAACTTTTCTACTACTACCTATGTTGCCATATTATTTATATGGCAACATAGGTAGCTACATAGCGTAGCAACATATTAAGATATGTTTTTTTACTAAAAACTAAAAAAAAAATCAAGAAATTTCAATTTTTCGCGAAAAAATCTCATAGACGTGTTTCAGTGGTCCAAATATACTAGCCCTAACAATATTTGCACTTATTTAAGGCTCATCCTGTATAATTGAAGTAATAAAAGTAAATATATTTGATATCTATTAAACTTTTAATTACGCGGACATATTCGGCGCCGGGCTCACTAACTGAAATTTAAATTTCCCGCTGGGGATTCAGGAGGTAGCTCTGCTGTAAAAAAAATTGAGTTACCACATTTATTTATTTATGTTCTTATATTGTCATTCGTTTTTACATTTTAGTTTTGTATTACAAGTTTTTGGTTTATATAAATTGTATTATGATACTTTAAGCTTAAAAATGTTTACCAGCAGACCTTGGAGTCGAACTTTGTTGTTTATAGAATATGTGTACAAAATAGCTTAATAGCCGTAAAAAAACTCTTCGCAACTTTATTAGAATAGTTTGAACGGGAAAGCGCAAATAATGGCCTTTTATGCTGTTAAAAATGCAAGTGTTGTTGATGTAAATCTGTTTATATATTTATAATTATGAATTCATTTTTGTTTCAAAATATTTTGATTAAAACAAAATATGTAAAAGTGGGCAACGCTGTGCGGTCAAGCTTAATAACGTAACAAAAAGTTGATTTGATATGAACTATACAATACATATGCAAAAAAATTGAGTTAATTTATTTTCATTTAAGTATTCGAACAAAAAATCAAAACGCTAAAATTACTCAAAAATGTATCCTCGATATGTATACAAATGGAAATTCGGTAGTAGCAAAAGATTTAGTAAACATTAATTTGAACTGCTCTTCCAGTTGAAAATTAAAACCATCATCAGGCACATTAAATTTCAAAAATACGAACTAAAATTCTGGAAATTTGTTTATAAGGTAAACAAACGAAAATTTAGAACGAATTTTCATATTGTCTATAAAACACATGTTTCAAATAATAGCGAATCCGATGTAATAATTAGATTTTAATTTATTCTTTTAAAAAAATCAAACCAAACCAAATTCTTATTCTCTGTTCCTGTTGCTCTAATCTCGGTAATTAATAGTTACGCTCACACAGTTGGTTTTGATCCGCTTGGTTAGTATCGCTACGCTTGATCGTATTTGTAGATATTAGTTCGGCTTTAAACATCTGTGTGCTGATGATGTTAACATTGCTAGTGAAACCTATGGTCCAGAGCAAAAGTAAAGTGTTTTGGAGTATTGTAATGAATAAATTTAAAAAAATGATGCATTTTTTATCTATATATTCGAAAAGGGTTTTTAACGAGCTATTTAAAACACAAATTACCCTCTAAACGACTTGAATAAACTCAACTGCAGGAAATAATACTCGGTACAGACTGCTCCGTGCAAGAGGGCCGCCATTAAATTTTTATCTCATTTATTGGCCGATCTGAAACATTGAGTAGAATATATCGAGTTTTCACGGCGATCCTTTTCAGTTTTACTGGCCATAAAAGATTTGCGGACTAGCGAGCGACTACCTCCATAAGCCTTCCTTAAACTTTGAAATATCTATCATCGAAATCAGTCGTACCAAACTTGTTTGTGTCTCGGCACACTCAGTGATGAGGTTTTCTGATTTTTCACCATTTTCCTCGCAGAATCTGCATTTGCCGTTGTTTCTTAGCCTCAATCTAATTAAGAGACTAAGTGTCCTGTTAAAATTTCCGTGACAATCTGAAGATTGTTCTTACTTAAACCTAGAACATATATTTAGGGAGGATTACCAATCCAGGTTACGGTTGTAAAGATAATAAAATCTTCTTACTCTATGGATAGGGATAGAAGGCAATGAAAAAGCAAACGATAGAAAGCTAGCTAGAAAAGAAACAAACACTCCCCTAACTGGACCAGAATCGTTCCGCTTCCCAAGTGGAAACCAACTTAAAGCGGAAATGAAGAACTTGGAAGACTCCATTTGTAACCTGAAATGAACATCTCTCAACGGTCTAAGACACTCTCTTCAATTTTAATTCTCTTGAATGAACACCTCAATAGATTGACGCTATGAAACAACGGCGAATGAACCTCATAACTGAGTGCGCCGAGACGACAACCATTCGTGCATAAGCTTCCGTAGGTCTGATATAGGGGATAGAGATCTTCCTTCTGTAAAACCGTCTCAGATACTGGCTTTTGTCAAAGCCCTGGGACCGTATGATGAGTTATAACTCCAGAAAGGGAGACAAAATTGCGGTGATTAACTTTCCTCATTTTACATTCTATAGTCTGTCCAACGACAAGATCCTTGACAGTGATAGATATGTCTGTCATTTTAATTTCAAAGCAGTTTATTTTATTCTACAAAGAAATAAATTGGTACAATTGGAACACATAGCAGGATTTAAAATTTGAGTGACAAGTGATTACTTCAAAATATTGTGAAAAAAACCTGCCTAAAACTGAAAAAATCTAATCGAGTTATTTTATTTAAAAAAAAAATTATGGTATGGGCTAATACAAAAGAAACAAGTGTGTATTTTAAACAAAACACCACATACCAAAAAAAAAATATAAAAAAAGGACTACTTCTTACTTTTAAGCTATAAGAAACATTTATTATTATTTAATAAATGCAAAGCAATTATATGATAAAATTGGTAAATATTTACCAATATAACTTATGTACAAATAAAAAAAAATAATATTGCACAGGAATAAAAAAAGACAACATAAATAAAACAAAATATTTTATTAATAATAACACTTACTGAATAAGTTCATTAACTAACTTTAATTCTTTTTAACCAATACCTTTTGACATTATATTTCTGCAGTACTAAAATCTATTTACCTATCGTATGATGTTATTTTACGGCTACTCCTGATTTTAGTACCAAATACCTGATGGTATACAAACTTTACTGATGGTAACTTTATTGATGTATAAAACTCTCTGTCTGGGCACCAAATATTAACTATAAACTGTGCACTGGGTCTACAGTTCATTTTCCCTCGATTTTTTCTCCATTTAACTTCAAAAGACATAAAACACACGTAATAACACGAACCAAAATGCAAAAATAATTTGCAAATGTTTATAATCTTCTAAAACGCAGGTTATTTGACATAATTTGAGACAAATTTATAACCTATAATTTGGCAAGACTTTGACAAGCCTCAAAAATCTTAAGGCGAGTTCATACGCTTTAGCGTTCATGCATCGTTCATTGTTACGTTACTCCAATAATATTGAAATATGGTCTGTAATTTTTGCAATAAACCAATAAAACCGCTTAAAAACAACAAGAGGTGATGGACGACGGATTTATTGATAAACTCATTCATAGTTAACTTAAAAAATATTAGAAACATTTTTTAGTAAAATGAATAGATTGGTATGGACGTCATCTGCTTTTTTAGAGTGATCGTCTGTCGAACTCTTACCTGAGAAAAAAAAACAGAGTATACAAGCCTGTGTGTATTACACTAAATATTACTTTTAATCCTGCACATTCAATTCAGTATCTCAGTTGATATGTATTGAAATTGAGTATGTATATTATAAGTAGACAAAATAAGCAAAAATCATTTTACTATTAAACTCTCCCCTCTATCTTTTTTCAACGAATACTAATTGATAGTCCAGCTTCATATGGACTCCTTTGAAATTATGGAACTGTCGGATTCGATATTCTGGCATTTAATTTAGCCAATTGTGTTAGGTCCTCTTTCATATGTCACTGCGTAAAATTGTTTGCTGCTCCATAACGCTCAGTGCTTAACGATAGACCGAACGATATTGCGATGGTCGCTAGCGATAACCGCTAGCGATATCGTTTCGGTTCTTCCACGCTAAACAAATTAATGGAATGCAATTAGCGGCTGGATGCGCGGTACTTCGTCTATATGTTAATTTCATATTGCTGTTTGATTTTGCAACACAAAGACATGAGGGAAAATTGGATAATTTGAATCTGTGTTTTTATACTACTGAAGAGTTATCTATTGTCGAATTAGGTAATTTGAGATTATTAATCTAAACATTTTATAACAAGTTAAAATCGTGTATGGAAAGAGACTAACCATATGCATTGACTTGTTCTGATGCATCAAATACAGTATGTCTTCTGATTGCCTCTACAGGAGGAAGAACTTTTTATTACTGACAATTTGAGAAAAAATTAATTCTTCATTAAATTTTTTGCTGTTTCTGTAATAGTTAGTCCCGTTTATACTTTTCCTAATTTCCATACCGTTTTAAAGAAAATTAAAAAATACATGAAAATATAGTTGATTTTTTCAGCCGTAAAATCAAACAGCATTTCATGCCAGTTACGGCTGGGCACCCTCCAGAGAAATCCTGAATTATGACTCTTGGCTACGTATTAATTTTTATCTGCTTTTGATGTAGTAAAAATGACGTTTTCTAATTCTGTTTACTTAATATTATTTTGTTGTGTTTAAAAAATGTGTTAATTATCATTTTTTTTAGAAAATATGTAGGTATTTAAGTAATCTACGGGAACATAGTTTGATAATTAAGTCTATGAAATTTATTGATAGAGTAATTCGTGTTTTATTCAAAAAAAGTGTTTTTTAAAATTCTTTTTCTTTAAAAAAAACAAAAGCCATAAGCGCCCCCTGGGCTCAACCCCAGCCCACCCCCGGATAAATTGCTAGTTACGCTAATGATTTCATGGGCAATGGCCCAGCTAGGTTCCCATTAGAACACCGAAGTTAAGCGACGGAAGGCGATACTAGTGGATGGACGGGTGACCGGTTCGAAACTCTGTATCGTGCTGTTGTCCAAAGGCAAAAGTGTAAAATCTATTAACACACACTCCTCATTCACGCCGGTTCGAGGCCGAATGAGATCGGATATCTCGTAAGAGTCGATTTAGACACTTGCCAAGTCGGTAGGCCATAGGCGCCGAGGACCACGGTTCGGGTTCCGCGTAAACAAAGTAGGCCCCGTCCAGATTAGCCCTGGCAGCAAAAGGAGACGTTAACTAAAATCTTTACTTTACTTTATATAATTTCGATTTTATTCTTTGATATACAAGGTGTTCCTTAATGATATGCTAATATTTAAGGGGGTGATTCTATAACATTAGATATACCTATTTTGAAAAAAAAAATAGAAAATTTTACCACCCTTTATCTGAAACGTTAAGATGTTTAGGACTTATATTCATATGAAGTTTTTTTCTTAGAATAGGTCCAAGAATCACATCCTTAAATATCAGCATGTCATTAAGGAACACCCTGTATGGTTATTATTAATTTTTATTAACATCATATTTTTTTGCTGTTGTTAAGGAGCGTTCACTCCGGCTGAGCCGCGCAAATCATTTTTTTTAACATATACTTTTGTGCGCGCTAAAAAAAATACACTTCAAAAGTACATGTTAAAAAAATGTTTTGCGCGGCGCAGCCATGTGAACGCACCTTTGAAATATCACATTTTCCAATAACAATTATCACTCTTACTGTAGCATGGAACTAAATAAATTTTGAGCTTCTTTAACATTTCAGAACAGCAAAAAATATGACGTTAATTAAAATTCTATCAATAACAATCTATCAAAGAATGAAAACGAAATTATATTTACCTATAAAACGGTATGGAAATTTGGAAAAGTATAAGGGGAATTAACCATTTTAGAACAAGCAAACTTTTTTACGAAGAATGCATTTTTCTCAAAATGTCAATAATAAAAAAGTTTTTTCTCGTATAAAGACAATCCGGAGGCATACTGTAGTTGTGTAGTTTTTCAAACAATATTTCTTTGGATAAAATTGTTTTCCTCTCCTGGTTTTGAATCATCTGTAGTCGTGAAGAGCTTACAGAGAATCAAGAATTGCTTCAGCACACTGTGCACGCCCTGATTTATTTTTAAATCCCCCGTAACTCCGAACTAAGGAAGTTCCACAGATCTGGCGAGAACTTAACTTATGGAATGAATTTTAATATCCAGTCCGCGTTTCTCCTTGGCGTATCTTTGCCCCCTTCTTTATTTTCACAATGTCGCTCTCTCTACTGGAACAACAGAGCTGGAGATGCTTCCAGTGGCTTTCCACTTGACATATCCTAAGTTATTTGTTCGTGGCCTTGAGTATACGTGACGTATAAGATAAAAAAGTATGTTGGAAGGTCATTTAAAAGAGTTTATTTCTTACTGAATTAATATAAACTTACACCGTCTTGGTTGCGCCAACCATAAGTAAAGTCATAACACCATTAACGGGAACTAAGATGCCAGAATTCCATCTACATTTTATAGGTAACAAACAATATAGAGATTTTGAGTAATAATATAAAATTAAAATGGACTTTTCTCAGATATAAAAATATTTTTTATATTATTATATAGTATATATTATACTAAAAATATTTCGATATTTTGTATTATAATATTTTGTATATTATTCCATTTAAAATAAACTTTTTAGATTAGTTCAACTACGGTAGCGAGCATAGTTTTAATCGCCGGTTTTGCTAGTGGGGCATAATTGGAGCCATTTCGGCTATAACGAAATTTTTTAAAGGTACATAATTATAATTTTAGAGCATGTCCATAAAACATTTAATCACAGTTGATTAAAAAAAGTATACCATTAATATTAAAAATTATATTTTATCCTCTCATAGTATATGTCTATTTGATTTTTTGATTATGTACCGAGCACTTTGTTTAGTCACTTTATTCGTCGAACTGCTTGAATTCATTTTTGCTTTTAATCAAATCGGTGTGAGAAACTATGAAGCTATAAAATGTTGTTTTGGAAGCAGGGCCGGATCTACCTAAGGGCTGTTTGGACTGCAGCCCAGGGCCCCGAGGTTACAAGAGGCCCCCAGACCCCGCTAAAAACAAGAGACCCATAGGTGGGAACTGTTGAATCGTGAAATAAAATTAAAATTCACGTTAAAAAGTTTAAACCAGGCCAGATGGTCTTGCCACTATGATGCTGTCAAAGCCTTAAAAAATAATTATGATGAGATTATGAAAATTTTCGAAAGTTTCACCGAAAATGAGATTGAGAAAGTTGATTTCCGGAAAGAGGCACGAAATTTATTCAATAAAATGGCGAAACTTGAGGCTGCAATTTTGATTATCTTTTGGGAAGAAGTTTTGGAGAGATTTCATTTAGTTAATAAAAAAAATACAGAGCCCTGGTTTAGACATTTGTGAAGGCAACAAGTTAATTGTGTCATTAAAAGACTTTTAGAACAACATACGACACCAATCAGATCAAAAGCTAAAGGAATACGAAGAGAAAGCTAAAAAATTAAGTACTAGTGTGGGAATAGACTACAATGACATAAACAAGAGACGCATTACTCCAAAATGTTCAGATAAGTCTACAGGTGAATTCTCAGTATATGGCGCCGGCGCAGAAAGATTTAAAAGAGACACGTTAAACGTTGCGTTGGATAAGCTGATTATGGATTTAAATAAAAGGAGCCAAGTCTATATGAGACTTCTAGCAAAAAATTCAAATTTTTAATGGATTTGCAAGACAAAAATATCGAAAACATAGATTTGGAAATTGCTCGTCATATTATTGATTACTATCCCGATGACGTAGACGAGCATTTAGTGAATGAGTGCATTCAATTAAAATCGTACTTACTCCAATCTAAGCCAGAGTACACCTCTTGCAGTGACATTTTATGCTCATGTATGAAAATAAACTTATTGACGTGTTCCCTAACTGCTATACCATTTTAAAGATTTTTTAAACACTGCCAATCATTAGCTGTGAAGCAGAACGCTCCTTCTCCAAGATGTCCTATGTAAAAAATAAATATAGGACAACAATGTCAAACCATTGACTAAATAATTTATCACTTCTTTCTATAAATTGTGATCTAACAAAAGACTTGCAATGTGATGACAAAATAACTGTCAATTTCTGTGACTGCAACCTATCAATTTCTTTTACTAATTCATAATAAATAAATAAAATTGTTTTAGTTTTTTTGTTCTTATTATAATATCACTA
This sequence comes from Sitophilus oryzae, assembly GCF_002938485.1. Taxonomy (NCBI): domain Eukaryota; kingdom Metazoa; phylum Arthropoda; class Insecta; order Coleoptera; family Curculionidae; genus Sitophilus; species Sitophilus oryzae. The sequence continues at coordinate 72,616 of NW_022147047.1, read as the reverse complement.
TTTCGGTTTTCTCTCACCCAAAGGCTGCTCTGGAAGAGATTGCTACCACAGCAATAAGGTCGCCTTTTGTACAACTAATACTCTCGTATATTTAAGTAACATTTATGGTTTTTTTGTGCAATAAAGAATATATAATAATAATATATCATTATAGAAACAGTTTTTTGACATGGCTATTAGTTGAGTACTTAGGTAGGCCCCTAAGTAGTTTCCGCCCAGGGCCCCACAAACTCACGATCCGCCCCTGTTTGGAAGAGTTGAATATCCGGGAAAGTTGAGTTATTGAACGTTATTGCACCCAACAACGCCCTAATTACGCTCTCTTTTACGCGATAACATTTTTTCGGCAATTTTATTAACATTATGACAAAACCACGATTTCGATATTATATATGTGATCAACATGACGGAGCGGCGCGGCGGCGTGAACTATATATTGATAATTTCAGATTTTTTCCGTTGAAGCGCTGCGGTCGAAAATTGTTGAAATCAACTGAAATGCACCAAGCCTATACGGAAGATGAATAAATGCAACATTTGTATCGTTTTGAAATGGGACAAAATATAATTAATTCAATAAGAAATAAAACTATATATATTTGGTATCAATTAAACTTTTAGTTACGTAATCGAGGGCGCGATATTTAAATTCATTGTTGCCAACCATGGACATATTTGACGCCGAGATGACTATACTTGTATTCATTTAAAACTTCCCAATATGGCGGACTTCAGTATGGGAGGCTTAAAAAACGAAAATCTCTAAACTGGAATCGACTGTCCTTCAAATCGTTAAAATTGATAATCTGTGGTAAATCCAATTGAATTCTGACACTTGGCTGACATTGACGTTTACCGTTCCTTTTCTAAATATTTTCATTATTTTTTGAGTTTTTATTCACAAATTCTACTTGATTTTGATCTTTTATTTAACCTGCAACCTGCAGTACTAATTATATAGTTATAAATAATCTTTTCACCGATCAAGAATTGACGAATAGGCTGGAAGATATTCAAAATGTGTAAAACGCTTAAAAACGTATTAGAAAACATTGACTCGTTCACAAATTCGTGAAAATAAATTAGTCCAGATGTGTGTAAAAAGGTCTCTAATAATTTTGAGAAGTTTCATCGTATCAGTAATTTTCAGGTTTGTAATATGTATATGATAATAAATAGATTAAAACTTATATTTCAGGAAACAGCGCGGGCATTACAGATTGTTGTAAATCAGTTTTAAAATATAAAGAAGGTTTAAAACAGGTTTAAAAGTTTTTTTTAAAAGAGAAGACCTAAATAAGGTAATGTTGGTAATGGGACCAAACATCAAATAACACTTGAAATATATAATTATGTACAATAATTGTAAGTAGTTTTTATGAATCTGTTTGATATCTATTGCATTGTTTTTATATTTCTTGAAATATATATTTTTTTACTTTACAGGATACATACACAAAGAATAATAAAAAATACAGTTACTCACTAAAAGCACTTAAGGTTTGTAATAGATGTAGTTAGAATATCAAACACCAAACCAAACCAAAAATTATGTTTTATTTTACTGGTATTCCTCACATTTGAAGGGAAAGTCATTTCATAAATAAGCGGGACATTGTATAGTACACTCTATATTAATAATTGTTTTTTATCCTATACTTGTTAGTTAACGCATCACTTACTAGGTATAAAATTTAGTACTGATTAACCTATAGTTGTGGTTGTGATATATTCTGATGTGTTTCTGGCAATTTAAAATAAGTTAATATTTAAACAAACATTTCTGGTTTTCCTGACAGGAGTGTGGACAGAAATTTAATTAAGGTATAATGTGGATAATGTTCTGATGATTACAGTTTGCATGGATGTTTTTGTATGTTGTTATTTTTAATAAAGTATATTTAATGAGTTTTTGAGTATTTCTTTTTCCTTTAGAGGATTGTGTTCTAATCTTTATATATTATAAATTTTCATAAATTATATCTACAAAATTTATTACCTTATAATTGTTTGCTAAATACTTTGTAGTTGATACAGTTTAACAGTATATAAAAGAACTATTTAAATAAGATGTTTGAAAATATATAGCTGTTTTTGCACACATCAATTCAATTTGTGATTAACTGTACTGAAATAAAAACAAACTAAGAGAAATGGGGTGATCTATCAACTATAACATGAAAAGCATCATCCTATTTCCAAGTCTTCTATTAATTTCACTTATTAAACAACTATAATTATTCAATAATCTTGATAATTCTAGGAACTCTCAGATATCGTCAAAACATGAAAACAAAAATTTACTTCCTATAGTTCTTACGTCCCTTTAACTGAAATATAAGAAACAGGGGAGTTAATATTCTCACTGAGAAAGTTTATAAAATACCTTTAAGTAAAATCTCTTCGGATCTGCGGTAAAATACTTTATTCTTATTAAATAAATTCAATAATCTATGTTTTTATTTATGACAACCACCTAATAACCTAACTTTAACGTCAACTTGACAATCCTGAAAAATATTATTGTTAACCAAAGTAAATCAATTTCTGAATTCGCTAACGCCAACTTATTTTTCATTAAAAAAAAATTACCAGTTTTCGTAACTAGGTCGGCCATATTGAGGAACTTTTAAAAGAATAGTACTATAACTGGAATTTAAAATTCCCGCTGGGGATTCAGGTGGCAGCTTTGATGTAAAAAAGTCAAGTTGCCACATTTATGTCAAGTTGTCATATTTATTTATTTCCTGACAGTTTCATTCGTTTTGACACTTTATTTTTGCATTACAAGTTTTTGGTTTAAATAAATAGTGTTGTGGTACTTTAAGCTTAAAAATGTTTACTAGCAGACCTTGCAGTCGAACATTGTTCTTTTTAGAACTTCTTTTATTACGGTTGTGTATAGGATAGCTTAATAGCCGTTGCAAAAATTCATCGCAACTTTATTAGAATATTTTGAACAGGAAAGCGGTTGTAATGACCCTTTATGTCCCTTAAGTGCTGTTAAGAAGATGAGTTTTGTTGATGTAAATACTTACTGTTTATATATTTATAATTAATTTAGTTTTGTTTCCTAAAATATGTAGATTAAAAGAAAAAATGTAAAAGTGGGCAACGCTGTACCTGTCAAGCTTAATCAGGTGACTAAAATTGTATTTAATATGAACTATATGTTCCAAGGGAAAGTAGAACATAAGTTGTAGGGAATTTAAGTCTACAAAATTGTTCAATATTTTATTTAAAAAATTCGAAAAAACAAAATTCAACATTCAACTGAACGAAAAGTTTAGACTCTCTATTTTTTTTTGAAAAAATTTAAGCGATAAGGCTAATCCTCAAATATTTTCAACTTAAACTGATTTAAAATGAATAAAATATCACATTTAAGCCCTTACTACTCACCAATCTCCAGGTATTTTTGGTGTACTGGATCGTATTCGTCCCACACGATTGTTCTGAACCTGTTCCTCTCCCTCGACGCGGCCAGAACCGGTTCCTGTTTGTGGTGTTCGTTAGGATTCCTGCAAAAAAGGACTTCATTAAACTTTGCTCGGCGAAAAACTCCCGGATAATTAGAATTAAGGTTTTATTAGGTCGACCCGAAGGGTGCGGTTAGGCGTAAACTGGAAGTTTTACTATAATTGCGTTGGTGGTTGTTTAGAAAAGATTATACCGGGTGCGTCTCAAAAGTGGCTCACCCCCTATAACTTTTTTATTTTTTCAGATAAAAAAAACGAAATTTGGTGTGTTAGTATATGACATAAATTAGGATTGATTGACGTATTCAATCCTTTTCGACCACTTCCTGTTTCACCGGAACTTACTACAACTTTTGATTTTTAAATGGCACCTTCGGTTTTTTTACTTTATTGGATAGAAAATGACAATCTGAATAGAATGACATATCATATGTCAACTTTTAACATTTTCGCTTATAAAATTGTATTTTAAATTTCAATCAATGGCTGTGTTAGAAACACTAATTTTTAATCAATGAGCCTGGGAAAAATATGTTTGATCGTCTATGTTTTAGTGTCATGTCCCGGCCGGTAAAAAGATGCCTAAATCGTATTTTTAATCATATCAATTTTTTTTCAAATGGAACGAGGGTGGTTGATTAGCATATTTGGAAAAAGCATTTTTTACGATATACTTTGGTACCACACGCTTATTTAACCCTATATTACAACTCCGAATAAAATATATGCGAAAATATCAAAATCTGACATATGATAGGTCATTCTATTCAGAGTGTCATTTGCTATCGAATAAAGTAAAAACATACCGAGGGTGGCATTTAAAAATCCAAACTTGTAGTCATTTTCGATGAAACAGGAAGTAACCGAAAACAGTTCTAATTTATCATATTCTACCAAACCTCAATAACATACCTACCAAACCTCATTTTTTATCTAAAAAAAATAAAAAAGTTACTGGGGTGAGCCACTTTTGAGGCGCACCCGGTATAGGGTGTCTTTATTTTCCGTGATTGGTAGAACTAGACTTTTTTTTAATTAAAATCAGTTTATAGGACTTATTTAACTTTACAATATATCCCCGGAACCCAATCGGGGTGCCAGCCCACTAAACGATAGATAGTAATGAAAAAGCAAACGATTTAACTAGAAAAGGGGCAAACATTCCACTAACTGGACATGAACCGTTCTGCTTTCCAAGCGGAATCCAACCTAAAGTAAAAAAAAAGTCCTCAAGAAGCCTGGAAGACTCCATCCGTAACCTGGAATGAGTATTCTCCAGCCGTCTAAGACATTCAAAGACATTTCTCGGGACTTATGACTGAGAAAAATCAGATCCCCTCAATGAACACCACAGTAGAAATAAAGCCAAGAAACAATGACAAATGCAGATTCTGTGGGGAAAATAGGAAAAAAGGCCAGAACTGAAAGCGCCGAGACGACAATCATTCGTGCCATAAACTTTGGTATGACTGATATCGGAGATGGGAAACAAACCTCTATAAAACCGTCCCAGATACTGGTATATTTGTCAAAGTCCTGAGACTCTATGATGAGTTCTAACTCAAGAAAGGGGCACACAATAAATCTATAATACAATCTACAAATTTAGAATGTTCCCGGATCGTCTTTACAAGAGCAACAACTTTCTATTGTTATTTTTTCGAGAAAAATGCATTTTTTCAAATTTTTTTGAATATACTAAAATGGCTAATCCTTATTATTACTTTATTTATTAATCCTTATTATTACTTTATTTATTACTGTCATATTTTAAAAACTGTAATAATCTCAATATATTATATTGAAAGCTATTTACAATAATTTTTTTGAATGTTAAACTTAGGGTGGACAATACATTATTATTTTAAATAAAGCTTTATTCAAATACAAATATTTACCCATATTCAATCTATTGTTTATAACCAACTGAAATGACCACAAATCCGTGATGATTTATTTAGAGAAGGAACTGTGATTTATGTTCAATATTATATTTCAATAATATTGTATATTTGTTATATAAATTTGCTCATGGCCACAGTGCATGCATATTAAAGGATATTCTGGGACAGAATAATATATACTCTGTCTAACGAAAGAAAATACAGTCACAGTTGTTGTCTGTCATGGACTGTATTTTATACCTAGAACTTCCATCTCACAATTGATACGTAATTTAAAATAACATCGTTGCCAAATGCGCTTCCGTTACGCCATCTTTGGCGTTTGTCGCAGCCATGTCGATATATTTCTCTGAGTCAGACGACTTTAAATAATATATCGCTTACAACGAGCACAGTCAAAAGGTAGAATGTTTTCCGTGTCACAATTTTATATCCGTCAATATGAAATATTGCACTGAGCTTCGTTCATGTTACTTTGTATATTATGTTATATGCCACTGGTATTTGCTCGATACAATTTATTTCAAATGATATCTATATTTTTATGACTGGTTCATTGCTCTAACATTTTGGGAATATTGTCTCATTTAAAAGATTTAAAGTTATTTTTACTATACAAAGAAGTTATTTATTTATTAAGATTATTAAATCAAAATATCATAATTTATTCTTGTGTTATACACGTTTTATTGTTAATTTCACGTTGTATACGAGACACACTCATACAGCTCTAGTTGGCAGGTTTTCTCGCATTTCCTCTAATAGAAAACTGGAATAAATTTTCCTTTATGCTCATTTTCATCCCCTATAAAGCACGTCGTTTTTAATTTGCTCTAGAGGCGGCTGTTCGCCACCTGAATCGTTTTAATTTAAATTTTCCTCAAAATTCTCCTATAAGTTTTCACCATTTTAATATCTCAGGATTTTAGGTCAATTATGGCTGAGACAAGAAAGACATTTAAGCTGCGAATGGTAATTGAAAATTTGTTTTAATAATCTAGATTTTTTACTAATTGCTTGAATGCATAGACTTCGATAAGCAAAGACAGAAAGGCTGTCAAAATGGGCCTTCTAAAACCTAACAAATATCTAAAGCTGATGGAATTGACGGTCAAAGCCATCTGCATTTTGCCGAATGAAAAAGAAACGGCAGAAAACGAGTTATCAACTCAAGGGAGGAGAGTTTTGAGGGTCAGATCCTCATAACAAGAATTGACCTCAAATCCATGGAGGTAATAGAGAAAGAGAGATTTATTCTCTATTATAGATCCGGGGAAAAACACATCAGATCTAAGCAGAGACTAGATTAAAGAGGTAGAGAAGACTGATCCTCCAGCTTGACACCTCAAGGGTATCTCAGCCGGAGACAAGCTTCTAGTAGGAGGTAGATGTGCACTCCTCTGAGGAGGAACATCTGTTGTCAGAGAAAGATGGGAATTACCCTATCCCTCGTACAACAGGAAGATCGTTTTGTATGATGAGTTATAGACTTTATGATGAGTGACTCAAGAAAGGGGGACACAATAAATCTTTAAGGTCGCAGTGATTAACTCACCTTCTGCTCATTAACATACTTAAGAAAGTAATATAAATGATAAAGATTAACTACATATATAACCCCTTAATCCAGTAATATTACGATTTAAACCCGACAAAATTCAGAAAGTTTTGAATATTGGTAGGTATGTTGGGGATAGCATGAGGATTACTAAACCGAAAAGTTCCCACCCCTAAATAGGGTGCGTCATCCCCCAGGACATTGTTTCTACCCCCATTTTGAGTTTTTTAGATAATTTCGGTAACGGTGCATTTCTCGACAAAAATACCTTGTAAAATTGTATTAGACCTACAGGGGATACCACTTTAAAAAAACGCATCAAATACTTTACCTCTAGAGTGATGTGGAAATAAGTACAAATCACCCTTTTTCTAGGGGTACAGGAGTGTGAGAGAAGAACGTATATTAAAATTCTAAGTATAATTTAGTGGTTACTGTTTTTTGTTAGCGTTAAACATTAAACTTTAAATTAGATTGAACTGCAGATAGTGCTAGTCATAACCAACCCTTATATTTGTGCCCTATTTGCCACTTTATTATTAACTTTTAGAAAAAAATGTATTTATCTTTTTAATAGAGAATTTTATGAAGAAAAATTTTCTGTACAGGTATTTTTGTCGAGAATTGCACCGTTGCCGAGATTATCTAAAAAACTCAAAATGGGGGTAGAAACGATGTCCTGGGGGATGACGCACACTATTTAGGGGTGGGAACTTTTCACTTTATTAATACATATGATGTCCTGATTATTTCCACCAATTTTGAAAACTTTATGAATTTTGTCGGATATATCGCAATTTGAGCCATAATATTACTGAACTACCTTTAAGTAACTACATAAAATATAAACTGATCTTGTTAAAGAATGTATTTTTAGTGTGTGAAATCCGTCCCGTTGTTTTCCACCCTACCAGTTTAAAATCGTTTTCACAGGCACTTGGATGTTTAAAATTTAACACTTGGAGAGGACCTTTTCGGACAAGGAAATCATTTATCTCGAGCTTGCGGAAGATATATCGCACAGTGGCTGATGTTTTACGGTAATAAATAGATTTCCCGAAAAAAGGTTCTTTTGTTGGATACGATTTTTATGCTACGTCATTACTCTAGCATTCAAGAAAATAAATATTTAAAAGAGCGAGTCAACATTTTCTATTAAATAAAACATTCTTTTAATCTTTGAAAATACTAGAATTAGCTAAGTTCTTCAAATTTTTGTATTTTTTTACAACGTAATATACAGGGTTGTTCACCACATACGACACGAAATATTGTAGCTAAACGATTAGATTTTTACAAATTGTAAGTTTTGGGTTCGCTGAAGGACTATTAGAGCTACAATTTAAAAATATTTTTACAAGATACAGAGTGTCCCAAATAAATAAAAAATATCAAAGTTGTATTTTTTTTAAATGGAACACCCTCTATATTATTACATTTTTAGTTTCTACGATTAAAATATAGGTAAATTTGATAAAGGTTTATTACACTTAAACCTTACCGTTTTTGAAATATTTTCAATTTTGTGAAATTGCAGTCAAAATTTTAAGGCTTAATTTCTCCAAGGGTATCAAAGTTTTTAATACTAAATATTTACTGAAGTTTTTTTATTTATTGATCAGTTATTATGTTGCAATAGTAAAAATTATACTACCTTATACAGAGTGTCTAAAATTGTATTTTAAATAATTACTAGCTTTAAACGGCAATAACTTGTTTAATTTAAATGGAACACCATGTATATTTTATGAGAATTAGATGCACAATTTAAATGCCATCAAATTGTATTATATCATTTTTTACCTATCTTTTCAAGTTTCCGTAGAAAATGCATTTTCTTGTAATTTTAATTTCATTTATCAATATACCCATGGAATACTGACATTTTAGATTATTTTTAAAGATGTACCAAATTTTTAAAGAGTACAGATACTAATATTGTCGATATAGTTTGTTTATTTTATTAAAAAATTAAAAAAAAAACTGTTTAAATATTTGTTAAAGAGGACCAATTAATATGATTCCAGTATTCAAACTACATTAGTTGACCGTTTGCGTTGATTAATAATAATTACTCCAAATACTAAAATAAAATAAGTGTGGTAAAAAGTAACATCTTAAAAATGATATTTCATTTTTTGACAAATGCTTATTTATAACAACAGAGACATTCATTTTCATAACTTATTATTATATTGATTTCTGATTCAAATCCACATTGATTTAGAATAATTTATTAACGAACATAATTAAGTATGTAATTAATTAGTATTTGTGCGGAAATAATGGTGGTATATTTAATTAATGGTATACGCTTTTATAAAGATTTAAATAGTTTTATTTTTGCATACAAATGGGTTAGTAATATTATCATTTTGCTAAAAACAATAATAATACTAGCCTGTACATTTTGTACATTTGTTGCTTTAAAAACAATCTAAAATGTCAATATTCCATGGGTATATTGATAAATGAGGTCTAAATTATAAGAAAATGTATTTTCTACGAAAACTTGAAGGGATAGGTAAACAGTGGTATAATACAACTTGATAGACAATTAAATTATGCATTTGATTCTTCTAAAATATACAGGGCGTTCCATTTAAATTAAACAAGTTATTGCCGTTTAAAGCTAGAAATAATTTAAAATAAATTTTTAGACACTCTGTATGAGATAGTATTATTTTTATTATTGCAACACAATAACTGATCATTAAATAGACTTCAGTAAATATTTAGAATTAAAAACTTTGATATACCCTTGGAGAAATGAAGCATTAAAATTTTGACTGCAATTTCACAAAATTGAAAATATTTCAAAAACGGCAAGGTTTAAGTGTAATATAAAGTGAAAGTAAAGTAGTTACCGCTCAGTACATAATCAAATTTACCTTTATTTTAATCGTAGAAACTAAAAATGTAATAATATAGAGAGTGTTCCATTTAAAAAAATACAACTTTGATATTTTTTATTATTTGGGACACTCTGTATCTTGTAAAAATATTTTTAAATTGTAGCTCTAATAGTCCTTCAACAAACCCAAAACTTACAATTTGTAAAAATCTAATCATTTAGCTACAATACTCCGTGTCGTATGTGGTGAACAACCCTGTATAATCATTAATACCGTATGATCGAGAAAAAACGGCGTCAGCGATGGCTATGGAATGAAGATCGCTGTCATTTTATATGTTAATTTATATGGGAAATGTCATCGATGTTCATTTCCCATGCAACTGGACACCATTTTTTTTTTTCGATCATACGGTATATTCTAATAAATGTCTGTTAATTCTCTTAAACCTTAGTTAATAATAAAAAGAAAATATTAAAAATATATTATCTATTTTGTGTGTGAAATGTAAAACTCTGTCAGAAATTGACAACATTTGAAATTGATAAGAACAATAATTGACAAAACACTGATATTCCTGTAAAATTTAAAAAACCTGCGGAAAATTAGCAGAAAGAAAAATATGAAAACAATACTAGTGGAGGAAATAAGTGGGGGAAATAAGTGAAAGAAATGAAATTATAGGTTGAAAAAGGTAGTAAAAGTGCATAATATAACAATAATCTAAAGTAAAAATATTTATTACAGTTGAGGGTTGGAACCTTTGGTGTTAAACAGCAAAATAAAAACACTAAATCACCACAATACACCAAAACACTTTTACTTTTACACTGGACGCGCGTTTCGCTAACCATGTTAGCATCATCAGCAGATGATTATAATATTTGAGTTTATAATCTGTTGATGATGCTAACATGGTTAGCGAAACGCGCGTCCAGTATAAAAGTAAAAGTGTTTTGGTGTATTGTGGTGATTTAGTGTTTTTATTTTGCTGTTTAACACCAAAGGTTCCAACCCTCAACTGTAATAAATATTTTTACTTTAGATTATTGTTATATTATGCACTTTTACTACCTTTTTCAACCTATAATTTCATTTCTTTCACTTATTTCCCCCACTTATTTCCTCCACTAGTATTGTTTTCATATTTTTCTTTCTGCTAATTTTCCGCAGGTTTTTTAAATTTTACAGGAATATCAGTGTTTTGTCAATTATTGTTCTTATCAATTTCAAATGTTGTCAATTTCTGACAGAGTTTTACATTTCACACACAAAATAGATAATATATTTTTAATATTTTCTTTTTATTATTAACTAAGGTTTAAGAGAATTAACAGACATTTATTAGAATATACCGTATGATCGAAAAAAAAAAATGGTGTCCAGTTGCATGGGAAATGAACATCGATGACATTTCCCATATAAATTAACATATAAAATGACAGCGATCTTCATTCCATAGCCATCGCTGACGCCGTTTTTTCTCGATCATACGGTATTAATGATTATACAGGGTTGTTCACCACATACGACACGGAGTATTGTAGCTAAATGATTAGATTTTTACAAATTGTAAGTTTTGGGTTTGTTGAAGGACTATTAGAGCTACAATTTAAAAATATTTTTACAAGATACAGAGTGTCCCAAATAAATAAAAAATATCAAAGTTGTATTTTTTTAAATGGAACACTCTCTATATTATTACATTTTTAGTTTCTACGATTAAAATAAAGGTAAATTTGATTATGTACTGAGCGGTAACTACTTTACTTTCACTTTATATTACACTTAAACCTTGCCGTTTTTGAAATATTTTCAATTTTGTGAAATTGCAGTCAAAATTTTAATGCTTCATTTCTCCAAGGGTGTATCAAAGTTTTTAATTCTAAATATTTACTGAAGTCTATTTAATGATCAGTTATTGTGTTGCAATAATAAAAATAATACTATCTCATACAGAGTGTCTAAAAATTTATTTTAAATTATTTCTAGCTTTAAACGGCAATAACTTGTTTAATTTAAATGGAACGCCCTGTATATTTTAGAAGAATCAAATGCATAATTTAATTGTCTATCAAGTTGTATTATACCACTGTTTACCTATCCCTTCAAGTTTTCGTAGAAAATACATTTTCTTATAATTTAGACCTCATTTATCAATATACCCATGGAATATTGACATTTTAGATTGTTTTTAAAGCAACAAATGTACAAAATGTACAGGCTAGTATTATTATTGTTTTTAGCAAAATGATAATATTACTAACCCATTTGTATGCAAAAATAAAACTATTTAAATCTTTATAAAAGCGTATACCATTAATTAAATATACCACCCTTATTTCCGCACAAATACTAATTAATTACATACTTAATTATGTTTGTTAATAAATTATTCTAAATCAATGTGGATTTGAATCAAAAATCAATATAATAATAAGTTATGAAAATGAATGTCTCTGTTGTTATAAATAAGCACTTGTCAAAAAATGAAATATCATTTTTAAGATGTTACTTTTTACCACACTTATTTTATTTTAGTATTTGGAGCAATTATTATTAATCAACGCAAACGGTCAACTAATGTAGTTTGAATACTGGAATCATATTAATTGGTCCTCTTTAACAAATATTTAAACAGTTTTTTTTTAATTTTTTAATGAAATAAACAAACTATATCGACAATATTAGTACCTGTACTCTTTAAAAATTTGGTACATCTTTAAAAATAATCTAAAATGTCAGTATTCCATGGGTATATTGATAAATGAATTTAAAATTACAAGGAAATGCATTTTATACGGAAACTTGAAGAGATAGGTAAAAATGGTATAATACAATTTGATAGACATTTAAATTGTGCATCTAATTCTCATAAAATATACATGGTGTTCCATTTAAATTAAACAAGTTATTGCCGTTTAAAGCTAGTAATTATTTAAAATACAATTTTAGACACTCTGTATAAGGTAGTATAATTTTTACTATTGCAACATAATAACTGATCAATAAATAAAAAAACTTCAGTAAATATTTAGTATTAAAAACTTTGATACCCTTGGAGAAATTAAGCCTTAAAATTTTGACTGCAATTTCACAAAATTGAAAATATTTCAAAAACGGCAAGGTTTAAGTGTAATATAAAGTGAAAGTAAAGTAGTTACCGCTCAGTACATAATCAAATTTACCTTTATTTTAATCGTAGAAACTAAAAATGTAATAATATAGAGAGTGTTCCATTTAAAAAAATACAACTTTGATATTTTTTATTTATTTGGGACACTCTGTATCTTGTAAAAATATTTTTAAATTGTAGCTCTAATAGTCCTTCAACAAACCCAAAACTTACAATTTGTAAAAATCTAATCATTTAGCTACAATACTCCGTGTCGTATGTGGTGAACAACCCTGTATAATCATTAATACCGTATGATCGAGAAAAAACGGCGTCAGCGATGGCTATGGAATGAAGATCGCTGTCATTTTATATGTTAATTTATATGGGAAATGTCATCGATGTTCATTTCCCATGCAACTGGACACCATTTTTTTTTTTCGATCATACGGTATATTCTAATAAATGTCTGTTAATTCTCTTAAACCTTAGTTAATAATAAAAAGAAAATATTAAAAATATATTATCTATTTTGTGTGTGAAATGTAAAACTCTGTCAGAAATTGACAACATTTGAAATTGATAAGAACAATAATTGACAAAACACTGATATTCCTGTAAAATTTAAAAAACCTGCGGAAAATTAGCAGAAAGAAAAATATGAAAACAATACTAGTGGAGGAAATAAGTGGGGGAAATAAGTGAAAGAAATGAAATTATAGGTTGAAAAAGGTAGTAAAAGTGCATAATATAACAATAATCTAAAGTAAAAATATTTATTACAGTTGAGGGTTGGAACCTTTGGTGTTAAACAGCAAAATAAAAACACTAAATCACCACAATACACCAAAACACTTTTACTTTTATACTGGACGCGCGTTTCGCTAACCATGTTAGCATCATCAACAGATTATAAACTCAAATATTATAATCATCTGTTGATGATGCTAACATGGTTAGCGAAACGCGCGTCCAGTATAAAAGTAAAAGTGTTTTGGTGTATTGTGGTGATTTAGTGTTTTTATTTTGCTAAAAATATTTAGTATTTAAAATATATCAACACTTACCCAGTTCTTGCAAAGTTGGCAATGAATATTATAAACGATTCCGAAAGAGCTAACTCAGATCTAGTATAGTTCTTTGGAAAATGATTGAAGCCATCCACTAATGGAGCACCGAACATATAAGGTAGCTCTTCCCCATGGACAGTACCCATTCTCTGAAAAGAAAAAGAAAATTATTATAATGAATCTTTAACATTGCTGTTGAGGAAGAAAAATATAACTTTTTATTTGCAAAAATAAATGCAAACTGTGACTTTGAATTTAAAATATGATTTGTGAATTGATTAATAAATAATAAAAGGTTCTTAGATATTTTACGACTCACTTTACTGAAGAGTATCAATAAAGAAACTTATATTTATAAAATTATTATCATTAAATGAATCATTATTTTGTTGACGTCCTTGTTAACTACATTTGAGCCAATTAGATTCACGTTTTCGTCAAAAATACGAATTTTATTGATTGGCTTTGTGTTGTTGTGACGCCCTTGACATTTCCGCTGCGTTATTAATCATTGTGTCGGCTCAGATTATGACAGCGTACATTTATCACCCATAAGGACGTTTTCGACAGTAAATATTTATGGATTCTTAATCGGGTCTTGTTACTCTAACTGGAACACTACAGTTCCTTTGTTAGTCCGCTCAGTACAAATAAATTTATACTACGTTAATTACTGTCTAAATTTGTCTTGCCAGCACACAAGGTCGACTTTCTGAATAAACATGAGCGCCGATATGGCCTGTTTTAAGTAACACTAGTAAGACGAAGAACCCTTATCTAACTACTAACTTTAAATTGTATTTATATTTTAATACAAAAACGGGAATAGTATTTTTTTTTAAAAACGGGAATAATAATCTATACATTAAGTTATCAAGGTGTTGCTTGTGACTTGTTTACCGAACCCCGTGGAAAAAAGCGTTGATGATAATGTTGTGCAAAGAAACCTTTTTAAAAGCTTTTGTATAATATAATTTAGTAATTTTGTGTCATATCATCAATTATTTTGCTTTCTCTTAATGCTTGCTTAGTTGGGTTAAAAAAACGGCATCAAAGACGAATGGGGAATGACCATCGATGATAATTTTGGCGAGGTCAATCTCTAGACGTCATTTAGTATAAATGAACATAAAACTTTTCAAAAATTGATACGAAATATAGCCAGACTAAGAAATGAATGCTTCCAGACACACAAATCTATTTTCAAAAAAAAATTCGAATTTTAAGCTGTATCCATTCCACTTAAAAACCATTTTTACACAATATATAAAATTTGGAAAACGCATTGAGCTTTTGCTAGAGAATTGTTTACCAAAACCAATTGTAGCGTTTTTTTATAAGCATTACCACTGCGAACGGCAGCTTTTCATCGGAGAGCAGTCGTGGATAAGGTGTTTCACTAGAGAGAAAACTAATCAATAACAATAAACAAAAAAATATAGATATTGGGCGCCAGGCATGTACAGAGAAAGAAAACGCAGTTGTATATTACTTAAAACTAATGACTATATTTATTCATGATGGACTGTGATGGTAAATAGCATTGTACAATTTTAATAATTATTATAGTGGTTATATGTCAACGAAAGTGGTGTTAAGAATTGTACTAAATATCTATGAAAACAACTATGATAAAATACAAGACATGTAAAGTTTAAGAGAATATATGAAATGTAGCATTACTTTTATATGATGTTAGTGCAATAATAATATCTATAAAAAAGTAATACTATTACAAGGCGTAATGTAATGAAACATTCTGTACGATATCGTTTAAAATGTACATTAAATTAAGACTGAAAATTGACTGAAAATCAGAACCTAAATCTAGACTTAGCTGTTCTTGAGGCAATCCTGTTTCGAAGAGTAGCAGCGTGAGGTGGGTCATATCTCTGCACTGTCTCTCGGCTATCCTGTTGGCCAATACAACAAAAGGGGCCAGAATGAGTACACCATGAATCAATACAGCCGTAACTACTGACTAGACTGAGAAATGGGAGCGAAGCAGCATGGGGCTTACGCTGTATCCATACTGTGGCAATATGGGGACACTACCCGTACCTTGGAACACTACTAGGACCTTGGATAATGTCCGTAACTTGGACCATAACTAGTCCGTACCTTGGACCCTAAAAATACGAAACTCTTGTTTAAAATCAAACAAGGTCTAATAAACAAAATGAACCTACCTCGAATTACTTCCGAGGGCTCACTAATAAACAAAGAAACTGTCCTTTCTTTCATGTAACATTCTGGAGGACAAAAGAAAAGGGACGCCAACGTGCCAAAAAAATACAAATACAAGTTAAGTTGGGACATCCAAAACTCTAAAAATATGCAGTAATAATATCGAATCTAAAAGGATAATATCTCATCTTTACCAGTTGCTTTGAAATAGCAGCTGATTCAGATTATACAGCAAGATTTAAATAATCACCATTTCTAAAAGCCGGGATGGTTAGGTTAGGCTACAGAGCGCTAAAAGCAAAAGTCAGTCGACAGCACAGAGAGTTGACAGAAGCGATGTTGACAGCGCCTCCACAGAGCGAAACAGGGTTGTGTCAAACGATAACAGGGTTGGCGACTATGGAACGTAAAAATTACGCCAAGTGCGTCAATTAAATTATCCGGCTTGAACGATAGGGAATCCGGTGATGATACGCCAGACATCATATATCATATACAAAGACATGTAACGAACTAAAAACGTTACACAATTAAGGAGGGTGTTGACATAATGTCCATGAACGTTATATCTATGTTTTTACGTGTTTCAGCTCAGTAAAAGTAAATATAGAGCGTGATAGTTATCCGCCTAAAGTGTAAGTATGCCACTGTAAACTGTAAATGTCGTTTTCTGGGTCTTTTTTCCAAACATTTAATTGCATTTTCATGCAAATCGCTATCAAAACTGCATTTTATACGGCTCCAGCAAATAAACAGAACACATTTCTAATAAAGTTTCGGTTAAGCTATTGCGACATTAAAAACTGCTTTATTTCCATTTTGCGTCATAGACGGGGCAGGGCAATGGAATTGATTGCCCTAATTTCGTTTAATGCATCACGCTAACATCGCGGACCCGTTACCGAACTTATTCTCGCCAAAATGCACATTCGCTTAACGACACAAACTCAATCACCCGCCGATGTGATTCTCGAAACGTACCTTTTTGAAATTTACTGGGAAGTTACTTCCTGAGGGAAGTAAGCTTTTACTTTACTCCCTTTTTCTACTTTTTTTTGCTAAACCGTTTTTCGTACAAGAGTGCAATTTGGAAAATAAATTGAGCACTTTTAGTCAAATAATTTTCTTACATTATGTTCAAATTGAAAGTTTTTTTGTTGAATTTAATATTAATTTTGTATTTTAAATTTCTCTTTATAGATTAAAAAAACCTAAAGTATTTTAAGTTAAGGTCTTCTTTTTGCTGCTAAGGTTAATGTGCTAATCTGCTAAGGCTAATCCATATTATTAGTCTTCCATACACCAGAAAGTCCGGTCAGCGGATTAAAACTCAAAAGAGGGTTTTTGTTTGTTTGCAATTATTTTGTTAGTTTACCTAGTAAAAACTAAAACTACAAATAATAAATGTCAATCATATCACAGTATATTATGAAATGGGTAAATACGTTGGCAATAGGATTGTAGGTAGTTCTTGAAAAATTATATTAGGAAAATAAATTCTAAAATATTTAATTATATTAATTCATTTAATTTATAATTATTTATTTAAGTTACATTAAAAAAGTTTTTGCTTTGTTTTATAAACATAGTCTTAAAGAAATAGAATGTAGAATGGGCGAAAGGGGGGTTAATCACAGCCACCTTAAAGATCTATTGTGTTTCCTTTTCTTGAGCTATACCTCATCGTACAGTCTATAACTCATCATGCATGGGGATTTTCCTGTTGAGGGGGTAATTCCCATTTTCCTCTGACAACAGCTGTTTATCCTCCGAGGAGTGGACATTTACCTCCTACTAGAAGCTTGTCTCCGGCTGAGATACCCTTGAGGTGTCAAGCTGGACGATCAGTCTCCATTTTCTCCACCTCTTTAACTTGGTCTCTCCTTAGACCTGATACCAGTATCTCTCTTTCTCTATTACCTCCTTGCAACAAGATATCCTCCTCTAACCACAGATATTCATTCAAGGGTATACAACCTCCCACGGTTGGGGTTTAGCTGTCTGTCCCCTCACAGTCAAGGAGCTTGTCTCTGGCTAAGGCACCCGTGAGGTGGAGGCTAGAGGATTAGTCATTTTTTCCACCTCCTTAACTTTGTCTCTTCTTAGACCTGATACCGGTGTTGTCCCGAATCTATAATAGACGACATATTTTTCTTTCTCTATTGACTCCTTGGATTTGAGCTCAATTCCTATTGTGGGACCTGACAGCGAGATGCTCCTAAGACCCAGAAAATTGCCAGAGAGGATTCCCCATAGCACCTGACTACCCAGTGAGCAAAGTTTTGTCACATTTAGGGAACATTAGGGAACAGTTACGTATCTGCGTTTTATTGTTTTATAGCAGGCAAAAGATAGGCCTGCAAACAACGACATCACTTAGAACGCATTTCTCTTAAAGGAATAAAATGCTCACTTGGTAGGAGCTTCCCCACCAACGATAAGGTCTCTTAGGTATCTCATAGAGGAAGACACAAGTAGAAGATTTGCCATGCACCTAACTAAACAAGTAGAAGAATAACCATTTAAAAAATCCGAAATGAATTTATAAAATCTGAAATTAATTAAATTACAATAATTTCATTACACCCTTAAGGAACATATATTTACAACACAATACTACATAGCTCTATGTATTCCACTTTCTTATTTACCCTAAAATTCAAACGCACACGCAGAGAGGGTTAGGCGTGGGTAGAGTTGACATAAATAGATCGATCCGATGTAACAATATCGTCAATCAAACCGCCGGCAGGGCGGGAGACTGTTAATTACGCCCGGTAAAACCGGGCTTTCTAATGAAGCTTTGTGCGCGAGATAACTAATTAGGGAAAGTTTACCCACCTTACCATATAACTAAATTGTTTAACCTGAAAATTTGAACGCGCGCTATGAAGATTTGATTAAACATAAACTCTCCCTCTCATATTTCTAGTCTAATAGATTTTCACTAGATTACACTGGGAGTTTTATTGATCATGTTAGACAATTTAGAGGTTGATTTTTCAGACAATTTTATATAAAAATGTCAATATAAATATACAGGATGGTCGAAATGAGGAAGATGCATATATTTTATTTTTCGCCAGAAACTGTTCAATTTATTAGAAAAAATATGTGTAAATGCAAAAAAAAACTTTTTTCTTGAAAGCAGTACCACGATTTTATAAAACGGACCATTAAAATACTATGGATAACGCAAACGACGCCTCGCGAATTGAAACGATATTCTATTGGTCTGACGTCACCCGCCGTTCTCGTCGACGCACGATGGCCAGCAGCAGCCAGACGTGTTCCGTTTATGTACATATTTAGGTGGCGTACTAAGACATTTTTGTTGCTTTAGCGTTGATTGGAGAAGCTTTTTATGCTTTTTTGTGCAGTTATTATTTGTATGTGTTGTGTGTTCTGAGAATTGTTTAAGTATTGGCAGATTCCGGGTTTGTAAAAGCACAATCAGATAACTTGCCAAAAGTCGATGCTTTTATGTTGGCTGCTTTATTCAGCAATTTATTGGTGCTGAATTACGAGGAAAAAAAACAGAGAGGTATGTAACATTTATTCATTGTAGTACTGAGGCATATTTAAGTATAAGTAGGTACCTACTGTTACGAACTTTTATATAGTTATAAATATTAATGTTATAAACTTATTTTTCAGATCAGGTAGGGAGACGTACGGAGATAATGCTGTAGGTTATGTAGAAGTGAAAACAGAGACAAAATATAGAGACAAAAATATTTGTTTAGTACGTGGAAAAATAACTCCAGAGCATAGCATGAAAAAGAAAGTTTTTTTTTTATATAGTGACACCCCCTTACCCTTGTTATTTTTAAATATTGATTTTTTTACGAAATTATAGGAAATAAATTGTTTATCAGTAATGAAAATATTATACAAGGTGTCCCATAAGCAAACGCCAAAATTAAGTTACTTTTTTAAGTGAGACACCCTATATATTTTTGGATTCTTCGGAAATTTATAGATATTCTAGATATATTTCATGTATAATATCCTATACCTATCTTCAAATGTTTACGAAATATTGACAGTTGTAAAGCGAAAAATACCTACAATTTTCTGGACCACCTTTTTTGAGACACCCTGTATAACTAGAATTAATTTTAAAAGAGAGTATATGAAAAACCATACAACTCTTTTATTTAATGTTTTCTTCTAAAACTTACAGTTAAGGCTGTATGTGGGTGTCAAAATATAATGAATAACCCTGTAAATTCAAATTTCATATACCTATGTAAGACAATATATTTACATAAATATATGAACTTACATCAAAATGATCTTCAAAACAATAAATCGTAAAAATAGAGGATAATTTAACGTTTTTCTTTTCATCTCTTCTCATGGCCTTGGACCATTTTTTTCTGTTTTCGCTCATCCATTACTATTTATAAATATCACTAATTACTAATTATGTATTAATTAACACAAATAACTAAAATTTTGACTCGGATTCAACAATGTTTAAAAGCAAACTGTGTAAAATAAACACGCGTCTGGCTCCACTCAACCAGAAGAACGGCGGGTGACGTCACAGCGGCAAGGCGCGGTAGAGAGCGTGTGCCCGGCCATTTAAATTAACAATATTTAATTATTTTATATTAGAGGCATTTCTTAACCGATATCAACGATTATTTTTGTTCAATTTGTAATTATAAGAACTATTTTTTAAAACCATTATTTAAAAACATGCATTTTCCTCATTGATTTTGTTTTAACAGTGAAAATATATTTCCCGTCTAGATAGAGCAAAACCGGCATTGATGTCATGGGATCGATTTTTGAGACACGTTTAATGTGTTTAATAATTCAACTGAGATACGAAGTCATTTTAAATTTTCGACCATTCTGAAAATTATAGACCATGAGATATTTAAAGATATTTAAATATGCATGCTATAATATTAAAGATTGTCAACACCCTGTACATTGTTTTTAGAAATAATTCTTGTGCTGACTTTTAAGCCAAAGAAATAAACTTTACTGAAAAGTTTTATTGTTTCGTTTAACATATACAGGGGTATCAAAAATTGCTAGTCTATTTTAAATATTTATTTTACATAAAAATTTCGTTACTTCAAATACAACACCATGTATTTTTTTAAATAAATCGAAGCAGATTGAGATGCTCTTTCAAGCTATATTAGGGTTTCCTATATCTATCTACCTCAGATTTTGGATAAAGAATATTTTTTTCAATAAAATGGCAACCAGGAGGGCTAGTGTCGTCATGGTAAGTTTCTAGTGACAGTTAGTAGCTATTTTCAAAATCGAAATTAGTTTATGAACTTTATTTAAGATATATACCAGTATACTTTTACTTAATTTACCTACAATAGTTTCATAAATAATATTTATTAAATATGTATATATTATTCTATCAAGATAAACGAAGAAGTAGTTTTTTGAGTTATTCTACGATGACTTGCAGATATATTATAGATTTTCTAAAAAAGAGCCAATTACTGCAAACTCATTTTCTTCGCTTTCAACGACAGGTTTCTGCCTAATAGTTTTTTTTATAAACCACACTACCAGATCTGCGCAATAGGACAATTAGTGTTTCAAAAGAACGTTTATCATAAAAAATTCCTATTTGGATATCTTTGGGCATAAGCACTTGAGGTCAAGAAGCAAGTTTCCTCACAAAATAAAATCAACAGAACATATCCATTCGTTCCGCCAGCAGATACTGCTTTATTTTTCTTGATAAAATAATGAAATGTTTACTTGTTAAACTATTGTGAGTAAATTTAAGTAACCTTTATAAATCCTAATAATTATGTCCATAAACTAATGTCGATTTTGAAAATAGTTACTGTCACTAAAAAATTGCCATGGCGACACCAGCCATCTGGATTGCTATTTTATTGAAAAATCGTTTTTTATTCAAAATATGAGCGGGATAGGTATAGGAAGCAATAACATTTTTCAGTAAAGTTTGTTCCTCTACCTTTAAACTCAGCACAAGAATTTATTCTGAAAAGTAATGTACAGGGTGTTGATAATCTATTATATTGTAGCATGTATATTTAAATATCTCTTAATATCTCAAAAACCAAAGATTTTAGACATATTTAACCCTTATAATAAATACCTCTTTTTTGAGTCCAAGAATCTAAAAAGAAAATAAAATAGCGGGTGTTCCATAAGAAAAAATATAACTTTGGTTGGATCTCAGTTCTGAAACACCCTCTATATTTCAAAATAATGTAAAATTGTGGACAGTGACCTCCCCACATTAACCCATAAAATATTTTGTTTCTACATCTTTCCGTTTTCGTATAATCAACCGAGGTAAATGAGGTGCATCACCCTGTATAAAATACATGTACTTATATCTGGGACAACCTGTACAACTTTACGAATCTAAAAATCTAATCTGAAAATTATAACACTTTACACCACGATCTTCCCTCTTTGCTCTTGAATAATGCACGAAATAAATGCCAAGCTCACGCTCTCCATTGTGTCCCGAAATCAGGCGCATATCTGGCGCGCTCAGCTCTCGGCGACATCTAGCGGCAATTTCCTCCGTTGCTTGGAGCTGCCGCACTCGCATATTACATTAACATGTCGGTCCACGTGCTGCTGCTCCTTGGAAAGAGGGAACGAGGTTTGCGGAGAGGTCACGTTTCTTAGACATGCACCCCGAATGGGAACAATATGCTTCGGAGTTCGCACATAGGAGACTACCGCTGTCATTTTGTTTATGCGGAGAAAAAGAGTGAGAGACGGAATTCTGTTGGATAGGAAACGGGGGGGTAGGGGACTGACAGTTTTTAATATGGTTTTGCCCTTGATATAAGGTTAAATCTGTTAACCTTGTATATAATAATTAGACAAAAAATATCGTCCAATATGTTTAATTAATGCAAGCGCCAAACTGTTAGAATGTCTTCTGAGGGATAGACTGGAGAAAGAACTGGAGGATGGAAACAGACTGCACCCAAACCAATACGGGTTCCGCAGAGGCAAATCTACGATAGACGCGTTAAACATTGTTACGAGTAACGTAGACCGTATTAAAACGAAATTGTATAAGAACGGGGGATACGCGGCACTGCTTACATTATATTAAACGCATCTCAATTCTGCCCCATGGACAGGAATTTGAACAATTAGGGAGCAGAAGAAGACCAGTAAATACCTCATCGTTATGATTAAGTCTTCTTTAGTCAAAAAAGATATGTAATTTAAGAAAACGGCAAAAAAACACAAGATGACGTGCGGGGGTAAATTGCAGGGGTCCATTCTCTAGGGCCGACCCCGAACATTTTCTATGACCAGATCCTGGCTCGATATTGGACCAGGTAACGGCTCGATTGCTTATGCGGATGATCTGGCTGTCCTGATCACCGCTCCGACCATCACTATCTTCGAAGAAAAGATACAAACAGCTGCCCCAACTATAACCAATAAGTTGGATAGAATGGACATACATCTGGCACCAGAAAAATCAGAACTAGTCGTTCTGGTAGGACATCGCAAGACGACGAACTTAAATATCCAGTTGGGAAATTGCCACATCAGACCTCAAAAGGCAATAAAATATATGGGCGTTTGGCTTGATTCGGGGATGCGCATGACTACACATGTTCTTAAAATCAGGGACAGGACGGTTGATACCATCAAACAGCTGACCAGAATCACTCCCAATATTAGAGGTCCCAGTGACGGAAAGAGGAGAATGCTTGCCTCGGTTGTGCATTCGATGATCCTGTACGCCTCGCCCATTTGGAGCAGGGCAACAGACTATAAATACTATGAAAAAGTCCTCGAGAAAATTAACAGAATGCTAGCCCTACGCGTAGTGTCGGCGTATCGTACAGTTTCCACAGAAGCTGTTCTCGCTCTAGCAAAAATCCCCCCAATTATCCT
This sequence comes from Sitophilus oryzae, assembly GCF_002938485.1. NCBI lineage: Eukaryota > Metazoa > Arthropoda > Insecta > Coleoptera > Curculionidae > Sitophilus > Sitophilus oryzae. The sequence goes on along the minus strand of NW_022147047.1, from coordinate 48,549 downwards.
ACAAATCGAGGAAAGAACTTTAATATACAGGCACGGCTCAGGGTATCGATCAGAGGCCAGAAAGATAATACTGGACAAATGGCAGAACAGATGGGAGGCATACCAGGGTCGAATTAAGATATTTATCCCGGACGTGAAGGTTTGGATAAACAACACGTGGACGAAAACGGACTACTATATCACCCAGGCGATGACAGGGCACGGTGCTTTTGGAAAGTACCTGTTTAGAATAACTAAGGCGGAATCCACAAAATGCTGGTATTGTGAAGCATCAGACACGGCCAATCACACATTATTCGAGTGTAGTAGGCATTTGGAGACTAAAGCATCGGCGGAACAAATATGCAAGGTTAAAATAACAAGGGAAAATGTCGGCGAGCTTATGATGGAAAATAGAGAGAACTGTGAAGCAATCACCAGGATGATGAGAGCAATCATGCTTAAAAAACAGGAAGATGAAAGATAAAAATTTGGCAGGCACAGATATAAGTGGCGAAACAATCTCCAGTCTTGAAGTAATGCCGCAAGGCGGTTCCGAGATTGAGAGAGGTAACTCTACAGATGGGTTTTAGTGGTATGACTCGGGTGAGAGGTGACCCCACACTCTGGCTGTAAATGGCGTTTCCCATCTATAAAAAAAAATGTATATATAATCATTGAATAAAAAACACTAAGAAGGGATTCAGATACTTCAAAATTCTTGAAAGTTTGGGCTCTTAATATTAAGAGATGCTAACGTGATTTTCTATTTCCTATTTAATTAACACGGGGAAAACACTTCTTTTGAATTTTATTGCGGTCTAACAAAGAAAATATTATAGCAAAAAATCAATATATATTCTTAGAAATTAAACGATCTTCAAAAAAAGGTTCACATGATTTTTTATTTAATCGACTCGTTTGAAAGTTATTAAAGGTTAAAGTTCAACTTAAAATCGTATAATATGATAAATCTCTCATGAATTTTTTATATTTTATCAGGAAATGATAATTCAAAACATAAAATATCCTATTTTTCGTCACGTTCATCATGTCTCTTGGTAAAACATTGACATTTTTACGAAATAGTATCGAATTACGCCGAAATAATCATGAGAAAAGTAGATTTAATTTTTATCTAGAAGATAAGAATTAATAGAAAATTGATTTAAATTTAATCTTAATGCTCAATTTTTTCAATTTGACCAAAAGCAATTAACGTTAATTAATTTAAAAAATTATTTTTCTTAAGCTTTATGAAGTTTATCGTCAAATATAATTTGTTTTATTAACATAAATTTCCATAGTTTCTGCCAACCAGATTATTAGAGCATCTAGATTAAATGCGCCTCCATAACTTAATGTGACAAAAAATATTTTTTGAAAGTCAGCTTTGGAAAAATTGTAGTAGCCGCTAGAGGGACCATTTTACGAAAAGAAAAATCATTGTCGGTTAAGTCGGTGGAGAAAATTTTTATACTAAAATTTATGTAAAGGTGGGGGTAGTTTTCACCATTTCCTACCCTTTATGTTAAATTTTAGAAAGTCAAATGTTAGGAGTAAATTAGCATAACATAGACTCCCAAAATAATCAAATCGGAATAACTGTTAATAAATGTTTTTAAAATATCTGAAAAATGCTTATTTTGATGCCCTTTAAGGACAACCGAAGCAATTTTGGAATAGAGATAAATTGTGTCCATTGAACTTAGTTTGATTCCAAAACACGTTGTAGTTTTATGTCTACGGAATATTGAGACACCCTGTATATGCTTCCATATTAAGTTTCTTTTGTTTAGTACTCCCCTAAAATAAAAATATCTTCAGAAATATATTTATATAAAAGCAGTAGGTATTTGCCCCCTCTATAATATTTCTTTTTATTCAAACTCTCAAAAAGTTTCTTTATAAACCCCAGGTTAAGTTCTAAAGTCTCTCCGTGTCATCTTAAAGTGTCGAGTCTATACCTTTTCCCATATCAAAATACGTAAATAATTTAGCACCAGTTTAAGGTTTTTGTTTTTTTTTTACTCTTCCGCCCCAAAGGAAAATGATTTAATGTGCGGTTGATATCAGGTTTCAAGAGACTCCCAAAGGAGTGGGATCAGGAAACGCAAAATAAATTTATTACCCTTGACGTGAGAGGGCGGTAGTCGATATTTGAGTAATTTAGTCTCATCCTGTTGTACGCTTTTTCAGGGTTCATAAATTATTATATAAAATACAGAAAGCGGGGCAACCCCGTTGTGTGCTGTCGTTTGCAGATCGTAACTTTTTTGTCGACTTTATTGCCTGAAATATTTAGATTTGGATTTACTGATTTCTGTACTCGTACCAATTTGTCTTCCTTAATAATGTCCTATGCCCTTTTTATAGGTAGTACGTGAAATAAGGTATTAGAAAAAAAAAGACTAAAAATATCACTGTTTTGAATAATGTCTATACCTTGTTCATTTTCTGAAAAAAAGTCTTTGTTTTTAATAAATTGTACTGAAGCTGTGGTTGGTTCCTTGTGAAACATCGTTGAAATATTAGTATTTTAATAAAGCACGCTTTTAGAAGTTTCAAAAAACTTTTAATAAGAGTAACTTTAACTCTACATATATGTTTCGGCTTGTTAGGCCTTTTTCAAGAGTTTTTTAAGAATTAATCGTCTAACTACACTGTAACTATATATATATATATTTGCTATGGGGGTGGGTTCAGAGAGTTTACAATAGGAGTAATAAAAAATGTGTTTAGAAATCCTTGTTGGTCGTTAACATTATTTTCGTTTTTAACAGATTTTAGTATTTCTAACTGTTCAATGTAATTTAAGCGTCTACCTTTTGTTTCTCTGTGTAGTAACTTAATTGAGTTTTATTAATTTTGTGATTATTTACTATACAATGAGTTGCAAGACCAGAACTTTGCTGGAGATTATTAATAGACTTTACATGTTCTTTAATCCTTATATCTAAATTTCTACCTGTTTGGCCTATGTACACGGCATCACAATCATTGCAATCCACTCTATATACACCCGACTTATTTTTGACATTAGTTTTGTCTTTATTATTTAATAAAATTTGACCTAAATTTCTTTTATTTACGTTAATAATTTTACATCCTATTTTATTGAGATTATTTAATATTTTGTTAGTTAAATTAGGAATGTAGTTTAAAAGTCGATAATTGTTATTGTCTTTAGAATTAGCGGAATAAAATTTTTTCATTAATATTTTCTTTTGTTTTTTCTTTAGCATATTATCAATAAGGGAACACTTATATCCTTTGTTGATGGCGATTTGTTTAATAATATTTAACTCTTTTTTAAAATTCTCTGGGCTCAGTGGAAACATTACCAATCTATGAATTAAACTATGAAAGGGTGACATTTTGATTTGCCAGGATTGGTGTGATTGATATGTATTACAGTGTCTGTGGTAGTGGGTTTTCTGTAAATATCAAATTGTAATCTATTAGACTGTTTTATAATTGTACATCAAGAAAATTGATGGTATTACACCTTTTCAATAGTAAATTGTATTCTCGGGTTAATTGAATTTAATAATGTTAAAAAACTGTTTAAATTTCTTCTTCTCGGTGCTCGACCAAATACAAAAATGTCATCTACATATCTTGCCCAATAATTTATTTTTGATATTAAACTACTCTTGTTTTTAACAGCTTCTTTTCAAAATCTGCCATAAATATTTCAAGTATCTGTGAAATTGGGAACCCATCGGTAACCCATCTTTCTGTTTAAATATTTCATTGTTATACTGAAAATAGTTTTGTTCTAAACAAGTTTCAATTATTGTTATTAAATCTGATTTTTGCACTTGGAAGAAAAATCAACAAAACAAAAAGGTTATTATTTGTAAACGCCAATGCGTTGAATCCAAGTGAAAACCAGCTTATCAGTGTGTGTTTACTAGTGAAACAAATTTCCTAAATAACAAAAAAAATCAACGACAAGAGCTAAAAGCACAAAGAAATTTTTACATACAAATCAAAAACATCTAAATATAACTATTCAAGAAACCTTTAGTTTTTAGTAGACACGTGTGAAAAATTTAATATTACTGAAACATATTGTAGGCCGTTAAACGTTCGAATTATAATACATAAACATAGATTTTTGCAGATCTAGATTTGTCAGCATTCATGAAACACAGGACCAAGTGTTGATTTCAAGAATGGAAAAATTATAATGAAAGAACCGATAATATAAACAACTTTTAGATACAATTTACCAATTCTTAGTTCCTGTTTATTTTCATACATCTATAGTATAATAATACATGGTAAATACACATTAAATCGGACAGATTAAAAAAATACATGTCCATTTAATGTAAAAATACACACTAATGTAGTAAAAATACATAATCTGAAATGAACTTAGTCGTATAATTACGACACTAAAGAAGTATAAGTACATTTAAGCTTAAATACCAAATACATTTCTCCATTTATAATGATAAATCTGCATTTTACTTTTTACACACCAAAAAGTAAAATTTATGATAAATGTAAAATTCAGACAAGATGGAATTTTACACATATTTGTGTGGCTTTAAATAAATAAAATAATAAATTAAATTAATAAAAGTAACTAATAATCTAAAGTGTATTTTACATATTTTTATCAGTGTAAAAATAAGAAATGCACATTTAATGCTATATATCACAGCTTGTTGAAAAAGTAAAGTGCTGTAACGGCTTTAGTTCGTTACATGTCTTTTTATATATAATATATGATGTCTGGGCCTATCATCACCGGATTCCGTATCGTTCAGGCCTGATAATTTATTTGGCACGCTTGGCGTAATTTTTACGTTCCCTAGTCGCCAACCCTGTTATCGTTTGACACAACCCTGTTATCGCTCTGAGGAGGCGCTGTCAACATCGCTTCTGTCAACTCTCTCCGTGCTTAACTTCACTTGGCTTTGACGGTCCGACTGTCACCGTCAAAAAATCCTTGCTTCGAGAAACTGCAATTATAAAAATCTTGCTGTATAATTTGAATCAGCTACTATTTCGAAGTTACAGGGTAGAGTTTTGGATGTCCCAACCTAACTTGTATTTGTATTTTGCTGGCACGTTAGCGTCCCTTTTCTTTTGTCCTCCAAAATGTCACATGGAAGAAAGGACATGTTCTTTATTATTTAGTGAGCCCTCGGAAGTAATTCGAGGGTCTTATGGACGGACTGTGTTCAAGGTTATGGTCCAAGTTACGGACATTATCCAAGGTCCTAGTAGTGTTCCAAGGTACGGGTAGTGTCCCCATATTGTCACAGTATGGATACAGCGTAAGCCCCATGCTGCTCCCATTTCTAAGCCTAGTCAGTAGCTACGGCTGTATTGATTCATGGTGTCCTCATTCTAGCCCCTTTAGTTGTTTGGGCCAACAGGATCGCCGACAGACAGTACAGAGATATGAGCCTACCTCACGCTGCTACTCTTTGAAACAGGATTGCCTCAAGAACAGCTAAGTGTAGATTTAGGTTCTGGTTTTCAGTCGATTTTCAGTCTTATCTTAACGTACATTTTAAATAATATCGTACAGACTATATTTAGTGGTTAGATTATTAAGAACATTTATGTCGATTTAGTTGTTACAATATGATTTAATTTTAGGTTTCATTACATTACGCCTTGTAATAGTAATACTTTTTTATAGATATTATTATTGCACTAACATCATATAAAATATATCAAATTAATTAAAGTAATGCTACATTTCATATATTTTCTTAAACTTTACATGTCTTGTATTTTATCATAGTTGTTTTCATAGATATTTAGTACAATTCTTAACACCACTTTCGTTGACATATAACCACTATAATAATTATTAAAATTGTACAATGCTATTTACCATCACAGTCCATCTTGAATAAATATAGTCATTAGTTTTGGCAATATACAACTGTGTTTTCTTTTCTCTGTACATGCCTGGTGCCCAATATCTTTGCATTTGAGTGTTTATTGTTAATTAGTTCTTTCCAGTGAAATATCACCTTATCCACGACTGCTCTCCGATGAAAAGCTGCTGCTCGCAGTGGTAATGTTTATAAAAAACGCTACAGTGCCCATCGCATCCAAGAACCTATTAAAAACATTTTCTTTGAGGGAGCTAGTTAAATTTTATTATTTCAATTAATAACAAGCCCTATAATATAGGATACAACATTTTAATGAACAGTTTTTTCCATAAAACAAACTTCTTCCATAAAAATCAATAAAATGAAAAAATACGAAATAATATGCATGTACGATTTCTTTCGAAAAATCGACAACTATGAAACTATGAACTTTCCTGGACACAAACGGTACATTGTGAGACAGAAAATTGTAGAGAAACAAGCCCTGAACATAGATACAACATTTTAATGAACAGTGCTTTCCATAAAATCAATAAATGAAAATATACGAAATAATATGCATGTGCTGATTTTCGAAAATCGACAACTATGAAACTATAAACTCTTCCTGGACACAAACGGTACATTGTAGAGACAGAAAATTGTAGAGAAACAAGCCCTATAACATGGATACAAATATTTAATGAAAGTGCTTTCCATAAAATCGAAAATCGTTTTCCAAAAATACGTTTAAAGAAAATAATTTTGGGTAATGAATTTGCACTTTTTTCCAGTTATTTACAGATTATTTGTAAATGATGAACAAATACGGCGTCAAAGAGTTTTAAGTTCAATATGAAAAAACTAAACCAAATTGAGTTTGTACCAACGGATCAATAATTTTACTTCCTTGGGTAGTATAATCTTAACCAACAGAAGTACAGAGCAAGATATCATAACCAGAATAAACAAGACCAGAATAGCATTTGGAATGCTCAACAAAATTTGGAGATCTAGACGGTACTCTCAACTTACCAAACTTAAAATTTTTAACTCAAATGTCAAGTGAATATTGTATGGTGCAGAGACCTTGAAAATTACACCGCCGTTAATTACTTTAAACTCCAATTCATAAAGAGTCGTCTGCGAAACAATAGTAGAAATATACTGACAAAACACTATCAGAAATGACGATTTATGGAGTTTAACCAACCAGAGGCAGGTGTATAATGAAATCAAACTGAAGAAATGGAGGTCAGTGGTCACACATTATAAAAAAAAAGTGGCAACAACATCGTTGACAGAACTATTGGGTATTGTGGGCAGTAGAAGAACTGGCCACCCAAGACATTACACCTGGCAAAGAACTATCAAAAACCAGAGATTGTAGCAGTCAACCGACTATGGCGAGATGTCAAATCAATTGCAAATAACCGAACCTCGCTGGAGCATTTATTGAAGCCCTATAATCTAATGTATGAGTAAAGGACAAACTGAAAAAATACTAAAAACTAAACTGATCTTGAATAGTGGAATTTACGTTATTTAAAATTGTTTTCCTTGTGTTTATTTTTGCCTTGTGACAACGGGAGGAGATATACCTCCTGAAATATGTTTACAAAAAATCATTTTTTTATTTTGTAGATTTCTCTTCCCGTGGAAAAACCCCGAAAGTTTTTCAAGAAATTTCTGTTCTAATAGACTTTAAAATATTTAAATAAACGCATCCGTTAACGAGATAACTTTCAGAACAAAAAGAAGTATACATCGGAAACCTTTTTGGAAAATTAAATGCTTTTCCGGGACTCGGGTTTCATAAAGCCACTTTAATATGTTGCGTAGAGTAAGTTGATTTATCAAGGGGGCACACAGCCCAGAGAGTCCGAGTCGGGAGTTCAAAGTGAAAATATGCTGGCGTTTTCCTTTTTTATACTGGATTTTCTCTATTTTTCCTTTTTTCTTTCTGGTCGAAAAAGAAACACTGGCGTGTTGTAGGACTTAAGTTTGTTTAGGGATAAGGCGGGTAAAAGCTGAGTCGTCTTCTAAAGGAATTTCATCACATTAAATAAGTTGGCGTAGTCCTATTCGATAAAGATTTTTTCCCTTTTTGTAGCCAAACATATAATTTGAAAGTTTGATGTTTGTACAACAATATTATTGCTTTTTTTTATTATAGAAGATGGTCCGAATTGTATAATGGAAAACTTACATATTGTGCAGATAAAAATAAGTAGAAAAGTTGTTATAAATTTATGTCCTCAACTGCTTCATTTTGGAGATACAAGGTGTAGAAATTTAATTTTTACATCAATTTTTTTTAAAAAGTATCTGAACTATAGTTGATATTTGGATCGGTAGATGAATATTGATATTCGGTGTTTGGGTGTTTTTTTACATGAAATATTTCCATGTAAGTATTACACCTACATGTTTCTAACAACTGTTTTGAAGAGTAATAACTTTTCGTTCGTTCATGTATTACACTACCGTGTAAAATAGTGTACAGAGTGAGTCAAATTGGATGCTTTTAAAGGGAAACACCCTTTTCTATAGGAGATAGACGAAAACTAATATCGGTATCTGGAGCTCAATTTTTATCAAAAATATAATGTTGAAAACTGCACATCTATATCTGATACCGTTTCGAAGTTACGGGGTGTTTTTGAAAAATGTGCATTTTAAACAAATCAATGTAACTTTCTTGCTATGGAAAAGTTTGTATTTTTATGAAAACATTTCCAAAACACTTTTTTTACGTAGAATTTAATAGTTTAAGTATAATTTGTTTAAAATTAACAATTTAAAACTTATCAACAGAGAAATTGATTTTTTTATATGGGACACCGTGTATATTTTTAATTAACTGAAGAGAACTTAAAATTACCTTTCCAAAAATATAGCAGGCTTGATATTTTGTTATAATCCTCTTCGAAATACAAAATTTTTCAAATTTCGCCACTTTTAACTAGTAGGCTTTGGACCCCTTATCGATGATCTGCCCCTAATGAAACTCGAAAACATATTTTTCTAGTAAGACGAGACACCGCCTCAGAACGCTGAACTTATCAGCAAATTTTTGCAGCTAATTTCTAGAATAATTGAATAGCTAACGAAGATCCCAGCCGTTGGCCGTCGAGACCGCTGAGGCCTCCGGATTTAGCGCCTATGAATTTTTATCTTTGTGGAAAAATGAAGGTTCTTATTTTTAAATTACCCATATAATCTAAACAAAAATTAGAAGTACTTAACGGTTATACGAGGGTATCTTTCACCTCCACTGAGTAATTAATTCCGCAAGAGATGTTCAAAAACGGTCCCGTCTGTCCATAACAGAAGACTAAATGTCGAACACCTGTAGCAAAATCTCATGTCTTGGTTTTCTTTTTTTTATGAATTTTATAACTTGTCATGGTTTTGTAGGAAATTCACTGCTCTACAAAAGTGGTTTCTAATGAGTTCTAATGAATTGGAATAATACAATCCAATTATATCTCAATTGATAATTAAATAAAAAAAAACTTTTTGATAAAAATCTGATTTTAGTTGATTTGAACTTTAAACTAATTTTTTAGTTGAATGGTAAGTTTGGTTTGGTTAAGTTTTCTTCTAGATCAATACTTTTTATATTAAATTTGTCACAAAAGCCTTATTTACTCAAAATTTAATGAATCATTGACTCTAAGTTAGAAAAAATGCAATTATTTTTGCAACATGCTTAGGCCTAAAATAATTGTTTAAAAAAAATCTAAATAAAAATTAAATTTCTACACCCTCTATCTCCGAAACGAAGCAAAAAAAATCACCTTAGACATAGTAAAATAAAATAAATTTATATATAATATTTTAGTTTATTATGGTCTTAGCTCATAACATAAAAAATTACTTTTGCTAACCATTTTTAAAAGTGTAGATAACGTATCTAATATAAATCCTTACCTGTGGATAATCTCCTTCCTTTGTCTGATAATCAAACACATAAAAGAACGTCTTAGGTCCGGTAGCTTCCTGTCCAGTCTGCGGCGGCTTCGCGCTCAACAAATCCCCCGTCTGCACCAACGGCGCAACGAACTGCGCATCACTCAGCGCAGCCACGCAAGCGTCACGCGTATTTATCGGGTGCTGCACCGTCCTCTCCCAGTCCGTGTACTCGTTCACAATAGTAAAAAATATCTCACTCAGGTGATACGTATAGGCGTTACGCACGTAGGTCCGTATGATCTTGTCGCGACGTTCACCCTCGAAGCCTGCTTGGATGTCATTCGAAGAGAAGCGCCACAAGGCTTCGCCGGTCACCACGCCAAAGAGGAGGTCGTAAGGGTTGCTGCCTTTGGGTACCAAGGTGGCCTCGCTGCGTTTGAGGTTGGCGTTGACGGGGCCTACGAAGCTTTGGAGGTCTTGGGGTTTGAAGTAGGTGACGAGTTCTTTGGCAAAATCGGCTTTGATTACCACACCTTCAAAAGAAAAATAGGTACTTGAAAAATTAGTAATATAAATTTTCGTCATGATATATTAGACGCTGCTGAATATCATGAATTCATCATATTAATAAATAAATGCCTTTATTGTCAAAAAATTTTTCAATTTGTAGACAAAGGTAGGGGTTGTCAATCACTGCGACCTTACAGATCTACGGTGTCCCCTTTTTGAGTTATACCTCGTTAAACAGTCTGAGGGCTCTGACAAAAGTCAGTATCTGAGACGGTTTTAGAGGGGTTAGTTCTTCATCTCCGATACGTCATACCCAAAGTTTATGGCACGAAAAATAATAAGAATACAGAAAAAAAAAATATTATGTTTTTAACCGAAAATTTAAAGAAAATGAAACATTTTCTAAAAAAAAAAAATATAAACTTTCAAATAATCCTTTTACGAAAAAAAATCACGTATTTGTGAAATCGAAATATACCTACCATATATGTGGTATCATTTAAGATCTGCCGTATACTATAGAAAAACAGAACTATTTAATTCATAATTTCTAACTTGAATACCATTGCTTCCATCTAGCACCTCGTAAATTAGTGGCTCTAATTACACTATACCTCTAGTTTAATACAATTTTAAATTAATAGAATATTCTAGCAACAGCTTCCAGTAAGAATAGTTGTATACATAGGGAAAGACTAAAATTTAGCTTATAAAACAATCAATTTTGATTCTAACCACAATTTTGGTTTACGGAAGACAACTCAAAGGCCAAAATGACATTTACCGCCAATTTTAAAGTATAATTAGTGGAAAGTTAAAATATTAAAAGTTTGATAACTCTTTTCTACCAATTTAAAATACCTACCACTAATTTTGACGTTCCTGAATGCCTTATAATCAAATTAAAGAAACACACTCCTACGCTAATTGAGCTTTAAGAATATAAATTCGTTTTTTAAATTATCCCTATATATTTATTATTTAATTTTAAATAAAATGTGATGGTTTAAAACTAGCTTTGCAAAACATATATCCTTCATTGTTTTGTTTATAATTTTAAGTGTCGATAAAATCCCAGTAGTAGTACATTCTCGCTTATTCTTACCATCAACGCTTGGCCCGAATGCACTTAAATAAGCCGGAGGTGTCACTTCGGCCTCTAGAAGCTCCCCCAAGGGAGTCTCTCGCAGACAGTCCACAATCTGCTCGTGATCTTTACCGACGTCATCAGGTATAGTGCAGTTCACTTCTTTGGCCAACTTTACAGCGTAGTTCACGGGATCTTCCACCTAGAATTTGGCATATATATTTCTTTAATGAAAAAAAAAAAAAAAGGGATGAAAATAAAGAAAAGTAAACTCATAGATTAATATATTAAGTGGAGTAAAAATCAAACACTCTGAAAAAGATTTTATTATTATTCCCCTTACATTAAGTAATTAATTCCACGCTTTAGAGTACTCCAGTAATTCTCACTTAAAATACAAATGGATCCTGACAACAAAGGTGCGGACTGAATAATACGCATCGCCCCAGGTTCAAATTATATTTCTGCACTTGTAACCAAACAAAATTATTTTGAACAGCGGGAAGGTACGGAAATGGTAGTCCACTGTCTCCATTTTTGGCTATTTAGTCATGAGCTAGTTTGAAGTAGAGGAGGCTAAAAAAATCAGTTTGGCGATTTTCGGCTGTAATGGTTTTGGTATGTGGATGATATATTTTGCCGTTTTTGACACACATTATAACACTATAGATAACCTTTACTCTAAAATTAAATATACACGTAACTGAACGAAGTATACCAA